>NW_026898430.1:0-526169 GCF_033153095.1 Gastrolobium bilobum
CCTCAGTACCAAGAGGTTACCTTAATAAGCCTCTCCACTTAGCTCCAAAGCAGTATATTCTCTGAGCTCGTTACTCAACAGAAATGCCTACACAGAGGACATTCCCAATTACTTAAAACTCATACGAACACATGCAAGTTAACAATTATTCAAGCATTGTTCCAATCACTTACCTTAATCTCACTTGGTCCAGGACCAATGGCAATCCACCGACTCACGATTCGGGGTTCAAATCAACGTACGACAACCTACAACAACCATGTACGAATCATCAGTACATGATAATTCTATCGGAACACGAAAAACGTCAAAACCACCCGTACACCCTTGTAGGTTCGGCCAAAGTAGTGTAAATTTGAGATTTATTTTTCTAAATTTTCTTTCTCATTTTCTTAGGCATCCATAGGTTGCTAAAAGGCCAATTCAAGTGCCGTTTTTCATTTTACGTCTTTTAAACGTCGTTTTGCTTAATATTTTGCTCTATGTCCAATTAAACACTCAACACTATCAAATATTTTTCTATTGATTTTCCAACCTTCCAACCACCACACAACTCATCTAATCACCATTTAACACATGATACATCATCCAAGCAAAGTCGACAACATCCAACTCCTAATTCTCCTCAAATGGCCGAATTGTAACATAGGCAATTCCAAAGGATTTTCACTCAATTTTAACCACTCCACACCTCATACAATCTCATTATATCAACATACAATCATGCAACAACTCATTAATCCAATCCTAACACATTTCCAAAACTCAAAGTCATGACAACCTAAAATTTTTCTAAGTTAAAAGTTCACATTTTTCATCAATAATTTTTATTGCATTTATGGCTACTACACATCATTCTAAGACACATTCATGTACAAACATTTTCCATTTGAGCTCTCTAAACACATCAATCAACCAAGCCCTCTATAGGGTTCATAAATCCAATCACAAGATTCAACCGTTTAAATGCAAGGAAACTTACTCAAAAGCTTAGCACAAGGCTCCTCCTAAACATACTCCACCATTGGAGCATCTAGAAACTCCATGAAGGTGAAATGGCCACGGAGGGAGGGAGACCCACGAGAGAGAAGAAGAGAATAGGAGAGAGAGTGTCATATTTTCTAATAAGAAGGGTCACTTAAGTCACTTAAACCATAGGTGGGTCCCACATGCGATTTAACTTTAATCAATCACCTAACTTAAATCACCAATTCATAACCTAGGTATTTTTCTCGTCCACGTCATATTTTTACTTCCTAAAAATACTGATTATATTTTCACGCTTATTGGTACAATTATACCGCAGTATTTTACACCGAAAAATTCACTATTCATCAAATTTTTTGAAACTTGCCTATCCACTCGATTTTTCGTCCTGAATCCATTTTCGGCAATATTTTTTATCATCTGAGACCTTCTACTCAATTTTTCATCTTCTTAGGGTTGCGTGTTGGCTAATTACCATTTTACCCTTTCTTTGTATTTTGGCCTAATTTTCAGGATTTTCACTAAACCTTCCCTTTAATTCTCATTTAATATTTTAATATTTGATTTAGAATTGTGAGGTGTTATAGAGTTGATCTTAAGGGTGAAAGGAGAGCAAACAACATTCAAAGTCTTTGAAAAAGAAGTTCTACACCTACAACTTAGTCGGGAGACCAAGTTTGTTTTATTAATGAAAAGAAGGGTGAGGAAGATAAAAAGAAGGAAGCCCATCAACCATATGAGAATTAAAGCCAAAGGTCAAGATGGAAAAGCTCAAGAGCAAGGAAAAAAAATGTAAAAACTAAGTTTAGAGTTCCTGATGCTACTTATCTCATCCATATGCACATGAGTACTTGATGCTCTCCGGCAAGTATACCGATCGCACAAGTAATATAGAAAGTGAGTAGAGTATCGTCTCCATAGGGATTGTAATCGTATATCAATTAATTGTTCCTTTCAAGAATGGAAGAGTTCAAATGGTTTTTGACAAATATTGTCAATTTGTGTAAAAGTGAGAACTAAAAATAAAGACTTATTTTTGTAATTTTGTTTATAAGAAATAGAACAATAAACTGAGAATTGATTTTTGTAAAGGTGAGAAAAGCATTGTAGCTAGAGCGCACTCACCTTATGATCCCCACTTCTTACTTTGGATTGATTTAAAAATACTTATTTATATAAATACTCAGATAATTATCTTCTAGAATTAATTAGTTAAATTCCAATCCCTTGGCAATTTAACCATTTAATCTCAATTGGAATCCTAATCCCTTAGTAACCCCTCATGAGAATTAAGCAATGAACACGATAATTCAAGCATCTGCAATTAAATATACATATATTCCTAGCATGCATAATAATTATCTTACCCCCTTTCAGGATGAAAACCCCAATATTCGTATCTAGGGTTCTAACCCTTAACCTATCCTCAACTATCAGATTGATCAATTCTAATAAAGAGAATATAAATACGCACAGGATAGAGAT
The DNA here is from genome assembly GCF_033153095.1 of Gastrolobium bilobum. Lineage (NCBI taxonomy): Eukaryota > Viridiplantae > Streptophyta > Magnoliopsida > Fabales > Fabaceae > Gastrolobium > Gastrolobium bilobum. The sequence continues at coordinate 2,473 of NW_026898430.1, forward strand.
AAAGACAATTTATATAAACGAGTAAAAATAAACCAATCCGTCGTAACAAGGGTTCACATAGGGTTTGTGACCCTAACTACAATAAAAAGTAAACTAGCCAAACATAATCATGGCTAAAAATCCAATATTCATAAAAACATAAAATAAAAGAGAAGAAGAAGAAGAAGAAGAACAAGAATTTCTCTCCGGAGCTCTCCTTCTGACGCACGACAGTCCCTTTAGGTCCAGAATACCTAATTCTGTGCTGAGCCTCCTTTTTATAATCTTCTTTTTCATCTTCCAAAATTACCCTTTAGGAAGCACGGTTTGTAATTTCGCAATCTGGCGCTCTCAGCGTCAGATCCACGCCAAGAGCGTGGTTGCCTCTGAATCTTCACGCCATCAGCGTGAAATCCACGCTATGAACGTGGGAGAAAGAATGGTTTCACGTCATCAGCGTGAACTCCACGCTATGAGCGTGGGAGTTTCTAGTTCTTCACACCATCAGCGGGAAATCCACGCTATGAGCGTGGATCTTCATTTTGGCAAGTCTCCATTTGGCTCCAGTTTTGTCTGTTTTCCTACAAAATCAGCATAAAGTCAGGTGAACAATCCTGGATTTGGAATTTCAGCAAAACAACAATAAACGTTGCCTTTTTACTCAGGATTAGCCAATAATCTTCTTATTTTTGGCTTGACTTTACCCATATGCTGAAGGCATATCAAACAATTCCCAGATTTGAACGTTGCTGTCCCCAACAATGTACAAGACTCAATCTAGGAAACAACAATTATTCCAACATAACATCACACAGACAATCAATAGCTCACTATGCTAAGCATGACTGAATCAATGCAAAGAACTCCTAACAATGCCTTCTATTCGCATGAAAATGTTAGAATCTAGCTTGAACACCCCTCACCAAGATAAACATATAACGCTCAGCACTCAAGTGTTTGGGGGAATAACAATCACTCAATCCATCACAGCAATAGCACTATCATAAGCTTGATCATTGATGCTTCCCGGCAAGTATATCGATCACACAAGCAATAAAGTGGTAAGTAAAGTATCGTCTCCACAAGGATTGTGATCGTATATCAAGCAATGGAAAAATTCATACAGGTGGGTTTTTTTTTTGCCAATAGCTAACAAGAACAAAATGCCTTTATCATATCAACCAATGCATGCATCTCAGAGAAACAGAGCAAGTTCTAGAATGCTATCACAGTGAGGTCTCTCAGAATAAAATAAGTGTTTAAGCACAAAACCTCACCAGTTATGATGTCAAGCTAGACTTCCAAAAGAAACATCAGGCATCATTAATCATTCAAACACAAAATTCAGACAAACGAGCAATCATGAAATCTACTCATGCCCATACAATATCATGCCAGAAGTCATACAATATACTTCTAAAATTTCAGTCAAGCACATTAGTAGATAAGCAAATTTAAACCTGAAAATTGCTTGAAAAACAGATATATTTTTTTTAGATAAAAATAAAGAGCACACAAAATACTACAAAAATAACTAAGAAAATTAAAGGAGTTAGAATATCTCCCCTGATAGAAGAATTGCAGTTCTAAGGTGCAAGCCTACCATTCCCAGATTTAGAGAATTGCTGTCCTCAGCAATAATTAAACCACAAGAAGAAAGAAAAACCTGCACAATGGAACAAACAGTGGCATATAGGATAAACTATAATGCGCACATTAAAACATCAGAAAGAGATATACCAACACAAAACAACTAAAAAAAATACGAAACAGAAAAATAAACTAATATACAAAATCTCCGTCACCAAGGAGATATCAATCAACCCTCCATGTTATCCCCCTCAGCAGCGTGGGATGACTCAGCAAAAGGAAGATTCGGTGGTACGAGATGCTTTGGTGTATGAGACCATCATTCCCAGATTTGTTCCAAACCATGAAGCCATGTTAAGAACTCTTTGAAGCTTTGATTTTTTCGAGAGATAGAGTCTCGGTGTCTCTTGTCAAACTTCAGCTCCTGGTGTCTCTTCCAACTCGTATCAAATAGTTTCACCACTTCCTTTCTCATTGCCTTCTTCTTGGTTGGATTAAGCCTCCTTTGAGGCATCTTCACCTCTTTGACATCATCTTTTAGAGTTTGAGGAAGCTCTTTCAATTCCACTTTTGAGGTACCATCGTCTTTGTAATCTTCAACTTTTTCAGGAACCTCAACCGTTACATTTTTTTCTTCTTCCTTAAAGACTTCAAGACTAAAACAATCCTCTTTGTGAGAAGACTGTTTTAAAGAATCAAAGACATGAATAGTAACAGTTTCATCATTCATTCTTAGCTCGAGCTTCTCGTTTTCAACATCAATCAGTGCTCAAGATGTAGCTAAGAAAGGTCTACCCAGCAAAAGAGGCATCTCAGCTGCCCCTTCCATGTCCAACACCACAAAATCAACAGAAAAGATGAACTTGTCCACCTTCACAAGAACATCTTCCACTATTCCACTAGGCTTCCTTACAGACTTATCAGCAAGTTGAAGAGATGCCAACGTAGGCTTCAACTCGGTGATCCCAAGGAATTACAAACAGAAAGGGGCATCAAATTAACGCTAGCCCCAAGATCACATAATGCCCTGCCAATTTTGGTGTTGCTAATTTCAATTTGAATATTGAAGCTCCCTGGACCACTCAGCTTGGGTGGAAACTTCTTCTGTATTATGGCACTACACTTCTCAGTGAGTGTTACTGTTTTGGCACTTTTGCAGCTTATGCTTTATTGATAACAAGTCTTTCTTAAACTTGGCATAATTGGGCATGCAAGCCAGAGCTTCAGCAAAGGGAATGTTGACATGCAATTTCTTGAATATATCAAGAAATCTGTCATAATGTTGCTTCTGAGCATCCTTCTTGAATCTTTCAGGATAGGGTGCCATGGCCCTCGCATATTCGTGACTCAATTCATGCTTTTTCTTTTCCACTGGCTTCACCACTTCAACAGGTTTTTCAATTTCTTTTTCTTTTTCTGGCTCACCTGCAGTGTCTAACTTTTCTTTAACCTCAGGAGATGGAAGTATTTTTCCACTTCTAATTGTGATGGCCATACAATCTTCCCTCGGATTGGTGACTGTGTTACTAGGGAAGGTGCCTGGAGTTCTATCAGCAATTTGCTTAGCCAGTTGGCCAATTTGAGTCTCCAAATTTCTGATAGAAGCCTGTGTGTTCTTGGTATTGGCCTTTGTCTCTTCCATGAAGGCATTGGAGTGTTGAGCCATCTGTCCCACTAGATTCTCCAAATCAGAGGGTTCCTTAGCTGGAATTGGTGGAGGCTGCAAATAGTTGTTAGAACTATAATCAAGACCACCTCCTTGACCTCTCCTCTGAAAATTGCTATTTCCAGAAGGAAAATTCGGATTCCTCGGACTGTTTCGTGGCGGAGATCTTTGATCATACCATACCCCATTCACCTGCACTTGTTGAGGGGAGTCAGAAGATAATATAGATGAACAGTCATTGGATTCATGGTCACCCTTGCAGTACTCACAAACAACTGAAGCAACTTGGGCTTGGACACTAGAGAGTTGCATCTTGTCAAGCCTCGATGTTAGATTTGCCATTTGCTGTGATAACAATTTATTTTCAGCTAGCACTACATCATTATTGTCCAGGTGAAGAATACCTCTCTTAGGCTTAGATGACAACCCTTCATTTTCATTGGCAACCATTCTTTCAATCAATGCAAGAGTCTCATTTGCTCTCATCGATTTGATGCTACCACCTGCTGCACCATTCAGGACCATCTGGATTTTCGGTTTGCATCCGTTGAAGAAGATTCGGACTTGATCACCATTGGTCATGGGGTAATGAGGGCATCTCCTCATTAGATCTTTGAAGTGGTTCCAGGCTGCACACATAGTTTCACCCTCAGCTTGAGTGAAATTGGTGATATCATTCACCATTTGATTGTACCTCTCCATTGAGAAGAATTCAGCAAAGAACTTGTTTGATAAATTCTCCCATGAGGGAATACTTCTCGTAGGTTGCCTCTCCAACCAATTCAAAGTTTTTCCTTTAAGAGCAAAAGGGAACAGCCTTAACCGGATTGCATCATTGGACACTTGAGGATGCTTGGTCGAGTCACAGATCATCAGGAATCGGTTTACGAACCTATGAGGGTCTTCATCATCCTCTCCACCAAACTGAGCTCTCTCCACCAGTCGAATATTATCAGACTTGAGCTCCCAATTATTGTTGCCCACTTCAGGATGGACAATGCTCGTATTGGGTCTGTTCAATAATGGAGTCAGAATGGTATCCATGAGCGGATTGTCCTCTTCATTGTTCCCTGCCATGGTGTATTCTTCTTATGACAGAATATCTAACTCAATGAATACAAGGTTCTTCCGAGCAAATTTCCTGTTTTTCTTCTCTGTCTTTGTGATCTCCAAATCAAGTGGAAACTCGGGCTCTTTACCTCGCATACAACTTGGAAAAGAGATTAGTATCATTTGTTCAAATATCACAAAAAAAATCAAAAATAAAAATAAAAGAAAAATCCAATCTTAAAAATCAAAATTAATTGATATAAGAAACGCCAATCCCCGGCAACGGTGCCAAAAACTTGATGCTTCCCGGCAAGTATACCGATCGCACAAGTAATAAAGTGGTAAGTAAAGTATCGTCTCCACAGGGATTGTGATCGTATATCAAATAATAATTTTTTTCAAGAATGGATGAGTTCAAATGGTTTTGACTAATATTGTCGATTGGTTTGAAATTGAGAACTGAAATAAAGACTTATTTTTGTAATTTTTATATTGCGAAAAAGAACAATAAAATAAGAATTGATGTTTTGAAAATATGAGAAAAACATTGTAGCTAGAGCGCACTCACCTTATGATCCCCACTTCTTACTTTGGATTGATTTACAATATTCATTTATAAAATTACTCGGATAAATTATTATTTAAAATAATTAGTTAAATCTCAATCCCTTGGCAATTTAACCCTTTAATCTCAATTGGAATCCTAATCCCTTAGCAACCCCTCATGAAAATTAAGCGATGAACTCAATAATCTCAAATGGATTTCAGAAAAGCTGGAGGAGCCCATTGAGGAGGGAGATGGTTCCATAGCAGACCTTGCTCAGGCGGGCAAGAGGAAGAGAGCCAGACGTACAGCAGCCCAGACCGATGGGGCTTCTAGTTCAGCTGCTGCGGCATCAGTTGAGAGTCGACTGACTGCTCTAGAGACACAGGTCGGATTCATCCGGAGGAGGAACAAGCATGCGCACAGACAGCAGCTTGCTTACCATGCACGCATCCTGCAGCACCTCAGTATTTCTCATCCTGTTGACCTACCAGACTTCCAGCTAGAGCCATATGATGGATCTGAGGAGGAGGATACTTTTGATGCTGCACAGCGAGAGGCTAGCACAGGTCCGGCTACTGATGGCCAGGACGATGACAGCGAGGACACAATCATGCCAGCCATTGTGCGAGATGCAGAGGACGAGGAGATGGATGACTGATGACCTTGTCCATTTTATTGCTTTATTTTAGTTTTATTTTGCATGGATTATGATATTTTATGTTGTTTTGGTATGCAATAACCCTGTGTTTCAGATTGATATTTCAGCACTGTTGACCGATAGTTTTTATGATGCTGTTTCACGAGGAATCGACTAGTTTTTAAAACTATCCATGCGATTATTTATAGATTTAAATTGGTTGTTGAGGACAGCAACATTTAAATCTGAGAATGGAAACGCGCGTATGTCATCAGCTGGAATGCTTATTGACCGGAGGAACTCCATGATTTTACACAGAATAACCGGCTAGTACAGGGAACCATCTCAACTTTAAAATTTTTCTTTGCAATTTGAATTTTTTATTTTTTAGAGTTTTTAATTGAATAAAAACCCCAAGTCACTGTTTTTTTTTAGAAAATTCTGAAATTTTTTACGTTTTCTCAGTGTTTTAAATGATTCAGAGCATGATGATGACTTTAATTTTTTCATAATAAGCATCAATGTATGATTTTCATGATTTGTGAATACTTTCATTTAAGATAAGATTGTCAAGTTTTGGAATAGAGAAGTTACTGCGCATTCATAGCCGTGAGGTCTTGAGCCTGTACAGAAAATTTCCATTGAGTGTGCATTCCACTGTATGAAAGACTCTAGAACTTGCTTTGTTTCTTGCTTGAATTGGTATGTGATTTATTTCATAGTTATGATTGAGGCATGTTCTTCTTTAAACTAGATGGCCAAATAGCCAACCCTTGCTGATATTCCTTAGTTTAACCCCTTTGAGCCTAGGCCTGTTTATTCTTTGAAAACCTATGAAGATGACTAAGCCACTTTCCACATACTCCCCTCACCTTAATTGAGATTGAAAATTCAGATTAAATTGAGAAAAAGGTGCTAGTTGTTAATGATATAAATTGTGGAAGTACAGAGAAAAAGGCAAAAGCCAAGGAAGTAAGGTTGAGCAGAATGAAAAAGAAAGAAATAAGGAAAAAGAAAAATCCTCAGGAAGAAAAAGAAAGAAAGAAAAATTGTTTAGAGGAAGAGAACGACAAACAAGAGAAAGTTCAAAAGAAAAAGAAGACGAATGGGCCGAAAAGAAGAAAGAAGTGTTTACCAATGTAAACAAATGCATAAGTTCCTCTTCAAGAAATCTGAAGTTTAATCTTGCAGCCTATTCTCTAAATTTTCCTTCCCTTAGCCAGGCCAAGTTATAACCCAAGAAAGACCTCTTGATCTTTGAGATACGTCACAATACTTTGGAAAGTGAGAATATGAGCAAGCCTATGGTAGTGTTAATGCAGTGGAAAACGAGTGAAACACCAACCCTCCAGATGATTGAGCTAGAGTGAATTAAAATTCCTAGTGAGGGAATGTTTCAGTGAATTCTCTTATTCTTAATCTTAATAATCTTGTTGCAAAATTTTCTGATGAATTGTGAATATTATAATTGATGCAGCAATGTTTATAGTCTGAATGCTCTGTTTCAACAAAATTCTTCAAAATTCCATGCTTCTAAAAATTCCTACTTCTTATTCTTGTTGATTGCTGAGGACAGCAATATTCAAATCTGGGAATGTTTGATAAACCTTTGGTTTACCATGTTTTTAGGCTAAATCATATGAGAAATACTTCATAGATTGCATGGAATTCAAGGTTTAAAGGCATTTAAGTCATAAGATAGGAATTTGAGCTGACGTCTTGATAATATTTGCATTTTGAAGGAAAAACCACAAGAATTGGTGCTAAAAGTGCTAAAGAAATCATGACGGAGAAGTGAAGGATCAATATGGATCAAAGGAAGCTCAAATATTACAATTCAAGGTCCAGAATAGCACGCTCAAGGGCACACATGGACGCTCAAGCGCGTGAAAACAGTAAAAACAGACAAATTGGGCACATCAGGGCGCTCAAGAGCACAAAAGCATGCTCAAGCGCCCAAGATGACAAGATTTCAATTCGAAGAGCACGCTCAAGCGCCCAAATGGCCGCTTGAGCGCGCATGGGCAGCAACTCCAGAAAATTTCAGCAATTCAGAGCGCTCAAGCGCCCTATAGCGCGCTTGAGTGCCCAAACACGACCCAAAGTACACTGAAGATTTGATAGCAACAGATTCCATGAAGATTTAAAGAAGATTTGTTCATATAGGATATGGAACTAAAACGGAAACAAATCAAGATGATTCTTGAGAAGATTGAAGCAGGATACAACGAAGATTTAAAACTCTAATTCATCAACTAAATCTCCAAGATTTTACATGAAAAAGGAAACAAAGATGAAATCAAATACATATCTTGTATGTATTCATTGGAAGATTAGATGAAGAATACAACCCCAAAAAGCTATAAATAAGGAGCTTGGGGTCAAGACCAATACACCATTCACCAATTCATTCATCTCATTCATACTCCAAGGAGGAATCCTATTGTGGAGCGCTGGAACACTGAGGAACCAAGTCAACATCACACCAATGGAGGCTTGGGGTTCTCTTTTCTTTATTGTTATTTTTCTTTTCAGTATGCCAGAGTAGTTTTTTTATGTAGTTAAGGGTAGATGGAACCCAATTGAATCCTTACGTTTATGTATTAATTTGTCTCCGAATCCTGTTCTTTTTATAATTGAATAAATTATCTGTTTTTAATGCTTTCTATGAGTTTGTTCCTTATAGAATGATTTTGGGGAATTGTATGACAATAGGGATGTTGGTGCATGAACCTTGACTTGATAATTTATCATAATCCTTGTGTTCTAGGAATAGGAATAGGAATAGACATAAGGTAATTATGCAATCTTGTAATTCTTGATCTTAATGCATGTTTTCTTGGGGGAATAATCGGGGAACTAGAGTTCTTTCAAGATCACATAGATTTAGGGTAACAAGGAATTGAGCCCTAATTAACTGAGATAGAATTGATTGGAAATATATTAAGAAATGGATTCTTGGCTTTTTAATTCATAACATATTTAGGATATTGGGGGAAGTCGAAACCTTAACTATGCTTTTCTTTAAATCTTAATCAAACATCATCTCATTCATTCTTTTAATTCCAGAATTTCATACTTGCATTGTTTTTAAATTTAGGTTCTTTGAACCACAATTCTCTTCATCTAAATTCACTATTCTCTCAAACCCAACCTTTGATTGTCCAACTAAAACGCAATTAGTGAACTAGTGCTTGAAATTCTGATCCTCGTGGGAACAAACTCGTACTCAATACATTTTATTACTTTCATGATCGGTGCACTTGTCATGTCGCTATCAATTACGCCACTTTTGAGGCGTCCTAACCTCTTTGACATCATCTTTTAGAGTTTGAGGAAGCTCTTTCAATTCCACTTTTGAGGTACCATCTTCTTTGCAATCATCTGCTTTTTCAAGAACTTCAAACACTACATTCTTTTTTTCCTTAGCAGGAACAATCTTATGCGCCTCAAGTTCTTCATCAAGCTCTTGACTAGAAGATTTTTCTTCCTTCCCCACTTGCTCGAGTCTAAAACAATCGCCTTTGCCAGAAGATTATTTCATAGAGTCAAAGACATTGATGGTAATAGACTCATCATTCATCCTTAACTCTAGCTTCCCATTCTCAACGTCAATCATGGCACGAGATGTAGCTAAGAAAGGTCTACCCAGCAAAAGAGGCATCTCAACTCCCCATTCCATGTCCAGCACCACAAAATCAGCAGGGAAGATGAACTTGTCCACCTTCACAAGAACATCTTCTATTATTCCACTAGGCTTCCTTACAGACTTATCAGCAAGTTGAAGAGATGCCAAAGTAGGCTTCAACTCGATGATCCCCAACGAATTACAAACAGAAAGGGGCATCAAATTAATACTAGCCCCTAGATCACATAATGCCCTGCCAATTTTAGTGTTCCTAATTTCAATAGGAATATTGAAGCTCCCTGGATCATGACGTTTAGGAGGAAACTTCTTCATAATGATAGCGCTACACTCCTCAGTGAGTGTCATCGTTTTGCATTCCTGCAGCTTGTGTTTTCTTGACAACAGGTCCTTCATAAACTTGGCATAATTGGGCATATTAGCCAAGGCTTCAGCAAACGGAAGATTGATATGAAGCTTTTTGAATATATCAAGGAACCTGGCATATTGTTGCTTCTGGGCATCCTGCTTGAATCTGTCAGGATAAAGTGCCATGGCTCTTACATAACCAGGATTCAATTCAAATTTCTTTTTTCAGCAACAATCGGTTGCTCTTCTTTTTCACCTTTCTGCAGAGGCTTCACAACTTTAGCAAGTTTTTCAATTTCTTTTTCAGGTTTACCTGCAGTATCCAGTTTCTCTTCAATCTCAGGAGATGGCAGTACTTTACCACTTCTAATTGTGATGGCCATGCAATCTTCCTTTGGATTGGTGATTGTGTTACTAGGGAAAGTAACTGGAGTTCTATCAGCAATTTGCTTGGCCAGTTGGCCAATTTGATTCTCCAGATTTCTGATAGAAGCACTCATGTTTTTGGTATTAGCCCTATTCTCTTCCATAAAGGCCTTGGAGTGTTGAGCCATCTGTCCCACTAGCTTCTCCAAATCAGAGGGTTCCGTAGCTGGAATTGGTGGAGGCTGCAGATAATTGTTAGAACTATAATCAAGACCACCTCTTTGACCTCTCCTCTAAAAATTGCTATTTCCAGAAGGGAAATTCTGATTCCTCAGACTGTTTCGTGGCATAGATCTTTGATCATACCATACCCCATTCACCTGCACTTGTTGAGGTGAATCAGAAGGCATCAAAAGACATTCATTAGACTCATGATTGTCCTGGCAATATTCACACACAACAGCAGCAACTTTAGTCTGAACACCAGCAAGCTGCATTTTGTCAAGCCTTGAGGTCAAGTTTGCTATCTGCTGAGATAACAAATTATTTTCAGCCAGCACAGCATCATTGCCTTCCAGTTGAAGGATACCTCTCTTAGGCTTTGCTGACAGCCCTTGGTTTTCGTTGGCAGCCATCCTCTCAATCAGCTCAAGAGTTTTGTTTGCTCTCAGAGTTTTAATAGTGCCTCGTGCTGCACCATTCAACACCATCCGAACCTCAGGTTTGCAACCATTGAAGAAGATTCTAACCTGATTACCAGCAGTCAGGTTATACTGAGGACACCTTCTCATCAAATCCTTGAACCGGTTCCATGCTTCACATATTGATTCACCCTCAGATTGAGTGAAATTGGTGATATCATTCACCATCTGGTTGTACTTCTCCATCGAGAAGAACTGAGCAAAGAACTTCTGTGATAAATCATCCCAGGTTGGAATGCTTGCAGCAGGCTGTCGTTCCAACCAACTAAGAGCCTTTCCCTTAAGAGCGAAAGGGAACAGCCTCAATCGGATTGCATCGTTAGACACCTGGGGATGTTTGGTGGAGTCACAGATCATCAAGAATCTGTCAATAAACCTATGAGGATCTTCACTATTCTCTCCTCCAGGGATTGTGATCGTATATCAATTAATTGTTCCTTTCAAGAATGGAAGAGTTCAAATGGTTTTTGACAAATATTGTCAATTTGTGTAAAAGTGAGAACTAAAAATAAAGACTTGTTTTTGTAATTTTGTTTATAAGAAATAGAACAATAAACTGAGAATTGATTTTTGTAAATGTGAGAAGAGCATTGTAGCTAGAGCGCACTCACCTTATGATCCCCACTTCTTACTTTGGATTGATTTAAAAATACTTATTTATATAAATACTCAGATAATTATCTTCTAGAATTAATTAGTTAAATTCCAATCCTTTGGCAATTTAACCCTTTTAATCTCAATTGGAATCCTAATCCCTTAGTAACCCCTCATGAGAATTAAGCAATGAACACGATAATTCAAGCATCTGTAATTAAATATACATCTATTCCTAGCATGCATAATAATTCTTATCTTATCCCCTTTCAAGATGAAAACCCCAATATTCCTATCTAGGGTTCTAACCCTCAACCTATCCTCGACTATCAGATTGATCAATTCTAATAAAGAGAATATAAATACGCACAGGATAGAGATAAAGACAATTTATATAAACGATAAAAAATAAACCAATCTTTCGTAACAAGGGTTCACATAGGGTTTGTGACCCTAACTACAATAAAAAGTAAACTAGCCAAACATAATCATGGCTAAAAATCCAATATTCATAAAAACATAAAATAAAAGAGAAGAAGAAGAACATTAAGAACAAGAATTTCTCTCCAGAGCTCTCCTTCTGACGCACGACGGTCTCTTTAGGTCCAGAATACCTAATTCTGTGCTGAGCCTCCTTTTTATAATCTTCTTTTTCATCTTCCAAAATTACCCTTTAGGAATCACAGTCTGTAATTTCGCAATCTAGCACTCTCAGCGTCAGATCCACGCCAAGAGCGTGGTTGCCTCTGAATCTTCACACCATCAGCGTGAAATCCACGCTATGAGCGTGGGAGAAAGAATGGTTTCACGCCATCAGCGTGAACTCCACGCTATGAGCGTGGGAGTTTCTGGTTCTTCACGCTATCAGCGTGAAATCCACGCTATGAGCGTGGATCTTCATTTTGGCAAGTCTATATTTGGCTCCAGTTTTGTCTGCTTTTCCTACAAAATCAGCATAAAGTTAGTTGAACAATCCTGGATTTGGAATTTCAGCAAAACAACAATAAACGTTGCCTTTTTACTTAGGATTAGCCAATAATCTTCTTCTTTTTGGCTTGACTTTACCCATATATTGAAGGCATATCAGTACTATTATAGAATGGCATAATTTTTGACCAAGGGGACATGGTTATCACTGAGCTCATGCTTTGATCCACCATATTCACATAGACGTACATGTTGGGTGTGAACTTGTTGGTTGCTTAATATATACTTTTAAAGGACATTCCCTCAATTCAATTCATCAAGAGAAAACACATTCGTTCTCTTGACTTCAACCCAAGTGCGCAAGTGCACACATCAAGTAATAAATGGGACTATTAATGCCTAGATTATCGTTCCCACGAGGATAAAACTCTAAATAATACCTTAAACTATTTTAAAAAGAATTAAAATGAAAAGAAAAGTCAGTAATTGACCAGTTTGGTCAAACGTTTCCTACTATCTTGACAACGTTCCTCAAGGATAGTAGGTTTAATCTGACAGCAAACAGCTCCTCGCGTCATTATATATGAAATCCTTCTTGGTGAGAGAAGGAACAACAATATTCATTGGAGGTTGGTTGTTGTTGTCACAAGATTTAATAAAGAAAATAACATTAAAATAACTATATTTAAGAGACAACAATATGGATGGATAAAACATTTTTAACACAAGGAACGGATCCACTGTTCCATTCTTAAATAGCTATATTCTCCACTCAGTTGCATTTTTGATTTCGTTCCTTACAGCTTGCAGTGTTGGTGCAGAAGGTGCAGTACTGATACCTCTAATGCTAGTTTTGACAGAGTTTAGGAACTGCTCTCTTTCATCCTTTTGTAGTTCTTAGAATTGAGTGAAGGCAGTAAAGAGCTGTTCCATTCCTTTCCTCAGAGCTTTCATCTCTTCAGTGGTATTGCACATGTCAATCTGAGGAACGGATGGCTCTTCAGGCAGCAACTTCTCCATTTTTCTCCCCATCATTTCAAAAATTTCAGCAATCCCTATCTAGGATTTCCTCCTTGTTGCAAGAGGAGTTGCTGTAGTTGGGGGAGTAGGCTTCATCTTCTTCTTGTTGTTGTTGGTCTGAAGATCAGAAGCTGGAGGTTCTTCAACAAGTGCCTTACTGACCACTACCTCCTTTGTCTTTGAGGTAGAGGGGACGGTGTTAATCTGTCCCTCTATAAGTGGAGGAACTTCAAGTCCCTCTTCTTCTGCCAGAGCCCTAGCTAGGGCCTCGTCCCTAGAAGTATCAGGACAGATGTATGCAGAAGATAGTGGTCCTCCCAGGCTGATTTTCCTGGGGACGATTGGCTTTTTCTTCTTAGGGGGACTTTGAGAAACCCTCTTTCCTTTGTCAAACTTTTTCTGTGGCTGAGCCTTTGTTCCATTCTTAACACTGTTCCATTCTTAAATGGCTATATTCTCCACTCATGACTTAACCCTTCTGAATTTGTTCAGGTCTTTTCACTGCCAACTCTGATTCCTCAGCTCATGGACTTTAATGGCTCACAAGTTTCCATATTCCTATGGCTACCTTGACTCCAACAGGTACTAAGCACAAAACCTTCAGTGAACGAGGTGGTCCCTTATTCCTAAGGCAAGCAATAATGTTGATTTCACAACACTTCCTTCCCACTCTGATTAAGCTGTCTGAAATTCCTTCCTTATGGAAGTTCCTTTCTCAGTATGAGTTCAATTTCCATTGACACTCAATGAATATAGCACACTTAATCACAAAAATACAAAAAACTTCAGTACAAGAGTTTTGAAAATAGTTCTTTAAGAACTTCACAATTTTTTCGTTCCACAAATAACTTAGCCCATGGCTAATACTTTAAACATAATTATTCCAAACTGAAATCTCATAGACCCGAGATTCAGTTTAGAGATAACGAATGGAAGAGAAGAAAAATAACAACTTATATTGATACGAAACAAGTAGGTTAAAACAAAATAAAATGGAGAAGTATGGTTGCTGCTCGTGAGGAGTCTCAAATGGTGATACAGAAAAGAGAAAGAGTGTTGTCACTTAACTATTGCTAAAACTATACAACTGAAATGTAAAAACTACAAAAGAAACTAAGTGATCTCTTCTTAAGGAATTTGATGGTTTCTTCGTGTTGGAACGTCCTATTTATAGGTAGAAGAGTGGGTGGCAAAACTTGTAATTTCCATTGAGTTGTTTTCTTGACTGCATAAAAGGGGCGGTGTGAACAGTGCTCAGAGGGACACAAGTTGCTGGATGGGACACTTATTGTTGAGATTTTTCTTTTCTTCTGCATTTCGCTATGCCTTGCTTTCCTCTTAGCCAATAGGAACTCTTTATTCCCTCTTTTACACTTTTCTCCTTGCTTGATTGTTGTACCTCTTATGCTTTATGGAAACTTCTTTTTAACGTTTCCTGTATAGTGGTCAGAGAGATTGAGTTAGTGGAGCAGGTGTATTTAATGTTCCTAATTTGTTCCCTTTTTTCTATATTTCTGAAATGATTACATCATCATTCGTTCTCCACTGTATTTTTATCATAAAGATATAAATATATGTTTTTAGTGTAAGAGTTGCTATAACATCCCGCTAAATTAGGAAAATTATATTAATTGTAACTAGGGGCATAGAGGCTTGCTTAGAACTCGATATATATATATATATATATATATATATATATATATATATATATATATATATATATATTTAATTAGGGTAGACTTATTTTAATTCATGAAATTTATGTTAATTATAATCTTGCGCGAGTAAGTATTTTAGGAAAGTGAAGTACTAGTTAAGAGGATAGGATAAGTTAATTTTGATATAAAATTTAATTGGCACTTAGAAGAAATAGGGAGTCATGAAAATATTTGAATCATGGATTATTAAGAAGGAAAATTAGATCCAATTAACCTTTAGGGTTCGACCCAAAGACATTAGGAGAAGGCTTGAAGTGGCCCAAAACTATAACCCATTCATTTTATTATCTTAAGGAAATCTAAGTGTATGCTCCCTATTGGCCCACTCTAAATGCATGAATTCCTATTAGTTGAAAACCACTCCCTTATCCTAACCATCCGACTTGTGCGCTAATGAGAGACATAGGCTGTGGCATTGGCTATCAATTCAGAATGCTTATCAACCTTTGATTCTCTCTTCTCTCTTTGCAAGTCACATTAACAAATCAAACCAAGAACCGTAAGTTCATAGAAGCAGAATCCAAAACATGCTCCAAACACCAAGCTGAATCTGTTTTCTCTCTGCACCGTCGGTAGAAGCCCCACTGCCTAGTCTGCATGTCGTTTCATCCCCTTCTACAGCTCAACCAAGGCCGTGAGTTTCTTGAGAGGAAAAAAATTATCACTTAAGTCCCATGGTCATTCCTTCCCCTTTGGCTGAGTACCCACCAGCAAGGAGCATTGTTCTTCTGCTCCTCTTGTGCGCTGTATAAATCAATTCATGAGGGTGGGATGTTTTCTTTACCCCTTTGTCTTATTTTGCTTTTTTCAATGTCTAAAGGAGTCTCCCCATTGCATATAGCTGAGGATGTTGACCTTGGAGAATAGGAGCATTAGGAAGTAAGCACAAATGTAATAATTATCCCCTTGGCTGAACGGAGTACATGGAAGTATCTTCTAGGAGGTAAGGACCGAGGCTCTAGTCAATTTCCCTTACTGTTCTGTTTCTGCATGAGTGGTATTAGATGTAAAAATTTTAGTGTCATGCTCTCCTTATTGCTGTTTATATAAACAACCATGAAACTTTTGGGCCTTTGGTGTATGCATGTTTTGAGAAGTGATTTTGGGGCCTGGAACGTAGCAGAAATGGTAGGACTGTTTGTAGACTAATGTTTTGTCTAACTTGCATATGATAAATAACTATAGAGACCGCATGTTGTGTGCTTCAATGACACCCTCTAAACCTTGTCAACATGGATATTTATATTATAAATGAGTGACACCTAATTAGTGAGCAGAACCGAACCTGTATGCTAATTAAATCTTGGATTTTTAATTGTTGTTGACAAATTGATTAAGTAGAGGGAAGTCAGAAAATTAATTAGGCCTAGCATATGTTTTGATGAACGGTCGCATCATGTTTTTGGGTTTCCCCTAGCACACCTTAGCACTTGTAGAAAGGTTAGATGAATGTCTAATTAGGAATTGTTAGTTATTAGCCAAAGCCGAAATTGTATGCTTAAGAAGTGGTAAAATTTTGTTAGCGATTGGTAAAGCTAAACCAAGTCAGAAATTGAATCTAAGTGAGAAAGCATGTTAAAACCGAATTCTCAGGCATGTGTAAGTAATTTGGATTTTGTCAATTAAGGACAACTAGTAAATTAACTCTATGGCAGAAAATGTGTTTATTATAAGAACTTGAAAAAAAAAACGAATTGGTATGTGTTGGGGACTTAGGATTTTGTTATGATAATATGTAATGAATTAATGGGAAGGCAGAAATTGGTGATCACAAGAAGCATGGTAAATCAAATGAAACGCAAGAATAAAGAGGCATGGGAATTTCTTATAAATAAGAGGTAATAGGAATAAAGCTCTGACTTATTGTACCATTGATTAGGTGCGCATAATTATTAAAGTGTGGGCTGGTTTTGGTGCCGTTGATTATTGCGTGGACACAAGGTATGTGTAGGCGGTATTACCTGATGTAACTATTAACTAGTGTATGAATTGTGAATTGTTGCTCACATGTGCCTTATGATTATTCTGCCATAAATGATGAAATTATTCTGCCTATGGAAATGTTATGATTATGGAAATTTTGTTATGAAAAGAAAGAATGGCTTGGCAGTATGGCATCCAATGTACATGAAGTATATGTTATGAAATGATGATATATGCATGCACCGTACATCATACCGCACTTGTCTTTCTGTTTGTGTGTGACAGCATAGCATGGCATGCATGTACCAAATTCATGTTAGTCTTGAGTCTTAGAATAGTTATATATATAGGACCATGTGATTGAGCACGCATCATATAGGCATCCCTTGATATCGGGGTACTGGGACAGTTGGCGTCAGTCCGCATAGGCCACAGTGGAATTCCCCAAATGATGGTGCCATGCATGGAATTTCCACTATGTATGCACGCGCACGACGGTGCCATGAGCGTGAAGAAGGCGATATATATATACAATATGATACATGATAAAAAGGATATATGATGAAAAGGATTTAATGTTCGAAGCGACTGTTTATAATTTCGTGCCTAGTTTAATATTGTTGCATTACTGGTTTTGTTGCCACACTATTGGGATTTTTCTCACCCCTTTGGGGCTGCTATTTTTACAAAATGGCAGGAGGACGGAAGAGTAATGGAAGACATGATTATATGGATCTGTGCTGTTATGTGCTGCTGTATGGACTATTGTTGTTGCTGTTTGTTTGATGGATGACTGTATTAAATTGAGTAGTTTGGCTTACTGCTGAATTATGATTTTATTACTGTATTTAAGACTTTTGTGATCAGCAAGTATTTTGAAAACAAATTCCTAAAACGTTTTGCGAAAATAATTTCTGAGATTTTTGAATGCTGATTTTTGAAACAGATTTCACGGGCACTTTACGAGTTATATTTAGTGGGGCTACAGACCTCCAATTCGCTTATATTTTATATGCACGCGAAGCCCTACGTGTCTATTTCCAGATTATATAAACGTTACAAGGGAATTTTGAAAACTGGATTTTATACGAATTTTGCAAGACAGCAACGTCTGCCAGGAAAATAATATTTTCAACAAGTTAAGAAATTTTGAAAGTGCACTCTGATTTTAGTCAGTGACTCGATTTCAATTATAAGTTTTAATTAGCAACATCAAAATGATCTTTTAGTATCAAAGTAATGACATCAAAAACTCTAATTCTGCTTAGCAAACAACTCTCTTGGATGCATACAAGGGAGGGTGTTACAGTTGCTCATCAGATGAGGGAACAGATGGTAGTTTGCCATCAAAATGGGCTTAGATGGGAACGAATTTTCGTCCCGTCAGTACATGAGGTTCGTGACGTTAAACAAGTGCTTGTTGGGAGACAATCCAACAATTTTTTGCTTTCGGTTATTTTAATTTTACTTTTCCTTTATTGCTTTTAGTTTATTTTAAATAAGTAGGAAATTTTGAGCTTAGTACCTTGACATTTTTTTTAGCTAACCTTTCTAACCTCTATGACATTCATGATTATGTTCTTCCTAGAGCATGCAAAAAAAAATATTTTTGGTAATATTCTACATTTAAATTGATTGTTGACGACAACAACTTATTAAATCTGGGAATAGAGGAATGCGAGGCATTGTTTGTTATACTGTAAGGTTGGAGGGGATTTCATGAGCATACACTTAGTCATCCAGCTAGAACAGGGAATTATCTTTACTTTCTTATTTTTATTTTTATTTTTATTTTTTGAGTTGGTTTGTTGTGTCCCCCTTCTCCTTTATTATTTTTTGTGAAGAAAAAAGAATTCCAGTGTAAGAATAAAAAAAAGTTATTGATTAGTGATTGTGCATAAATGCATGATTGACAAGAAAATTGATTAATGTTTTATTGTTGTAAAGGTATTATATTTCTTGAATAAGTAAAAATTTATGTATAAAAAAATGTGTAATAAACTGCAAAGGTGGAAGAGTTGAAAAAGAAAATATGTTTTACAAATGTGTTATACAATGATACTTATTCCTCTTTGTATCTGACTTTCAATCTCATAGCCACTTTTTTTTACATTTATTTCTTTCCCTTAGCCAATCCACATTACAGCCTTAATAAAAGACTTCTTGATCTACTGTGTATACCATTGAGGCTGTGGAGAGTGAGAATATAACCAAGTCTATGATAGTGTTGATTCAGTGAAAAAATGAGTGAAATACATACCCTCAGACAATTGAGTGTGAGTGAGTTAAAAATCCTAGTGAAGGAGTGTTTTGGTTTAATTTCCCAACTTTGTCTTAAGAATTCTTGTTACAATTCTATGACTTGTGGATTGTGAATATTTGCTTGATTTGGTGCCTCGTTATCTTTTTACATTAAGCCTGAATACTCCATTGATTTTGATACCGATTGATTGACCCGTTGAAAATTCATTGAGCACATGCGCTCGTCTCATTTCCTATAGCTTTGTTTTAATTTGATTGCTAAGGACAACAATATTTTAAATCTGGGAATGATTTGATAAACTCATATTTATCATGTTTTAAAAGGACTAAAATCACTCTTATATCTAGTCAAAAGCATGAAAACTTACAATTATTTGGCTAAAAAGCATTAACTTTAATTTAATGACTCTTATGAACGATTTTTGCTTGTTTTATAGGAAAATTGAGTTGAATTTGAGCATTCGAGCAATGGTTAAGCTAGAAGGACTTCAAGCGATAAATGAAGAGCAACAATTTAGTAAAAATCTCCTTGAAGCTGTCTTCCGGCCAATTTTTTGTACCCAAGATCATGTATTTTAGATCTTGTGATCCAACAAAAGTTGTATATATTTCTTTTGCCTTTCCAACGAGACAAAATCACATCAATTGGACAAATATAGCTCAAGTTATGCCCAAAATACGAAATTATATTTTTGTTGTCAAAATAACGCGTTTTAGCGCACTCCAATGCATTTTAACGCCTGGTTGTGACCCAATTAAGGCCCATTATGTGGTGTTCACATAAAACAAGGATCTATTTAAGCTATTCATGATTTCTTGACACCCCTTGACACCGAGAGCATAGTTTTCATCGGAGAAGCGTGTTCTTTATGATTTTCAGAGCTAGAGACAATTCAGAGGCAAGATTACGCTGGAACTCTTGAAGATTCACCACATCATCACACCAATGGAGTTTGGGGAAGATTTCTTGATTTCTTGTGTTATTGTTTCTACTATGTTAGGTTTAGTTTTCCTTTGTAGTTAGGCTAGATGGAACCTAATCAAAATTTTATTTTATTAATAATCTTTAATGTCAAATTTCCTTTTTATATTGTATGAGTTTATGTTTTATGAGTTTATCTTTTCTTCATGCCTTCTATGAGTTTGATCATGTAGATTGATCTAGGATGAGTATATGATAATAAGGATGTTGGTATATGAACCTTGCGTGGTAAATTCATCGTAATTCTTATGATTTTACGGATAGACATAGGGATTATGCAATATTTATGATTCTTGCATTTAATGCTTATTTTCTTTGAAGAACAACCGGGGAACTATAATTCTTTAAAGAGAGTAAATAATTAGGATGTCAAGGGATTGAGTTTTAATAAACTTAGGAGAATTAATTGGCAATATAAAAAGGACGTTCAATTAAGGGTTTTAATTCATAACATTAAGGGGTGATTGCGGAAAATCGAAACCCTACCTGTGTTTCTTGATGGTCAAGTAACTCGATTTTTCCTTTTTTATTTAAGTTAATTTCATTAAATTCTCTTGATCGATTATCCAATTTAAGTGTAAATAGCGAATTAATGGTTGAAATCTAATTCTCGTGGGAACAATACCTCTAGTCATGCACTTTATTACTTTTACGATCGATGCACTTGCAAGGTTAGCAACGTAATGTAAAATATAATATTTCCTTCACCATTTTATTTATTTTTGGGTTTAATGTTTCTCTGTTGTAGGAGATAAAATTATCTCCTATTGATACATAAAATTGTGTGGTTCCTATATTTTTTCTTTCTTTATCTTCTTCTTACATATTCCCACATAGATCCTACACACTTTTATGTGTATATAGGAGATAATTTTATTTCCTACAATATGAGAAACATTAAACCCTTTATTTTTAAATATAAAAGTTTCATAGGATGACAGTGCATTTGAAATGTGGAAATTTGGTAATGTATAACAGATCAATTGTAGCTAAATAAAGTAATTCAAACGCCTATAATAATGAATAACAAAACTAGAAATGATTATCTTTATAGATTGACCACCTTAATGGCCATTCCATTCAAAAGCATAACAAACTTAATAAAGGAATCCATACAATAAAAAAATTGACTTTTCCATAAGAGGGTTCTTTTGGGTAGCGAAGTTACAACTCTCAAAGAATGACATCAAAATAATTTAATTTGGAAAAGAAAGATAGCTGAAAATAAGAGTTTTTTCCCAATTAAATTGGTATACAAAAATGGTGAGATTTTAATTTTCTCATGTGTTATCATGCCAACGGATCCTTATTATTTATGAACAAATCAAATAAGAGATGAGAGAGAAAAATTTAAAATAAAAAGTGACAAAGTTATCAAAGTTAATTTATTTAAGAATAATTACGATCCTTTTATATTGTACAATCATGTTAAATAAAAATTCATATACTTATGATATATATATATATATATATATATATATATATATATATATATATAGGAATATGATTTCTGCTTTAAAAGCAGAAAAATTTGTCCCTGTCTCAGAGACAAATTAATAGAGAAAGCATATAGGAATGAGAGAGAGAAATAGGGATGGGGCCCACTTCTTTTATCTCTCTGTGGCAAACAAATTTGTTTGTTTTTGAAGCATAAATCATTTCCCACACACACACACACACACACACATATATATATATCTGTGTTTTAAACTCATTCTATGGGCCCATATCTTAACAACATAATAGACTGAAGAGATAAGGATAATCCCATCAACTTATTATCAAGGGATAAAGGATAAACTACCTATCCTATCCCTCAACAATCATAATCCTATCAAGACTTTATACCTACAAGTAAGCCCTTTTATAAATAAAGGGTTAAGCTTTTCAGGTAAATACTCTCAATTCTCTGCTCTCTTGCCTATCACTGTTAGAGGTGACAATATAGGTTGAGTCTGGCAAGTCAACCTGCCAACCCGCCAAAATGGGGCGGTTTAGGTTGAGATTTTCAACCTATCCTGCCTAAAAGTGGGTCAAAACGGATTCAACCCGTAACGGGGCGAGTTGACCCGCCTAGTCATAATTTTTATTTTATTTTTTATTTTATAATTAAGTAATAAGGGGGCAAAACATATCAGTGGTAAAGCTGTTCCTTTTTTACTGAAAGGTCATGGGTTCGGATTCAAGAAATAACCTTTTTGCAATTATGTAAGGGTAAGAATGCGTACAAAGATTGCCTTCACCCCACACCTCCTAGTCGGGTTTAATGGGGAGTGGTTTTTATTTTATAATTAAGTAGTATTTTATTTGTCATTAAGCTTTTGTGGTATCCAATTTTTTTTTTATCTTAGTACTCCCTAGAAAAAATAAAGAATAAAAACTTTATTTATGACAAATGTTATCTATATATGGAGACAAATGAGTTCTTAAAGAATGTTTAACTGAATATTAGTATACATGTAAGATTGAGATTAGAAAAAATTAAGAGGAGTGTGAAATAAAATTAAATAATATTATAAAATTCATAAAATATAATTTATTTTTAAATTTTAATGATTTTTTCATTGGTAGGCTAATGGGTTGACCCATCAACCCACCATAAAATGGGGTGGATTCATTTTTTCAACCTATATTCAATGGTGGGCCAACCCGCCCCGCCCCTTTTTGGCCGGTCGGGGCAAACCAATTATTGCCACCTCTAATCACTGTGCATACATCCCATGCCTTCGGCTATATACCAGTATTATTACTATGCAGAGTGATCCATTACCCTTTGCGGTGTCTCTTTCATAGACTCCTCTGAGCTTATCGACCGAAGATTCAAATATCAATCATTGGTTGTGTTGGGCTTCCTCCTTCAATGCTAAGCCTAAGCTCATTGAGGGATTTTCAAAAACCCTAACCCTAGATTTCACCTCCTCTATATATTCATTAGTTGTGAGTGGAGGCTATATTAGAATGAGAGAAAATTATTTGAGAGATTTGTGAGCAAAGCTTTGAGCTTTGTATTTTGAGAGATCTCTAGAGAGAGTTTGAGTGAAACATCTCTAGGGAAGTTTGATTATCACCATTGTTGGAGAGGTTGTGTTAACCACCACATTGGTGAATTTTGATTCTTTGTAACCATTATTTTCATAGTGGACGTTTGAACTGGACTAGGTCCCGTGAGTTTTTACTTCTTCATTGGAGAAGGTTTTCTCACGTTAAAATCTGCTTGTGTTCTCTTTCTCTTTTTCCCCTGTGTGTTTTTTGTTTTTCCGTTGCGCTGCCCAACCTGGTGAAGTTCTGGCCGAGGTAATATTGTCGAGATTCGAGATCCAGGATCTTGTTGACTGACTTCCGCAAAAAAGCTTCTGAGCCGAGTTGAGGGAACCAAGTTCAACAGTGGTATCAGAGCCCGAGTTCGACGGGTTCTGAGGGAGACGAGATGGAGACCAGTGGCATAACCCATGATGGAGATATGTTCAAGCTGACCGCAAACAATTTCACCTATTGGAGACTGATAACTCATATTTTATTACACTTATTTGTTACTCTTGATTAGTATTTTTAGGATTTATTTGAATAAAATAATGATGTTTTGAGTTAATTTACATTTTTAGTTTTTGATTGGGTTTAATTTATTTTCGTCAGAATTTTTCAGCTTTACGTTATTTCTGTATTTTGGCCATATCTTGGTCCACAGTTGTCGGATTGACTCTGTTCTTGTTGGGTTTTTCAGATAACACAAAGGGCTACAATTCTTATGAATAGCTCGAAGCCCAATTCGGATTGGAAGCTAGTCTATTTCGTGCGCCAAGTCGGACACGTTTTGCTGAAGTTTTATTTTATTTTTATGTATTTTATTTCGTATTTTAGACATATGGGCCGGTCAGAACTGAACCCTAACCCGCTTTGGGTAGGGGTATATGACGGAAGAGTAGGAAATATTGTAGTCATTCTGTAATTTTCAAAATTGAGGATCAAAGTATTTTCTCTGAAGCGTTCTTCATCTTTTTCTTCTTCTTCTTCTTTTTATTTCAATCATGTTTACCTTAGCCATGCGAGGCTAAGAACCTTTTAATCAACCTAAGGGTAATGGATTCCATGGATTAGTCTTGAGGATCTGCGTTTATTTCAAATCAGTTTTGTTTCCCTTCCCAACTCAAATTGATATCGTGCGATCGTGGATATTCAATCTGAGGTTCGCGATTGCGATTATGGAAAGGGATTAATCATCAGATTTGATGATTAGGTTGATTGACCCTATGACCTTAAATCAAGCGGGCTGATACTCTGCGATTGTATGAGTAGAAACATCGTCTTTGATCAAATGCTAAGCGATCGCTTAGAGAGGGTTGTCAATTGGAAATAAGGATTCTGATCCGATTGACAAATCAATCACGATTCTGATATCTTCTTATCCGAGGAAAGACGTCCATGGAACCCAAACCTTAGGTTGGTTATTTTTAATTACGAATTTTGATTCCAAATTTATATTCTGCCTTTTTAATTATTGAATCAAAATCCAAAACCCCCCTTTTAATTTTCTGTTCTCATAAGCGATTTTAACCAAAACAATTTCCTTGAGAGACGACTCAGGGTTTCCACTTTACTGCAAATTTTCTGAACCCTGATTAAAAAATAATTTTTAATTTGCGCGAGTTCGACAGCTCGTGTCAGAGACCGGTGATGGAAGATCATCTCTACTGCAAAGATTTACATGAGCCCATTGTCCTTGATATGAGACTGGCAGGCAAGACCGATAAGGAGTGGGAGATCCTGAGTCGTAAGGCGGTAACTACAATCAGAAAATACATTGACAAGAGCCTCTTCTAGCACGTGTCTGAGTTCACGAACACGTATGAGTTGTGGACGAAGTTGGAGTCAATGATTCAGAAGAAGACTCCCAAGAATAAAGCACACCTGGTTCGTCGACTTGTGAAACTTGAATACAAGGACGACATGAGCATGATTGAACACCTCAATATCTTCAAAGGTAATGTGAATCAGCTGTCAAAGGCTCAGATAAAAATTGATGACGAGATGCAGCCTTTCCTGCTGTTGAGTTCGCTGGCAGAAAGCCGGGATACTCTGGTGGTGACCTTGAGTAATTCGACTCCAGATGGAAAATTAAATATGGATGTCGTGACAGACACTCTCCTGAATGAAGAAGCCAGGAGAAGAGAACGAGGTGTTTTGAGCACGTCTGAGGCCAACGTTGCTGAGAACAGAGGAAAATCCGACTCCCGGGGTAGAAGCAAGAGTCGGGGTCGAGATCGTGACAGACGAGGAAAGTCCAGAGGTCGGTCAAAGCTGAAATATGACAATGCATAAGAAGCCAAACAGCTGGACTTTGCAGAATGACGAGAAGAACGGCTCTGTGAAGTAGGATCAAATTATTCCCAAGAAGAGGAAGACAAGAGCACCACTGTTGTGGCTGTCAACTCGGATGCTGAGATATTCCTCCTAGGCGAGGATAATTATTTGAATGTTGCATATGATAACTACACCTGAATTGTTGACTCTGGTGCCTCCTTCCACGTTAATCCACACAAAGATTTTTTCTCTTCTTACTGAGGTGGCGATTTTGGAGTCGAGAAGATGGGAAATCAAGTGACCAGCAAGATTGTTGGTGTCGGTGATGTGACCCTGACCACGGATGCTGGGTGCCGACTTGTGTTGAAAGATGTAAGGCATGTTCCTGAAATGCGATTGAACCTAATCTCGATAGGCAAGCTTGACGATGCTGGGTTAGTGAACTACTTCGGTAGTATTAGATGGAAGCTGGCCAAAGGAAACTTGGTTGTTGCCTGAGGTAAGAAGGAAGGCTACTTGTACGTGATGCAAGGAAAGATCAATGGCGGAGAAGCCAATTCTGTCCGAGATGGACCTAGCTTGGAGCTATGGCACATGCGCCTCGGCCATATGAGTGTGAAAGGGCTCCAAATCCTACACAAGAAAGGATTATTGACCGGGTTAAAAAGGAAAACATTGGAGAGTTACACACACTGCCTAGCTGGAAAGCAGCACCGGGTTTCTTTTGTGAAACCGGATCAACCCAGAAGACGCAGGTATATTCTTAACCTCGTCCATACTGATGTTTTCTCCATTTCTGAGAGATCCCTTGGAGGAGCTCCCACTCCCGCAAAGTGTGGATTTATTTGTTGAAGTCTAAAGATCAGGTACTCCAATCCTTTAAATAGTTTCATGCTATGGTTGAAAAGGAGACTGGCAAAAAATTGAAGGTGGTCCTTTGACAATAGTGGTGAGTATTGTGGCCCTTTTGATGCTTATTGCAAAGCAGTCAGGATCCAACTTGAGAAGACGCCCCCGAAGACTCCACAGTTGAATGGACTTGCTGAGAGGATGAACCAAACTATTAAAGAGAAGGTCTGAAGTATGCTATCCAATGCCGGATTGCCGAAATCATTCTGGGGAAAATCCGTCAGAACTACTGTTGACTTGATCAACCTCGCACTATCACGGCCACTTGAAGGAGAAATTCCAGAAGAAGCCTGGACAGGTCAGAAAGTGGCCTATAATCAACTGAAGGTATTTGGATGCCGAGCTTTCGTGCATATCCCTAAAGATGAAAAGGCTAAACTTGATACAAAGACTAAAGATTGCATTTATCTTGGTTAGCCGAGCTGTGAGTTCGGGATCTGACTTTCGGATCCAATCAATAAAAAGATAGTGAGAAGCCGAGATGTGATATTTTATGAAGATGAGACCATTCATGACATCTCGAAGTCCAAAGTCTGGGTTACTGTCAAACGTGAAGAATTCATCCCTCCTGTCCGAACTGAAGAAGGGGAAGAAAATCAAGAAAATGGTGACCAACAACAAGCTAATAATGACCAAGATACCGAGGTCCGAGTTGATGATGAGATCCGGGATGAGAATGATGAATCGGGTTCTCAAGCTGAAGAACAGCCGAGATATCCAACTCAAGAAAGAAGACCCTCTACAAGATACCCATCTGATAAATACACCGTTGTTGCTGAAGACTATGAGCCTCAAAGTTATGATGAGGCTATAATGAGCTCAAAGAAAAAAAAATGGGAAACGACAATGCAAGACGAGATGAAGTCTCTGCACGAGAATTAGACTTATGAGCTGACCGAGCTGCCTGAAGGAAGACGAGCTCTGAAAAATAAATGGGTCTACAAGATTAAGAATGAAGAGAATGGGCAAAAGCCGAGATACAAAGCCCGGATTGTAGTGAAAGGTTGCAATCAGAAGAAAGGAGTAGACTTTGAGGAGATTTTTTCTCCTTTGGTGAAAATGACCTCGGTCCGAACCGTGTTAGTCATGGCGGCTTCGATGGACCTCGAGGTAGAACAAATGGAAATGAAGACGGTATTTCTTCACGGTGATTTAGAAGAAAACATATATATGGAGCAACCTGAGGGGTTCCGAGCTCCAGACTAAGAAGATTTGGTATGTCGGTTGAAGAAGAGTCTCTATAGCTTGAAGCAAGCACCTCGGCAGTGGTATAAGAAGTTTGAATCATTCATGACAGCTCACAAGTTTGAGAAGATAGAGGCCGACCACTGCGTATTTGTGAAGAGGTATGAGGCCAGAGATTTTTTTATTTTGTTGTTTTATGTTGACGACATGCTTATTTTAGGAAAAGACAAATCGAGGATAGCCTCACTGAAGAAGGCGTTGAGCTCGTCCTTCGCAATGAAGGACCTCGGCCCTACAAAGCAGATACTCAGAATCAAGATTATCTGAGATAGATAAAAGAAGCTACTGTGGCTAAGTCAAGAGAAGTATATTGAGAAGATTCTGAAGAGATTCAGCATGGACAAAGTCAAAACAGTGAGCACCCCCTAGCCGGACACATAAAGCTGAACCAGAAGCAATGTCCGAGATCTAATGAAGACAAAGACGAAATGATGAAGATCCCATACCAATCCGCTGTCGGAAGCTTGTTGTATGCAATGGTTTGCACTAGACCCGACTTGGCATATGCTGTTGGAATGGTAAGCCGGTATCTGTCAAACCCCGACAAAGAGCACTGGGAAGCAGTGAAGTGGATCTTCAAGTACCTCCGAGGTACAACCAACTTATGTCTCCGATTTGGAGAAGGCAAAGCCGAGTTGCAAGGCTACTCGAATTATGATTTAGGGGGAGATTTTGACTCGAGGAAGTCGACGACGGGATACATGATGAGATTTGCCGGAGGAGCTGTCTCTTGGCAATTAAGACTTCAGAAGTGTGTTGCACTATCGGCAACCAAGGTTGAGTATATTGCCATTACTGAGGCAAGCAAAGAGATGTTGTGGATGAAGAAGTTCCTCATGAAACTCGGTCATGATCAAGACAAGTACGAGCTGCGTTGTGACAATCAAAGTGCAATCCATCTTGTGAAGAATTCAACCTATCACTCCCGCACTAAGGACATTTATGTGAGGTATCACTGGATCCGGGATGTGGTAGAAGGTGGAGAGCTCGAACTCGTCAAAGTGCACACTGACCAAAATTGGTCCGACATGATGACAAAGTCGATTCTAACTAGAAAATTTGAAGACTGTTGTGAAGGAGCCGGGTTGATGCTGAAGCCGACGCATTGAAGTCGGAGGAGGAGATTTGTTGGGCTTCCTCCTTCAATGCTAAGCCCAAGCCCATTGAGGGATTTCTTAAAAATCCTAACCCTAGATTTCACCTCCTCTATATATTCATTAGTTGTGGGTGGAGGCTAGGTTAGAATGAGAGAAAATTATTTGAGAGATTTGTGTGCAAAGCTTTGAGCTTTGTATTTTGAGAGATCTCTAGAGAGAGTTTGAGTGAAACATCTCTAGGGAAGTTTGATTATCACCATTGTTGGAGAGGTTGTGATAACCACCACATTGTTGAATTTTGATTCTTTGTATCCATTATTTTCATAGTAGACGTTTGAACTGGACTAGGTCCCATGGGTTTTTACTTCTTCATTGGAGAATGTTTTCTCACGTTAAAATCTGCTTGTGTTCTCTTTCTCTCTCTCCCCTTTGTTTATTTCGTTTTTCCCGTTGCGTTGCCTGACCTGGTGAAGTTCAGGCCGACGTAATATTGTCGAGATCCAGGATCCGACGTAATAAGGCCTAATCAAGACTTGATAATATAAGGCCTGATTAAATTTTAATATTATCCAGCGTTTGACATAACATTATGTAAGATAATGTATAGTATAAGATAACATTATCAGTATTTGGTAATGCACTGTATAATACTAGATAGGATAAAAATAAATATTTTTGACAAAAATACCCTTTAATGAAAAACTTATATAATTCTTCCAAATATGTCATATGTTATGAACTTTTACAAAAATCTATTATGTCCAAAAAAAAAAAAAATTTTGCAGAAATAAAAGTCTTCAATATTTTTTTAATAAAAGTTCATCACTATAAAATTTCTCAATGGTCTTATTCAAGAAACTATGATGTTGCATCGTTTCTCTTGTGTTGGAGAGTTGTATCATTGAAGAAGATTATGTTTTTTTTCTTTCCGATAGACCAGAATTTGGGATTATACGGAGAACTGCTACTTATTGTGGTTGTATAAACTAGATCAACCAGAGGCTAAACCAACATAAAAATTATATTAAAAAAATTACTTACACAAGAAGGTTACAAATTTACATATCAGCCAACAAGAAAATGACAATGCTATAAAATTAAATTAGAAAGGTAAAACGATCTAGTAACTCGACTAATCAAAAGTTATGTCAGCCTAAAATTGAGACCATAAAGGAATATTTGTTAGCACTGCAACAGATGCCATTGTCTCTTACAATCAGCTAGACTTGTTTGTAGTTTTGGAGCAACAGTCAACCACAAAAGCACCAATGCAAGCAATAATGACCATTATCCATGCTCATCACACCTTTGGATCAAACCTTTCATTAGGATCCATATGACCTTTGAATGATAGGCCATTGGTGATTTTTTTTTTTTGCAATATGTGTGGTGTATTTCTTGTTTAAATGAGAGTCAAAATGTAAGATAAAGTTCCATATAAAATTAAATGTTCACACATATCTTTGTTAATTATGTTTTTAACACCAACAAGATTAACCAAGATCCATTATAACTTCACAATAGTTTTAAAGATAAAACAACCAAGCAAAATTTTGATAAAGAAATTTTTTTTTATTGCGAACAGCAACCAATTCACCTTTAAATGTACAATGTATAATTGACCACATGCAAGTCCCTGAGAGTAAATCACCGAATTCAAAATATTTAAAACAATATTGTTAACAAAATATTTCAAGAATCCCAATAAAGAACTCATAAACTCTTCTATGGTGGTGGTTCATCAAGCCATAGCAAAGTCTGGGTAATTTATAATCTGCATAAAACTCACGGGAGGTGATTACATAACATAACGGAATTCACTGCCTTTACATGCAGTTCAGCCAAGTGAAATTTTCATTCATGAATGAATGAATGATATGCCCCAATTGTCCATATTCATATTTTGCATTTAAGTCAAGCAACTCGATGGGCATCCCCCTCATGAAGTCAAGCAACCTTTCATGAGGCTTACTGTTGGGTGTAGAAGTGGTAATATGGGTTGAACCTGAAGGGTCAACCCGCCAAAACGGGGCGGGTTGGGTTATACATTGCAACCCACCAACCCATCTCAACCTGCCCCGCTTAGTTGTGGGACCAAACGGGTTGGCGGTGGGTCTGGACGGGTTGGCCTGCAGGTCATTTTTTTTTTACTAATAAGTAGAATTTTACTTGTCACTATGCTTTTATGATATGAAATTTTTTTTATCTTAGTACTCCCCTAGAAGAATGAGTCTGTGTTGTGATGGTCCTAGAAGAAAATGGGAAGAAGAAGAAAAGGGATTCCCGTGGGAAGAAGAAGAAAAGGGTATAAAGGTTAAAAATGGTGAAGAGAAAAATGATAGAGATTAATCTAATACATCACTATGATAACCCTAATTTTGTAATTTTGAAATTATAGGATTATTATGAAGACCTTAGGGTCATAAATGGAATGAGGATGAAATTCTAAGAATTTTGATATCC
This sequence comes from Gastrolobium bilobum, assembly GCF_033153095.1. Taxonomy (NCBI): domain Eukaryota; kingdom Viridiplantae; phylum Streptophyta; class Magnoliopsida; order Fabales; family Fabaceae; genus Gastrolobium; species Gastrolobium bilobum. Next base: position 33,441 of record NW_026898430.1, read on the forward strand.
ATATTGATAGTATTCTACACAGGTGGATTTTCATATATTATTTTTGACTGCTGGCAGTATCAGTCAATAGAATAACTCCAATTTAGCAAATTCGAGTTGGAGAGCTATTTTGATGATATGATTATCATGGATGAGGTTAGTATATGATTTGATGAAGTTTGCCCATATTGGGATATTTCGGAAAAGTCACTTCTGCCCAGTATTTTGTACTGCTATAGAAGCAGCCGGTAGAATCCCGAAATGGGAAAAAGATGAGAAAATGGAATGAAAGACCAGTATATGCCGAACAAATCATAATTAGACCAATAATGTTAAAGTTAAGAAAATTATGAAAATCGGGTACAGTTAAGAATACCGGTAAAGACTATAGTGCATTTACACAGCAGTAAGTGGATCTGTGATCTACTAGTCAAATTTTTAAGTTAGGAACATGAAAATTAAACAAACATAATATTAATTACTTAAAGTTAGAGACTTGGAGATTTCTGGGTAGAAATTTGATAACAGTTAAAAGAAAAATTACACCGGGTGTCACTAAAGGACAGAATGTCACTTAAGTGACTTGGTCAAAATCCTAGAAGACTAGGGCAACCCTCCCTTAAGCCATTGCAGCCGCCTCTCTCTCTTTCTAGCCATTTTGAGTTTCAAAAATTCTCCTCCTTCTCTCTAGGTTTTCTCCATCCAAACTCCATCAAATCACCAAACCTCCTTCATCAAAGTTGTTCCTCTCATCCTCCTATCCAAGAACATACCATTTTTGTTGTTGGAAACCAAAAATTTCATGGTGACCCTCCCACATACAGCCGCGATTTGTTCATCTTCATGCCATGGAGATGATGGTTTGAGTCTTCTTTGAAGAACACTACTTTGTTGCTTGTTTCCTTGAATTTTAGTGTAAGTTTCTTGGATCCTTTCTTTGAAAAACCCCATCTTTGAGTTGTGTTCTTGAGTTCTAACTTTTGAGCTTTTCTTGAAGGTGTGTTCCTCGGGGGAAAGATGCATTCTTGCTTGAGAAAAGTGGGAGCTTGAAGCCTTGGAGCTAACTTGATGAAGTAAGCTTGAATCTTTGGAGAAATGATGACCAAAACTCTCCTCCACCTCTCTATACAATTCGGCCTTCATGGATTCCTTGTGGGGTTGATGTTTTAATTTTGTAAAAGTGGGTTCTTGAAGTTGTAAAGTGTGGAAAATCATAAATGGAACCAAGAAAAATGGAAGATTGGATTAAATGTGTAATCTTTATTTTTAAAAGCACAAATCTTGATTAAGGATGGATTTGAACCCTAATAACACCATCTTGTCAAATCTGCCCTAATGATTATAATTAAGATTTTATGTTTAAAATTTAATGAAATAATGGATTAGTGGACTAATTAAGTATAGGACCTAATTAAGTAAAGAAATGGTGAAGTTGACAAGTTAAAAACCCTAGTTTCCACCCCTACATAATTCGGCCTATTGAGGATAAATTAGGATTAGTATTTCAAAATTGGTTTCAAGACCTAATTAGGATACTAATCAAGGGTTGAAGTGAGGTGGATCATGCATAATGGATTAATTAACTATAAAACCCTAAAAATTGACCTAATTAGGTTTTAGAAGCACTAATCATGTAATTAGTGAACTTAATGAACTGAGACCTAATGTGACTATATGAGAATGCATAAGTGACCTAATAATGGAAAAGCCCTAAAATTAAAGTAACCTAGGGTTTCTAATCAAACCTAGTTAGGGTTTGCTAATTAAACCTAATTAAGGATCTAGTTGACAACCTAGGCTTAAGACTAGTCTATGGACACATGATCATGTAATCTAATGAAAGAAAATCCTAAGGAATAATACCCTATAAGTTTCGACCATGTGTGAGATAATTAGGGTTTTAGGTGCAAAAATTATGTTGAAGGATGATTTAGGGTTTAATGTGTGTTCAAGGCTTTAATCAACTTGTAGATTGGATTAGGAAGTGATAATCCTTGTTATTGGAACTTGGATACCCCACGGTTATGTAGAAGAAATGGTGAGCTTGGAAGTGTTGAAAATAATCTAAGTTACCTTAATGGCCCTAGATTGTGGTTCTAAGGTTATGTAAGGTGTTTGAACTATGTGGTTGCTTGTATAACAAGTTAACACTTCATAATGCACTAAATATATGTAATACGTACTAAATGGTCTAGACTTGTAATAGACCTATTATTGGCATATGAGTATGAAAAGTGGAATCATTAAATGATTAAGTCTTGTATATGACTTGATTGATTACTACGTAATTAATGATGTGAATGGTTCTTACTCTAGGTGTGCCTAGAGAACCTTGCACTTGAGGATTGATTTGAAGCATACGTGTTTATATTGGAGTGTTGGCTTGTGCTAAGCTCCTTGAGGTAAGCTTCTGATTTTGGTTGCTCCTTTCTCTTGTGGCCCCACCTTTATGGTGGGCATTATGGTTGAATTGAATGAAAGTATGTGATATGTTGTATATGTGCATTCATTCACATCCATATAGATATTATATGATTCTTGATGTTATGATGATGCATTGATGATGTATGTTATGACGATCCTAGCCAATGATCATGGTATGTAGACTGCCTATGACTTGACCGTGTGAGTTATTTCATACTACATTTTGTGTTGACTGCCTATGGCTTGACCCTGTGAGTCACACTAGGCATGTTGGGCATGTCAGTTAGCTATTCTTGAGGGAGAGCCCTTGAATAGTTAACTAGAGGATGAATTATGATGTTATGTTTATACTGTACGTTTGTTATATATGCTTTATATTTGACTTGTCATGCAGGAAGTAGGCTTAGGGGATTAGAGGATCCTCTAATAACCTTGAGCTTACTGAGATGTTGTTATCTTACCCCTTTTTAGGGACATCATTTCAGGTACCTATGGTAGCGGTGAGCCTTCTAGCGGCAAGGGCCCAGCTACGGATTAGTGGATTGAAGTTGTTGTTTATGTTACGCTTTTATTTTGTTATATGGTATGCGTAATGTTTTGGCATGCCTAGTTAGATTATTTTGAGACTATATTGGTGTATGTAATAATGCTCAGGATTGTTATTATTTGAGCTTCTAGATTATGGATGTATTTATTATGAGTTATGTTAGATGCTTGTGATATGGACATATAGACATGGTGTATGGATGTATTAATTTGGGCACGGAGCCATTATGTAGGTACTGACCCAGTGAGGGGATCGCAGTCCGTGTGAGACTTTCGAGTTGTCTGTCTATTTAACTGTGTTTATCAGGTTGATTGTGTGTGGGATTGATATTCCCAGTTGTCCGATAAACAACCGTTATGTTTTCCGTGAAACTCCTTCAGGAATGACACTTGTTGTCATATCCGGTTGGTCAATGGTCACTAGTAATGGCTAATGGGACTTAGTTAGTAGATCACGATGTTAAAGTACGTTAATGTAATATATCATGTGAACTCTTTTGGAAATGTTTTCAGAAAATATTTTGGAAAAAGTTTACTCGTATTTTTACAAGACGATTTATTAATTATTCAATAAAATCTTTCGCTGTGTACGCTATAATATTATGATGTTAATAACCGGAGTACTACGGGGTGTTACAATCACTCTCTTATTAGGTCTAATCCCACGCCATAGACCTGATTAACTTATATATCATCTTGATGTATTAAGAGATCTTACTGTATAATCTTATACTGTGTGATAGTCACACCAAACAACGAAAAATATTATAACATATTGTATAAATTTATACTATTAGGTCTTATATATCATGCCAAATAAATCCTAACTATTGAGTGTTGAAGGCCGATGGTAAAGTACAAACTTAAGTGATTACCAAAAAAAAAAAGTACAAACTTAAGTTGATTATACTGTTTTAGCTTACATTATCTGTGGTTTCTTTATTCCCCCTTTTCATTATTTAAATATTTTTTATTATTTTTTAAATTTTTGAAAACATAGTTCAGCACCTTATGGAAGTTTCCTGGAAATAGATCTCTCTAATTCTTTTAATTAAATTAATGATAAGGAGTTTAGAAAATATTAAGAATGAGACTACATAAATAAATTGACTACCCCATTTGACGTCGTCAAATGAGTTCAAAAAGGATCCCATGCATATACCCAAATTTTAATACTTCTTTTTAGTTTCTTTTGTTCTCTTTAAGAGTTTGTTATGTCATATCAATTTGTTTATAAATGAACTTGTTTAAAATAGTAAGACCTATGCAATGTGAAATACTATTAAAGTAATCATGTTATGTGATTTTATTTTCCTTATTCCATCATAATCAGTACTGAAGCTACTTATAACATGAGATAAGCTCTCTCGTGTATCTTAGAAAAATATTTCCCAAAAACAAAAGCATAAGAAAACTTCAGTGAGCCGAACGGGGGAGGAGTCATGCTTTTTTCTTTGCCGCCATTGCGCACTATTATATTAAAGATCTGAGACTAAATCTTACGTGTCACGGACAATGTCGACATATCTGATTCTTTTGTCCATTGCCCCGTCAGTGCATTTGAAATGAGGAATTTTGGTTGAGTGCGGCTGAACAATTATGTAGCAAAGTAAAAGTCACAACAAAAAATCAAAATGCTATTTTTTTTTTTTTACAATTATGACTTCTAAAAAAAATTAAAATATTATTTTCTTTTTTTACCAGTGGAAGAAATTGTGGCTGACCCTTTTCAAATGCATGTTAGCGGATTCTGGGAATGTAAAACTATTTTTTTACTTTGCTATATACTATTAAAGATGATGCATGTTAGTATCATCTTTAATCCCAATTTTTTTTTTCTCATTGCATGACTATTTACAGGAATCACAATGATAACCAAGGAAGCACGGACATTTAAAAATTTCATCTATTTCATAAGATTCAAAGGGAGGAAAATTATTTTCATAAATAAATATTTATTTATTTTTTAAATGAAATAATATTTGCACACAAAGATACACTTAAAATGTAACTGAATTTTAATTATTATATCAAAAAATTGAAAGTTCTCATCTCTTATTATGTCCTGAAATAATGACATCTATTATTAATTAATACTTACAATGAAAATTTTTATTATTCAGTAATACTTTTAGTACAGTCAAAAAATTTCATGGTTTAATTTTTGTATTTTTGAAAAAATTAATTAAACAAGACTTTGTATATCATTCTCATTTTTTTTTTACTGCAATGAATCAAGTATTACTGAAATTTGGAAGAATTTTTCATAATACTTTTGGGGGAAACATTTTCTTATGTCGTAGGAGAGTTGTTTTCTCCTACTAGTGACCTTTCGATTTTCGTGTAATATTTTTTTTTGCTTTTTTATTTTTTAATTGATGTGGGCCCCACATAAAATATGTCTATAACATGAAAAAAAATTCTCCTACCACATGAGAAAATCGAAACCGATACTTTTGCTATGATAATTTTAAAATATATAAAAAAAATTAAAATCAAGCTATCTCATTTTTTTTTTCCTTAATTTATAAAACAGAAAAGGAACACCTGTAAGCTATCTTACAAGACGCTAGCTTTTTCAAAGACCCATGGCAAATCTAAGACAACACGGCACTACAGGAGACACTGGCATGTGAAATTTCTCAAATGGTTACCATGCATCCTCTCCTTGCAAATCAGCAATTGAACATGCTTCTGTTAAGTAAATACACAATGAGTGGGAACACGTTATACAAGAAGAATGGATAAATACATTTAAAGGTTATCGCATTAGGGTGTGCATGACAATCATTCTATTCTCTAGCACTGTTTCTGAAAAGAAACAATTATTTTCTATTTCTATGCCTTCGAACAGTTTCTGAGAAAAAAAATGTGTTTGATAACATGTTCTATTTTTATTCTGAGAATGAGAATTGTGTTTGATAACACAACAAATAATATAATAAAAAATAATTCCTATTAAATATAAAAAAATCGGATCATCACTTTTCTTTTCATATGGTGTGGTTGTAGTGGTGGCGGTGGCAGCGGCGGTAGTACAGTAATGGTGGTGGTAGTGACGTGGTGATGATAGTGGTGGTGGTGGTTATGACGGCAGTGGCTAGCTGCAGCGATGGCAGTGGTAATGGCAGCGGTGGTGGGGATGGTGGTGGTGGAGGTAACGGTAGTGACTGCGACAATGGTGGTAGGGATGGTGGTTGGTGGCATTGGTGGCGGCAACAATGGTAGCGATGACATGGTGGTGGTGGTTGTTATGGCATAATCGTGGTGGTGGTGGTGGTGGTGGTGATGGTGGCGGTGGAGGTGACGGTAGTGGTTACGATAATGATGGTAGGTATGGTGGTTGGTGACATTGGTGGCAACAATGGTAGCGATGGCATGGTGGTGGTGGTTGTGATTGCATCATGTGGCGGTGGTGGTGGTGGTAGTGGTGGCGATGGCATGATGATGGTAGTGGCGGGGGTGGTGTAATGGTGGTGGTGGTGGTTGGTGGCGGCGACTGTGGTGGTGACGGTAGTGGTTGCGGCAATGGTAGTGGTGGTTGCTGACAGTAATGGTAATGGTAGCGATGGCGTCGTAGTGGTGGTAGTGATGGCGATGGTGGTGGTGGCAGTGGCGTGGGAATGACGATGGTGGCAGTGACGACAGTGGTTACGATGATGGTGGTGGTGGTTGATGGCGGTAGTGGTGGTGGTAGTTATGCTGGTGGTGACGGTGGCATAGTGGTAGTGATAGGTGAAGGTGGTGGTGATGGTGGCGATGGCATCGTGGTGGTGGGGGTTGGTGACGACGACATTAGTGGTACGACGGCAGCGACGACGATTATGGTAGTGGTCATCTCGGGATGATGGTGGTAGTGGACAGAGGCGGACCCAGGGGAGGGGCTAGGGTTGGCCACCGCCCCTCTCAGATTTTTAGAATTTTTTTTTACTATATATATAATTTTAGGTTGAAAAAAAAATAATTTTGGACTAAAAAAATTAAGTAATTGGGCTGAAAATTTCAAAAAAAACTTAAACAAACACAACTTTAGAAATTGAAATTGTAGTTTTTTCCAAAGGAAAGAGCAAACTTTTAGGGCTCAAGAAAAAATTTCAAAATCAGACACACTTAATTATCAAGAGGGTGGCGAAAATCATTGTCAAAGAAGACAACAGCAAAACACACAAACATGGGTTCCAATTTTTTGAGCTAAATATTGGGGAAGGAAAAGAGCCCGCATCTATTGTCAAATGGAAGATAATCAAGACCAGACTTCAAAATTGAATGGAAAATCAATTTCTTGATGATTCTTTGATTACATATATTGAAAAAGAAATTGTGTTGAATTTTAGCACAGATTCAATTATAGAAGAGTTTAATAATATGAAAAAAACGTAGAGCAAGAGTTAAGTGAATTGACCTTAAATTTTGTAATAAAACTCTTTCAAACTTTTTATATTAGGTTCATATATGATTGTATGTACTTTTTTTAATAATATAAAAAAAATTCGCCCCCCTCTATAAAAATTTATGGGTTCGCCACTGGCATTGGCGTAGCCACGTTGTCCATCGATGGGGCCTGGGCCCATACTTATTTAAAATTTTTTTATTATTATATATAATTTTATAAGTAATTATTATTTGGCCCATTCTAAAGTTAAAATTTGGCCCCATCTATGCTCTTTCTAATAGCCTAATACATTCTTAGTGAAGTTGGAAACCCCAATAGTATCTTCGTATTTGCTTGTTGTTCTCTCAAAGTTAGAAACCCCAATGGTATTTTGTCTTAAATTGGTGCTTTTTTATTTTGAAATTTTTCTAGTTTTTCCTCTGATTGATTTTATTTTGTGAAGATATGCTTGTTAGAGTGGAGTGCCTTTGAGTGTTTTGGTCTTTCATGTTTCCTTAAATATTTGAATCGTCTTTATGACTTTACATACTCTCTTGATAAATTATGAAATTATGCAACACCTCGATGGCTTTTTTCAGAGCGACAAAGCCTATTGCATTTTATGTCGTTGCTCTTTAAAACAAAAATGTTATTTTCCTTTTTTTTTCTTTCTGACAATAACTATTTGGAAAAAATGTTTATCCTTTTAAATGACATAACTTATATCCTTTCACTCTTACAAAGAAGTGGGACCCACACTTTTATTTTTTTGTCAACTCTCTCTCTTCCTTTATCTATCTCTTTTTCTCTCTTAAAATGACATAACTTTATATCCTTTAAAATGACACACACTTTATCCTAACTATTTTATAACTAATTAGGAAATTGCAAGCAATTACTTAATACTTATACGATACAGCCTGCAGTTGTATAAATTAATTCATGATAGCTGAGTGACTTACAACACCTTTATTTTAATATCAAGCAAAAGTAAAAAATGTGAATTCTAAAGATATATGCAACTTGGTATTGGTTTATGATTCTCAAAGACCAGTGTAGGGATCCCTCGTACATGAAATAAATAAATAATAACTTTCATCTCAAAAACCATTACTTATTATGCTGTGGGAAAACTGTGATTCTTTTGTTTGGAATGCTTGCCGGAAAGATTAGTGTTTTTTATATGTTTGCTTTGATATATAATAATTGGTTATTATTTATTTGAATTTTCAATGTTATGTGACATTATTTAGTAAATAATTTAGATAAATATGCTAAAATTCATGATAAATATCCTTGGAACAAAAAAATAAACCGATTTTTCCAAACAAATTTTTTATCCATTTCGGTTCCCGAGAACAGAAATTAAAAAAAAAATTATAGGAATGATGTCATGCACACCCTCAGTGTACCAAAAAAAAAGGTTATCGTATTATTTACGAATTATTGTGTTACTCACATCTTTTTATATGTTGTTTACCACAAAAAAAGAAAAGTTAACGTTTCATGCTCGCGTCAAGAGCCAAAAAAACAAATTTATTTAGAGGGAAGAAAGAAAGCCTACCCCACAAGTTTTGGTATGGGTATTTGGTATGGAATGATGAGAAAGTGAATTAGGGAATATTTATTTATTATGTGTGATATGTGTAATATTTATTTATTATGTGTGATATGTGTATTGTGAATAAAATGTCAGCAATTTTTTTCCCACTATTTTCCTTTTGAATTACACAAAGGCAAAAAATTATTTCACTCAACCTTTGATATTTCTTTTGCCCATTGTCTTGGATTCTAAATATAATATGTTGACTCAAAACACTTGGTTTGAGTCAAAAAAAAAAAAAAAAAAGTTTTATGTATTTTTTTTATTTTCAAAAAGGAACATTTGAACATTTGACTCATTTTTTATATTCAAAAAATTAAGGGTATTTTAATAATTTTAATTCACACCCCATCAATATTTTACCGTCAACCAAACATAATATCTGTAAAATTAACCTAATTTTCTTGACAAAATTTTGACCAACCAAATATTTTTTCGTAACTTATTTGGGATAAAAAAATTTCTATCAAATTCCCAATAATTTTCTATTCCGATAAAAAAAAATATTTCCCATAGCAAACACTCCCTAGTTATTTCACCTTTGAAGATGGCACTGTTTGTGGACCCTCACGTACGTCTACAAGTATGGTTCGACCCTTAGACCTTCCTATTCGAAATAACTCGTTCCGGACAACTATCTTATTGAAGAATTATGTCTGATCAGAGGTGATTTTGCATTCTTCATTAATTGCATGTTATCATCGATCCATTATGTATTTACTTAGCTGATACATAATTATATGATTCATGAATCTTGCAGGTTTATTGTCCACAAAAGCTTTTATTTCAAATTCATCACCTCGCTGTTTAGTGCAACTGAAATTATGAATCAAGGCTTTCGCACCATTAATCCTTCCCAAGAACGTACGGCAATGTATACTTTCTTGATAGCCATAATTTATCATCTCTTTGCTATTTCACTGAAAAATGAGAAACACTTCGTAGCTGATATTCTCTTCCATACTTCTGGAGCAATTGCATGTGAAGCGCTCATGTGGATCCTAATCCATGAATTATCAGGATTCATCATCATTAATATGCATTTCTTATTGGTAGCGGTGTTCCCTTTATGCTATAATTATATTTCCAAGGTTCAACGTACATCCTTGTCAACAGAGGAGAGAACATCTGAGCTGCAGAATGATGCTAATCCGTTGGAGATCATATCCCAAGGCGCTGATCGAGTGCTAGATTTGGAAGCACAAGAGGAAAGTACTTTAAGTGCTGATCAAATGCCAGACTTGGAAGCACAAATGGGATAGATGATCTTGTGTTCCTCCTATGTTTGCTGTGCTTTAGTCCCACGTCGAAACTTGTTGTTCATGTGAGAACGCAATAATTGTAAGATCTTTGTTTTTCTATCCAATAATGATGAACTCGCTCGAGATGAGTCTGGTGAGTCGGTGACTAAGAGATATTAGCATCATCTGACTTTCATCACAAAGTTTTATTTATTTATTTATTTTTCCTTCTCATTTCATGACTATTTAATTTACAGGAATCACAATTCTCATTGCATCTTTTATACAACTCACCTTTTTATATTAAGTAAAGATAACTTTTTCAAATATTTAGTAAAAATAATCAAGGGAGGGAAAAGGAAAAAAAAAGGCCAAGCGAGATGGGTTTTGGACCTTTTGGTTTTAGGGGGAAGGAGAAGAAGAGATGAAAAGAAAGCTTATAGTGGGTATTGAGTGATCAACTCCAGAAGCAAGCTTTGAAGAGAAAACAAAGAAGCGACTCTCTCTCTCTCTCTCGTGAGCTTGTTACACGGCCGCTTCATATATATATACTTTGTTTGTTTCGTTGTTTTTTTTCCTTAAAATCTCTTTCTCTCAAAAGTCTTAATTCTCAGTCCTTGTCTTCCACCGGTTAAATCCACTCGCTTGGTCATTTTTTTTTTTTTTACAGGAACAATGCAAATCACCCATATGAATTTCGCTCACAATCACATATGATATTAGTATCTTATTCTCAGCGGAGCCACTTATTACTAACAAATAGATTTTTGGTTCAAAAATTTAGTGTATCCCACCAACGAAAATATTACATGTCAGCTAAAATTCTTTTTTTTTTTCTGTCAAATTTTTTTTCTCTCCTCTGATGTGTACTGCTTTCATTGATGAGATGCACTCAATCTAGGTATAACAATAGTACCAAAGATTTATTTCTTAGTAACTGGGTGGCATCGGTCTGGGCTAAATTTTAATAAATTGTAATTTGACCCGGATTAAAATTTGTATTTGGTCCTATCTAAAAATTAAAATATATTTAGTAAGAGATTTGGATAAGTTATATTAGGTCATGTGTTCAATTCTCATTTGTATAAAAAAAATTAAAAAATATTTAATAAAATTATGACTTTTCTTAATATTGTCTGCTCAAGTACTTTGTATTTAACATAATTTAAATATATTATAATATAAATTAATTAAAATTAAAAAAAATAAATACACATATAATTTGTGGCCCGGGCTCGAGCTGAAGCCCGGCTCCAACACTGCTTATTCTTCAAGGTTAGAGAGAGAAAGAGAGAGAAGAATAACTAAGAAAATCTAAGCCACCCTACTTACGTGTTCTCCATAATAATAAAAAGGGCGATCGGCAACAATACGTATTTCGAAAAGGGAAATAGAAATTGGTGAAGGAAAAATATGGAATACAAAGCTATTTATTAAGTGAAAGTTATGTTTCATTTAAATGAAAAATAGATATCTCATTATTAAAATAGTTACTTTTTTGACTATAATAAATATTGTTTTTGGCAGTCAAGGTTGCATCGATCTAATAATGTCTAACGGGATATGATGTGCCTGTAGAATTACAAGTTAACTTTAAAAGAATGACAACAAAAAAATTTAATATGGAAAAGAGAGTTGATTATAAAAATTTCTTTTCCATTTAAATTGGGATAAGAAATTATATTTTTTTTATAATCTATGTTATATTATTCATTTTAAATTTGTGAAGACTGTAGTTCCTATAAATTGGAAGTAATAATCTGAAATAAAATTTTTGTTTTCATCCTAAATTTATTGTTGCTCCATTGTTAAATTTCAACCAAAAATAATAAATTTGTAGAAAAGTAAAATGATAACAACAATATTAAGTCATTTAGATCAAAATTCTTCTTAATATTTTTACTTAGATTCTTTTATCGTCTACTTTGACTGTTTTCTATCTAATAAACTCTTTTAACTGAACTTCTATTGTTTTTGTTTTTAACATTTTCAAATTATGTTAGACATGATTCCAGCATCCTAAGCCACGTTTCATAACATAAAAAAAGAAAATGACGAAGAATTAAATGAAACTTAATTAAATAATAAGTTGGAACAATTTAAATTAATTGGGCAATTATGATCCACGTAAATTCATCTAAGCATAAATTATTATTTATGCATTTGGGCATGCATGGACAGATGGCAAATGCATCAAAAGGTACCGGTCAGTTACAAAAATTAGTCAAAGGGTACCATTTTTTATTAATTCGTCTTTGTTGCCATTGCAAAGGTTGACGACGGCTGACACTTATATTTTTCCATTTTTAAATTTTTTTAATTTAATATTTTTTCGAATTTAAATTTTAATTATATATTTATAAGTATTAATTTTTTAATTAAATATAGCATCATTGTTTTTGGAGTTGGAATTCTAAATTAATTATTAAAATATTTTAAAATCATTTTAAAATTTTTATAAACAGAATTTTTTTAAAAATTTAATATTTAACATTAAAATTTTGTCACTTTTATAATTTTTTTAATGTATTTATTTTTAAATTGATCAAAACATTATTTGGATTTAGTAGTTGAAGTTATTCGTATATGTTTCAATGCTAGAATTTCAACTTAATATTATAAATTATAAATTTCTAATTTAAACTCAATAATAGTAAGTTAAAATTTAAAATTCAGATTTACTTGTTTTAAAATTTTAAAAAATTATTTTAATCATAATATTTTTAGATTCAAAATTGATCTCATTCTATTTAATTTTAATTTTGTATTCGATCAAAATATTTCAAAAGTTTTGAGTTTTTAAATATAATAAATAAAATTAAAAATAGTTTACCAAAAAATAATAATTATAAATAATTATATTAAATTAATAAAAATCAATAAAAAAAGAAATAAATAGTTCATCAACAAGTCTGGAACACTAACCAAATTGTCACTGTTCACCAAGTTTTTTAGTCAAATGTCATGTGAACAATGTTATTTTTCAATATGTCACATGAAATAGTTCGCTGGATACTATAACGAACTCAATTTGTTGACGTGTCACGTTTTTAGTAGACACCAAGTACCAAGTTTTCTACTGGGATAGTGAACTTGGTTGCAATGTACTTTATGTACTGCAATACCAAATTCGTTACCCTATGTAGCGAATTTGGTGTCCATAAAAAACGTGACATATCAGCAAACTGAGTTCGCTATAGTGTCTAGGGAACTTGTCCACGTGTTATATTGAAAAATAACACTGTTCGCATAATATTTGGATAAAAAACTTCAGCAAGTCGTTCATGTAAAGTCTTGGTCAATGCCGTGTAATCATAAGCGCCGAGTTTTGTACTGGTTCGATGCATTTTTAATTGGATTTTCTCACTTCATGGACTAATTAGAGAAAAAATGGAATGAGAAATACAAAAATAAAATAAAAAAAGTCCACGTAAAGTCTTTAACAATGAATAAATCTTTTGTGTGTTGGGAAGTATCGGTTCACTCAAACTCGGTTAAGTAGTTTTTTTGCAGAAGTCAATTAATGACATCTTGGATCTCGGATCTCACAATTACCTCGGCCAGAACTTCACCAGGTCGGACAGCCACTACGAGAAAAACGTCATGTAACCACATTAGTTTAGCGACATTTAGAAAGAATATAAGAAAAAAATATAAAATTCCTAAATCTGCTACTTAATATGCCATTGTTTTCAAAATCCCCTCATTTTCTTTCCGTGATAATGCCTCCCAGACTTCATATGCGCAGCTAAGCAGAGGATTTATTTACTTTTAAAACGTCATTTTATTAAATTCATCCCCTCAAACACCAAAAAGGCCCTTCAATTCAGTTAGTATTTTCTTTTCCTTTTTTATTAATTTTTTATTTACTTTTAAAACGTCATTTTATTACATTCATAATATTTTTTATTTCATTGTAATCTTAGATTTCGATTTTGAAGAAGAGGAGAAATTCTGAAAGCGTTTTTGGTGCTTTGCGTCAATGGCGAACCAGAGGATTCACTAGATCTGGGACGTCACCGGCTTCAAGCTCTAGAAGTCGCCGTCGCCGGAGCAAGACGATCAGAACCTACTACATCGTCGATGAAGTGACTCATATTCTCGGTTCCTCCGTACTCCGTGGCTTCCAAGGTTTAGGGTTTGAGGGATAAGGCTAAGGTAATGTGTTTCATTTCCACGCTTAATGCGTTCTTCTTCCTCTTTCGAATCAGGTGCCGCAAACTAAAATTTAGGGGAAATATTTAGCAGCTATTGCTTCAACATCAGTTTTGTGTGCATCTTGAATTTTGGTATTTTTTTGGACTATTAATGACAAGGGATTTATAAAAAGTGAAAATGCCAGATCTTCATGGGGAGCAACATCAATGTTCTATTCTCTAGAAATCTTTTTTTTTTCACTTGCTCTTTTTATTGATTAGAGATTTTACATTTTAGTGATTTGCGATTTGTGATGCCAAATCCACTACTTATGTATTGATCTTCTATTTGATTTGATCATGGATGGCTTGGTTGTGCACTTGTGCCATTTTCTGTTATTACAGATTTCCCTTTAGATGTCGCAACAGGGTCTAATGTAATCAATTATATTTTCACAATTTCTATTAATTTTTAGGATGAGTTTTGGGGGAATTCATTCTTGCTCTTATATATTACATCACCTTAGGGATATGGGTGAATAAATAAAATATAGAGTCAGAGATTTGTATTGGGACCTAAAAGGAGCAACAGATTTGTTTTCCAAATGGATTGCTATTATGCATCATTTATGTACCAAAAAAACAAATAAACTAAAATTTGGATAGTGACATATAAAAAAGAAATAAAAAGCGAATTATTTTTTTTTATTCTCTCTTTACAAATTAGCCACATTTCTAACGTGGCTAATGTAAAAGAAATTGTGGCCAAAATAATGCTACCACACTCATGACAGCAGTAGCAAAGTGAGAAGAAAAATGTGGCTAGATAAATGCCACGCCAAGATTAACCACGTTTGGCAAAAATGTGGTTGTTTGGTTTAGCCACGTTTTTTGTTACATTTTGCCACATTTGTAAATGTGGTTAAACAACGTTATTTTTGTAGTGAGCGCAGCGGAAAATCAAAAACGAAAAACACAAATAAGAGAGAGAGGAGAACACAAACAGATTTTAACGTGGGAAAACCTTCTCTAATGAAGAAGTAAAAATCCACGGGACTTAGTTCAGATCAAAATTTCACTATGAAAATAATGGTTACAAAGAATCAAATTCACCAATGTGGTAGTTAACTCAACCTTTCTAACAATAGTGATAATCAAACTCCCCTAGAGATGTTTCACTCAAACTCTCTATAGAGATCTCTCATAATTTTTCGGGATACTTCATCGGTACGCATTTATACCGTGGAGCATAATCGATATTTGGACTTTTCGTCAAAAAAGCGACTTTTCACAATATTAATCACTTAAGCCTTCTCATAATTATTAGGGTCAATTATGGAATTATTTTATTAATCTCATAATTAATTAATTAAATTCCTAATTTAACGGTGCAGGTTCTTACATTCACCCCACCTTTTAAGAATTATGTCCGAAAAATTAGAAACATACCTCTCCCGAAAATCAGGGTATTGCCGGAGAAGCTCGTCCTCTCGCTCTCAAGTACATTCCTTAGGAGTTCTTCCTATCCACTGCACTTTGACCATCGGAGTGATCTTGAAATTTAGGTTAGGATGCTAGAATCATCTCTAGCATAATTTGAAAACGTAAAAAAAAAAAAAAAAAAAAAAAAAGTAATAGAAGTTCAGTTAAAAGAGTTAATTAGATAGAAAATAGTCAAAGTAGACGATAAAATAATCTAAGTAAAATTATTAAAAAGAATTTAGATCTAAATGACTTATATTGTTGTTATCATTTTACTTTTCTAGAAATTTATTAATTTTGGTTGAATTTAACAAGGATAAAACACTTCTTCTATCATATAAGAACAAGTTTTCTTGCAGCCATAGACTCATCACAATTTATATCATATTAATTTTATTTTTATTTTTCAAAAAATATGGTGGGTCCCACGTTTGTTTCTTTCTGCTACAAAATCTGATGTTCTGCATTAACAGTAGAGGTATAAAGCCTATTTAGCAACAATAAACTTAGGATGAAAACCTAAGTTTTATTTCAGATGATTACTTCCAATTTATAGGAACTAACAGTCTTCACAAATTTAAAATTAATAATATAACATAGATTATCAAAAATATATAATTTCTTATCCCAATTTATATGGAAAAGAAATACTTATAATCAACGCTCCTTTCCATATTAAATTTTTTAGTTGTCAATCTTTTAAATTTAAATTGTAATTCTACAGGCACATCATATCCCGTTTATCGTTAGACATTATTAGATAGATGCAACCTTGACTGCTAAAAACAATATTTATTTTACTCAAAAAAATAATTATTTTAATAATGAGATATCTATTTTTCATTTAAGGGAAACGCAACTTTCACTTAATAAATAGCTTTCTTATTTCATATTTTTCCTTCACAAATTCCTCTTTTCCTTTTCCAAATACACATTGTTGCCAATCATCCTTTTTATTATTATAGAGAACACGTAAGGTGGCTTAAATTCGCTTAGTTATTCTTCTCTCTCTAACCTTGAAGAAGAAGGTACTAATATCATATGTGATTGTGAGCGAAATTCATATGGGTGATTTGCAATGTTCCTGTAAAAAAAAAGACCAAGCGAGTGGATTTAGCCTGTGGAAGACAAGGACCGACTATTAAGACTTACGAGAGAAAGAGAGGTTAAGAAAAAAACAAACGAAACCGAAATCCTACGTTAGGTTGAGGAGAAATTTTTTGAATAGTAGGGAAATGTAATTGATAGGGAAATGGTTAGAAAGTGAGTTTGATAGAAAAATTTAAAAAAAGTTGTTTGATTAGAAAAAATTTATGTTTAGTTGAAAGTGAAATATTAGTAGGAAAATAGGATTCAATTACCACAACACCCCTTTGCTTATTTGGTTTTTATACGGAAGAAAGAGAAAAGAGACCCCAATTATAGGGCATTTTTGTCATTGCAAATTGAACTCTTTTTTGTTGCCTAGCTAAATCTCAAAAACCACCGTTTCATATGTGGTTTTTCAAAACAGTGTTTTCTATCTAAATGTTAATATTTTGGTAAGAAATTACCTAAATGAGTTCCTACGAGATCAATAGGTAAAAAAAAATATTAATATTATGCAAGACAAAAAAATTAATTTTCGCCCCTCCTCCCCTCCATTCCTGGCTCCTGGTTGCCAATCATCCTTTTTATTATTATAGAGAACACGTAAGGTGGCTTAAATTCGCTTAGTTATTCTTTTCTCTCTAACCTTGAAGAAGAAGGTACTAATATCATATGTGATTGTGAGCGAAATTCATATGGGTGATTTGCAATGTTCCTCTAAGCGAGTGGATTTAGCCTGTGGAAGACAAGGACCGACTATTAAGACTTACGAGAGAAAGAGAGGTTAAGGAAAAAACAAACGAAACCGAAACCCTAAAACCATTTTTATTTCTCTCTTTTCATCTCTTCTCCTCCTTCCCACTAAAACCCATCTCGCTCGGCGTTTTCTTCCTTTTCCCTCCCTCGATTAATTTTTTGACTTAATATTTGAAAAAGTTATCTTTACTTAATATAAGAAGGTGAATGGTATAAAAGATGCAATGAGAAAAATATCAGTTTTCATTGTGATTCAATTCCTGTAAATTAAATAGTCATGAAATGAGAAGGAAAAAAACAAAAAAAACAAAAACTTTGAGATGAAAGATGATGGTAATAGCTCTTAGTCACCACCAGACTCATCTCGAGGGAGTTCATCATTATTGGATAGAAAAACAAAGATCTTATAATTTTTGCGTTCTTACATGGACAACAGGTTACGGCGTGGGACTAAAGCACCGCAAACATAGGAGGAACACAAGATCATCTATCCCATTTGTGCTTCCAAATCTGGCATTTGATCAGCACTTGGTACCACCTTGGGCTATCTGCTGATAAAGATGTACCTTCAAGTACTTGAGAAATATAATTGTAGGAGAAAGGGAACACCAACATGAAAAACAGAGAAATATTAATGATGATGAATCCTAACAAGTCATCCGTACGTGACGATCCACAGGAGTGTCTCACATGCAAGTATATGGAAGACAATATCAGCTAACAATAAAGCTGATTTCAGGTTTCAGTGCAGCAACGAAAAAGGCATGGTAAATTATAGCTATGACAAAAGCATACCTTGGGGTTCGGTTTTGAAAAGGATTAGTACTGGGAGAGTCTCGATACATAATTCCAACTAAGGTTAATAACAAAGTGATGAGAGTGAAATAAAAGCTTTTGTGGCCACTCATTTTGGTCAAAAAATAATGAAAGCGTTCAGTATCAGCAGAGAAGAGCTTACAGGTACATATCAGCGGCAATGAAAATAGGGAGTTTAAAGCAAAGCTTCCTTGGTGTTTACATGACACATATTGAGGTGGGTTGAATATTTCCCTAGCTTCTGCGGCACAAATGACTTTCGGATGTGTGTGAATGAGAACTGGCCGGGGATGATGACGTTTTATTGTGATATTGAAAGAAATTAGGGTAGAAAAAAGTGCATATTGAAAGAAATAAAGCACATGATAGATTTGCCTTGATGTGGGTTCAATATTAATTAATTTACCCACATATATTGAATGACAAAGCATAGTTTTTATCCGGGGTTCAGATATATTAGGAACATAAACAAATGGGACAAAGAAGGAAAACAAAGGCCCACATTTTTTATTTTACATTGATTGAAGTTAATATATAATTTCAGGATGATTAGAGTTTTAGCGAAAATTTTGTTCGTATCAAAAGTAAACATCACCGAAAAAGCACAAAAACTATATATGTCTTCTAATATTCCGTAAACGAACCATTATTGGGATTACAAATCTGGCATTTAAGATCAGCACTTAAACCTTCTTCCTGTGCTTCCACGTCTGGCATTTGATCAGCACTTGAACCACCTTGGGAGATATGATCTCCAACGCATTAGCATCATTCTTGCTCAGATGTTCTCTCCTCTCAATTGATAAGGATGTACCTTGAACCTTGGTAAGGGAGCACCTTTACCAAAAAGAAATGCATATTAATGATGATGAATCCTTAAATGTCATGGATTAGGATCCACACGAAGGAAAAATTTAATATACTACGAATACATGTGCGACAGATCAATAAAAAACACTACACCTCAGTTGCTAGTGTATTGAAGAGAGAAAAGAAAAAGTGACTTTTCTATTTTATACCATGTACTACCGGTAATATCTACTGTAAAATCCAAGAATAGCATCGAGCTCCATGCGACGGATGTACTAAAGATGCGTTCCCAGACTAGCGCTTCACATGCAATTGCTCCAGAAGTATGGAAGAGAATATCAGCTACGAAGTGTTTCTCATTTTCCAGTGAAATAGCAAAGAGATGATAGATCATGGCTATCAAGAAAGTATACATTGCCGGACGTTCTTGGGAAGGATTAATTGTGCGAAAGCCTTGATTCATAATTTCAGTTGCACTTAACAGCGAGGTGATGAATTTGAAATAAAAGCTTTTGCGGACAATAAACCTGCAAGATTCATGAATCATATAATAATGTATGAGCTAAGTAAGTAAATACATAATGGATCGATGAAAACATGCAATTAATGGAGAATGCAAAATCACCACTGAGTTATATCGGAATAGGAGGTCTGGTCTGAGTTAAGTAATGTGTAGCAGGCTTAAATGAGGGCAGACCCAAGAGAAAGATTAAGAAGCCCAATTATTTGATGGATTGTATACAGTGAGAACCAAGAAGCCTAGGAGTGATACTTTGTTATTAGATAGTTGTTTAAATTCAATTAGTAGTTAGTCAAGTTTATCTTAATTAGTCAATATGCTTTATCTTACCAATTTGTTAGCGTCTGCGTCGTTAAAGTAGAATAGGATTAGGATTTCATCTATTTCCTTAGTATTAGTTGCAGGTCATTTGGTTTCTATAAATTACCGAAAATGGATTGAATAAACAAGAATTGTTTGATCCTCAATTTTCTCTCTTACTCTCTCCTTCTCTCTATTAATTCTCCTTCCCTGTCAAATCTTCTTAATTAATTTCCCCTTCATTGGTGCTTTCATATGATCTCTTCCTCCCATGGCGGAGAATACACGCTTTCGGGATCTCACACAACGTGTAGAATCCCTTGAGCAGCAATTACAAACTGCAGAACGAGTTCGTGAGCAACAATTTCTAGGATTACAAGAATCCCACACACAATTGCAAGAATCTCAAGAACGACAGTTTGCTCTTTTGAATCAGAGTGTTAATAGAATATTAGAAATACAACAAAGCACCCCACAATCGAACAATTCCAATTCTGGTATATTGGGGTCTGGACCTGCACGCACTGGATTTCATTCTAATGATCATGGTCACAATAAACAGCACAAAGTCACTTTTCCTCGCTTCTCTGATGGTGACCCATCAGATTGGGTATTTAATGCCAATCGATATTTTGAGTATTATCAGATACCAGAACATGAACGTTTGTTACTAGCTTCCTTCAATCTGGATAAACCGGCTTCGACTTGGTTTCAAGGATTATTCAATGATGGGTTATTACCAAATTGGCCAACCTTTGTCACGGCTTTAAATCAACGCTTTGGGCCTTCTGAATTCGAGGATCCAGCGGTGGCTCTTGCTAATTTACAGCAACAAAGTTCACTCAGTGCCTTCCAATCTGCTTTTGAAGAATTGGCCAGCCGTATCCCAGGGCTATCACCTACAATGCGCCGTGCACTTTTTATTGCTGGTCTTAAACCTCACATTCGTCGCGCAGTACAAACCCAGAGACCTCAAGATATCCATTCAGCCTTCTCATTGGCCAAGGTATTTGAAGACCATTTTGCTGACACTTATTCTCCAGCAAAAAGCAATCGGCCGTGGGTCCCTAAACCTTTAGCCTCCCACTCACCGCACTTTTCCAACAACAATTCAAATCAAATTGTTCCTTTTAATAAATCACTGCCCCAACCATCCTCCATCCCTATAAAGCGACTTACTGCAGCCGAGATGCAAGCAAAGCGAGAAAAGAATTTATGCTATAATTGTGATGAGCGTTATGTGTTTGGCCATAAATGCAAAGGAAAAGCTGCCTTATTGTATTTTGAAGGCACGGATGAAGATAACCCACCTCCCAATTATGAAGTTCCTTCACCAGACCACTTGGAGGCATCCAATTCCCCAACTACTGAATCATCCCCAGAGATCAGTCTACATGCCTTATTCGGGAGTTCTTCGTCCAGGTCCTTTCGCTTAACTGGGAGTATCAAAGGCAATCACGTACAAGTGTTGATTGACGGTGGAAGCACTCATAATTTTATAACAGAAAGAATAGCTTATCATGCAGGTCTTATTTTACATTCCATTGCACCGTTTACTGTGCAAGTTGGCAACGGTGAACGTCTTTCATGCATTGCAATGTGCAGTGATGTTCCCTTAGTGCTTCAAAAACATAGCTTTAACCTGGATTTATTTGTACTTGACCTTAAAGGAGCTGATGTGGTCCTGGGGGTTCAATGGTTGGCCACCCTTGGACCAATTATGACAGATTATGCAAAATTGCTCATGACCTTTAGCCATAACGGTGTTTCCATTAATTTACAAGGAGATCCTCCTAACCTACCTCCTGCAATTTCCTCATCCACTTTTGGCAAACTAATGTCCCTTGACACTATAGCTTCATGCCTTATGTGCTTTGCTTCCACCACTACACCTACAGCCCATACTATCAACCATGTGACCGCTCCAACACATCCTATACTAGACATCCAATTTCTGCTTGACCAACACCAGGATGTTTTCTCCACCCCTTCCATATTACCACCAAATAGAACCCATAACCATCACATTAATCTTCTCCCTAACTCCAAACCTGTCCAAGTTCGACCCTATCGATACCCCCACTTTCGAAAATATGAAATTGAGAAGTTATGTAAGGAGATGTTAAATGCAGGAATCATTCGTCCCAGTCGATCACCGTTTAGCTCCCCAGTTTTGCTTGTCAAAAAGAAAGATGGGACTTGGCGTTTCTGTGTGGACTATCGGGCTCTGAACTCCATCACTATTAAGGATCGTTTTCCCATTCCGACTGTAGATGAATTGTTAGATGAATTACATGGCGCACGGGTTTTTTCCAAATTGGACCTTCGTTCTGGATACCACCAAATCAGAATGAACATCGATGACATCCACAAGACTGCATTCAGAACACATCATGGCCACTTTGAATTCCTTGTGATGCCTTTTGGATTATCTAATGCACCATCTTCCTTTCAAGCGACAATGAATGATGTCTTTGCAGCATTCCTCAGACGTTTTGTGGTTATTTTCTTTGATGACATACTAGTTTACAGCTCCACCCTAGCCGATCATATCACGCACCTACACCAAGTCCTGGAAACCCTTCGTCGTCACCAATTGTTGGCTAAGTTATCCAAGTGTTCCTTTACAACAGACTCCGTTCACTTCTTGGGGCATATTGTGTCCGCTAATGGAGTCGCACCAGATCCAGAAAAAGTTAAAGTTGTTCAGGATTGGCCCATACCAACTTCTACGACACAGTTACGTGCATTCTTAGGCTTATCAGGATATTATCGTCGATTTATACAGCACTATGCCAAGATAGCTTCCCCCCTCACTGATTTGCTAACAAAAGGACAATTTAGTTGGACAATGGCAGCAACAGAAGCGTTTAAATGTCTAAAACAGAAGCTTACTGAGGCTCCTATTCTTGTTCTTCCAAATTTTAATAAACCATTTATTATTGAAACGGATGCCTCAGGCACCGGAATTGGAGCAGTGCTACAACAAGAAGGACGTGCAGTTGCTTATTACAGCAGAAAATTATCTCAACGCATGCAATTACAGTCTACTTATATTCGTGAAATGTTTGCCATTACCTCAGCAGTAGCCAAGTGGCGTCAGTACCTCTTAGGGTCTCAATTCATCATTAGAACAGACCATAAGAGTTTGCATAATCTGATGTCCCAAGTCATTCAGACACCAGAGCAACAACAATTTTTAGCTAAATTGTTAGGTTATCACTACACTATTACTTTCAAATCTGGTAAATCAAATGCTGCTGCCGATGGCCTCTCACGAGCACTCCAAGGGGATGTTGGATCCCACTTTGCACATCTCACCATCCTCACTGCGCCACACTCCAATTATTCTTTCGTATTACAGTTTGAGTTACAGAAGGATACCTATGCATCTACGATTATAAAAGACATACAGTCATCCAAAAATAAACTACCTAACTAGGAATTAAAAGAAGGCCTATTACTACACAGAGGGCGTGTTTTCGTGCCGGCAGAATCTATTCTGATTCCCAAACTATTGCATGAATTCCATTGTACACCAGTAGGGGGACATGCAGGAGTACATAGAACCCTATCTCGCCTCTGCACATTTTACACATGGAAGAATGTCAGAAAGGATGTACAACAATTTATACAACAGTGTGACACATGCCAAAGGGTTAAGCCCAACAACCACTCACCTTATGGGTTGCTTCAACCGCTACCACCACCAGCTGCAATTTGGTCCGAACTATCCTTGGATTTCATCACCCACCTTCCTCTGATTCAAGGTTTCTCAGTCATACTAGTTGTAGTAGATCGGCTCACCAAGGGCGCCCACTTCATCCCTCTGCCAACCCGTTATACAGCTACCAAGGTTGCACAAGCTTTCTGGGATTCCGTTGGGAAATTGCATGGACCACCAAAAAGCTTATTGTCCGACAGAGATCCTATATTTTTGAGTGCATTCTGGAAATCTCTGTTTCAACTACAAGGCACAAAGTTAAACTTTAGCTCCGCCTATCACCCTCAAACAGACGGACAGACAGAAAGAGTTAACAGGACACTGGAACAATATTTAAGGGCCTTTGTGTTTGACAAACCAAATAGTTGGGTGAAGATGTTACCTTTAGCAGAATACCATTACAACACCGCCTTCAACCGGAGTATTGGGCTATCCCCGTATGAGGCCACCTTTGGTCGACCGCCTCCGTGCACACCTCGTTATTCTTTGGGGTTGTCTTCGTTGGAGGCTGTGGAGTCCACCTTGGCTGAGCGTACTTTGGTCCTGCAAAAATTACGTGCAAACTTAAAACGAGCACAACATACAATGAAAAAAGAGGCAGATAAAAAAAGGAAAGATTTCACCTTTAATGAAGGTGACTGGGTTCTCCTTCGGTTGCAACCGTGCCGACAGCTGTCCCTCCATCGCCGCTCATGCCAGAAGCTTGCACCACGTTTTTTTGGCCCCTTCAAGATATTAGAACGTATTGGACCCGTTGCTTACCGTCTCCTTCTCCCTCCAACTACCAAGATCCATCCAGTTTTTCATATCTCACTACTGCGACCATACTTTCAAGGAACAGATGCGGCTATTGTGACAATACCAGCGCTACCTTCTATACCGGAGTTGCAACATCAGCCAGCTGCGCTTGTTTCCAACCGTACCATTTGGAGACGCGGTCGTCAGATCCGCCAAGTCTTGGTACAATGGACGGACCTTCCTCCAGAGGCCGCGACATGGGAAGACGAGGCAGAGGTGGAACTTTTGACACAAGCTGGCCGAGACCATGAGGACACTGCCATGGTTGACGAAGAACAGAGGTGGGAACAACCGGATTCCTCGCAAAGTCGTCTTGACAAGGTGAGGAACCCACTGTCGTCGATTGGACGGGACAGCACCGAAACAACTTCCCAATTTGCCAGCACCGGGACCGACAGCTCGCAGGAACAACATCGTTTGGTTGCTGTGAATACTGCCCAAGAGGTTCAGAAGAAGGAAAAACTTAATGGAAAAAAGAGCAGTGTGGCTCTTGGGAACCCAATAGAGAAGATGGGGAAATGGGAAAATATAAATGAAATATTAGCCGTTGGGGTCCCTTCTGATGACATTAAAAGTGGGGTGTGTCTCAAGACTGACACTCCATTTTCCCAAAAAGCGTTTCAGCCAGTTATCAATGCACCTGACCCATTACTTGCATCCACCGATGAGAATTCAACATTCAGATTTTCAACCAATCACGGCCCCAAGCATGGCATTACATTATCCCATTCCAAATCCTTTGCTCCACATACTGAGGCCATCGACCTACTCAACCCAAATGCCTTGGACCTTGCGGACAAGGTCATATTTCAAGCGGAAGGAAATGTAGCAGGCTTAAATGAGGGCAGACCCAAGAGAAAGATTAAGAAGCCCAATTATTTGATGGATTGTATACAGTGAGAACCAAGAAGCCTAGGAGTGATACTTTGTTATTAGATAGTTGTTTAAATTCAATTAGTAGTTAGTCAAGTTTATCTTAATTAGTCAATATGCTTTATCTTACCAATTTGTTAGCGTCTGCGTCGTTAAAGTAGAATAGGATTAGGATTTCATCTATTTCCTTAGTATTAGTTGCAGGTCATTTGGTTTCTATAAATTACCGAAAATGGATTGAATAAACAAGAATTGTTTGATCCTCAATTTTCTCTCTTACTCTCTCCTTCTCTCTATTAATTCTCCTTCCCTGTCTTATCTTCTTAATTAATTTCCCCTTCATAATGATATTTCCATTCATACATTTATGAAAGAGAGGAACAGAGTAAAAGGAAAAATGATATTTCCAATAAAAAAACATTCTTGTATATTTTCATACACTCTTAAGAATGTTGTTACTACGAAGATCTTTTTTTTTATCTTTTTTATCCCATTGCTATCGCTATTTTTCCTTATTTCCCCTCTAGATAGCAATGGGAGCATTGCTGTAAATACCCTCATTTCATTGCCGCTAATATGTACCCGTAAGCTCTTCTCTGCTGAAAGTGAACACTGTTCATTATTTTTTGCCCAAAATGAGTCACTACAAGAAACTTGCTATTTTGAGGCGGTTTTAATAGTATTATGAGGCGGTTATAACCGCCTTTGATTGATACGATAGGCGGTTCCATAACTGCCTCATTTACTACTGTTGAAAGGCTATCTGGGGCGGTTAAAATAAAGCGATGGCACAACCGCTTACGATTAAATAGAGGCGTGACAACCGGCGGCTATTACCGCCTCAGTTAGCAGAACAAGAATCTGCTGTGCAATCGAGGGCAGTTTATGAACCGCCTGTGTATAAAATATAGAGCCTTTTTTAAGCAGTTTATGAAACCGCCTCTATATAACATATGGAGCCTTTTATAGGCGGTTTATGAAACCGCGTGCATATAAAATTTGGGCTGTTACGTTGGACCTCTGTTCCTATTTCTAAGGTAGTTTTTCAAACCGCCTCTACCAATGGCTGAATTAATATTTAAAGCATTTGGGATATATAGGCAGTTTTTGAACCGCCTGTGAATATATATAATATTTTTTTTATATAATTATCTAATTTTGTTAATGAACGTTTACTTATAACCCTTCAAAATCTAGTTCATTTATTCTGTTTTTTTTAATTGTTGCATTTCAACATACAATTTTAACATCCTTGAATTAAAAGTATTATATATATAAATTCATCACAAGATTAAAAGCCCATAATTGCATACATTAACCAAAATCATACAACAAAATGTTTAACAACCATAAAAAATGTCTCAACTCTTTAGGAAAAGTCTTCAAAAAATCCAACATGATAATGACAAAGAAAGCAAGATCACTATCGATCCAACATCAATGACTACATCAACTATTCAACTTTGAGGTGGTGGTGGTGGAGGTGGAATTTGATGGGGTGAATCTGGTCCTTCACAATTTGGGTCATAACTTGCATGAGAAGATCTTCTAACCCCGAGAGAACCCAAATCTGCTACTTGATACATTGGGGGAAAAAATCACTATAACTATCCATGATAAACCTGATATATGTGTCAATGAATTTAACAAAGTAACTATCACTATAACTAATTTTCTTGGCTTGCACAAATCATGATCATTTGTGCCAAAGTGCAAAGATTTATTTTTTGGAAATAGTGCAAAGACTTTATAAATGCAAACAGAAAACACATACCTCTAAATTTATCCCCTTTTTAGTTGATTATACATAAAAAATTATTTAAGCTAATTTTGTGGAATTAATTTTAGTTTTTATTGCCATATTCATGCATGTGGAGGAGAGTGTGCATGCACTATGGGTACACCTCCCCTGTGCCATTTTAATTTGTCCAATAAACATACACGTGACATGTCTACATCTAGAGGCATTATATATCTGCTTATATAAATAAGCATTGCAGTCATCTAGTAGTTGTAAACAGAAAGTGCAAAAAGCTACGTAACGTGTTCACAATAAAGAAGTTACTATAATTTGCAATATGGATTTCATGATTTTTATAAGGTCTAAATCTGAATTCCTTTTGCTTTAATATCTGTCATGAGATAATTTTTACACATTATTAACGAACACTGTGTCATGGCAAATACAAATTTATTCATGGGATTGACAAGTGTATATGAGGTCTAAAATGCCTACGTGGGAGTGTCTTATATTTTGATTATAAACAACTACATTAATTTAAAGCCATCATATGCAGCCCAAGCATGACATCAAGCAAGTTAACCATAGAACAGACATGATTTGTTAACTACACAATAAAAGCACCCACGACCAGAGTTTGCTTGGAAATGTGGAGAAAAGAGTTACAAACTACAAAGGTAAATTCTGAACAAAAAGGCATAATTTAAACAATAGCATTTTATACTACTATATCATCAACAATACCAATCAGCACTGCAGAACATAAATATGAAACAAATATATATGCAAAAAATCTATAGTCTTGAAAAAATTTATTGATGTCCATGCATAGCCAACACAAATTAAACCAACTCTAATTCCAAAGTATGTAGGAAATTACGACCCAAGATTTTCCTCATTTAAGGAAATATGAGAAGCCTGTTGAGCATTCAAATCTTGCATAATAGAAGCCATTTGTGCTTTCATGGAGTCAAATTCTCCTATTTTTCCTTTTAACAGTCAAGTTCCTGTTTGAGGGCATCATACTCTGCTTGCGAAGGACCAGCAGAAGAAGATGATGCAGAAGTGCAACGGCGCTTACGCATTTGAGTTATAACCACCCCATACCCTATTCCTCTAACTCGCCCCGGGTGCTCCTTCCCCAACACTATCTCAAATGCCTCATCTTCAGAAGTTATCTCCTTTATCTCTGCTTGTAATTCGTCCTACAACAAAATGTCAAACATTTAATTTAACAACTCTACTATAGCTTCCTAATTCACCAACAAAATACATACATTCTTTTCTCTAGCTTCTTCACACAGAAAATTGCCATCCTTTTTCGTATGCGAAATGGCCCACATTTCCCCCCTACTAAATTTGCGTCCATGTTTTTGTTCCTAAAGCAATGTCGGTATAGTAAATGTTAGTTAAATTCACAAAGCTTTTATTTCACACTCAGCACTTTGTTATTAAACTTAGTGTCCAAGCATTGGTACTTAATTGCAATTGAACCTAATTCAAAAGTCTTGACCATAATGTACGCTTGCTTCATAGTCTTGATCGAAATGAAGGAGAGAAAAAGAAAAGATTAGGTGATTGTTGCTAGTTAAATTTTCATCTAATCTCTTGCCGTATATATAGGGCGTAAGTGTAGAAATGAAATGTAAACATACTAGGGGTTGGGTAAGTTTAATGTTTAGTTGATTAGAATTAGTTAGAGAATGAGTTCGATCCCTCTAAGTATTCTCTTTAAGAGAGGTTTAAAATCTTAATCTCGGAACTTGCCTCGAATCGGACTTGTCGCGAAACGATGAACCGATTGAAATATTTCTAAAATAAAATAAAATTAGTGAAGTATAGAATACAAGAAGCGTAAGGTTGTTGCGCTTGACAGACATGATAGAAAATTTTATTTCACATTTTAATAATTAAATATATCATGTTATCTAGTTATTGGAGAATTAAATGGTCATAATAAAGGATCATGCTTAGATTCTTATTTTGGTGTACGCTAAATGAGTGCATACTTAATTAATTATGTCACATGTGAAATTTTATTTCATATGTTTAATTGTTAATTATATCATGTTATCTAATTATTAGATAAATTAAATGATCCTATACCAGAGCCCACTCAAATTCCTATTTTGGTATAAACTAAATGAGTGAATACCTAATACTTTTCTAACTAAGTGTAATAGGTGCCAAATAAAACAATTTATAAAGAAACTAAAAATTAGGAATGTGGTCTTCATTAAATAAAATCCTTTATCAGCTTCTTTGTTGCCCAACCAGAGAAAGAATACCTACCAAGAAAACAAGGGTTTATTTGAGGAAGACCAAAGCTCTTAAGAAAATGCTAAAGGCACAAACAAGGGTAGAGGACAAATTGTTGTTTCTATGGAGAAATGTACTATTTATTTGTTGGGAAAAATTCATAAACCATCTTGTGGTTTACTCTTTTATCACTTATATATATCCCTATGATTTTTTTCTTATCAATTACCTCATGTAGTTTTTTCCCCATCCAAGTCTCCCTTTAACTCTTATCAATTAATAATTGAATTAACTTGTTTATTTTACTCATATCCATTTTACAATCCCATCATAAGCTTTTCGTGCTTGCTTCAGATGCTACTCCCTCAAATATACAAAGGCCAAAAGTATGGTTGTGCATGGGTCAGGTCGGGTCAGGTTTTTGTCCGGCTCGACCCAACTTGATTTTTATAGGTCAGGTATTTTGACCCAACCCGCTTTAATTTGATCCAAGTCAGGTCTGACTTGGTTTGGATTTTGTTAAACTAGTTCAAAATCGGGTCAGATCTGACCTGACTTGGTTTCTGAAGTGGGTCAAATCTAACCTGACCCGTTTTTGACTTGGTTTCCTCACAAAATTTTGACAAAATTTCTAAGTTGCAAACGACGAAAATTTTGTCACAAAATTATTTTTTCGTCGGAATACATTTTGTCGAAAAGCATTGAAATTTTTCCTCTAATGAAAATTTTTACAAAAATAAATTTTCTATCGAAATTTTGTTTCCGTCAAAATTTTTGACGAAAATGATTTCTTCCATCAAATGTTTTAAACGTAAAAAGAATTCTGTCAAAAATTTTGACGGAATGTTTTTCGTTCAAAATTTCGATGGGAATGTGTTCTGACGAAAATTGTTTCGAGGGAAATGTTTCATTCGAAACTTTCGATGAAATTTAGATTCTCTAAAGAATTTTGACAGAATATTTTTTCCGTCAAAATTTTTTATCGAAATATTTTTTGTCAAAAATTTTTACGAAATTTTTTTATAGAAATATGTTCCGTTGAAAATTTTGATGGAAATATTTTTTATCAAAAAACTTGGCGAAAATATTTAGTTGAAAATTTTCGATGGAAATATGTTTCGCTAAAAATTTTGACGAATTTTTTTTTGGTCAAAATGTTTAACGAAAATTTTTTCGTCGAAAACTTTTGCTGAAATTTGAAATCTGTAAAGGATTTTGATGAAATTTTTTAAAGTCTAATTTTTTTATGAAAATGTGTTTCGTCGAAATTTTCGATGAAAATTGTTTTGAGGGAAATATTTCATTCGAAACTTTCAACGAAATTTAAATTCTCTAAAGAATTTTGACAGAATATATTTTCTGTCAAAATTTTTTACGATATATTTTTACAGAAATGTGTTCCGTTGAAAATTTTGATGGAAATATTTTTTATCAAAAAACTTGATGAAAATATTTACTCGAAAAGTTTCGTCAAAAATTATTCCGTCATTAGGAGGGGAAGGTAAGGGAAGGGAGGGTTTTAGGAAGTCTTTCCTATGTCTGTGAGTTTAAAAAAAGGAGGGGAAGGAATTGGAGGTTTTTACTAAACCCTGCAAAATCGCCCTTCTTATTAAAATTTAAGTTCCCCCAATTTGGAGGGTTTGAGGGGGGAAATATAAAAAATTACTTATCTATCCTTAATATTAAAATATTAAAACTACATAATTGTGAATCATTTTTAAATGCGATATTATTAGAAAAGTCTCAAATACCGACATAATTTAGTGACGAAAAATATTCGTCAAAAACAGTGATGAAAATCATTTATGTCAAAAAATTTCCGTCAAAACTAAAGACTAAATTAGAGACGGAACCAGATTTTGCCATCATCACTAACATAAATTTTGTACGGAAAAAAAATTTAGTCAAAATTATTGATAGAAACTAAATTTCGTCAAAACTTTTAATGAAAATATTTTCGTCCAAAATTTTGACGAAACACATTTCTATCAAAAAGTTTTGAAGTAAAACAATCACGTCAAATTTTCTGTCAATAAATAGTGACGAATTTTATTTTTTTTTTGTCAAATTTCTTTATAGAATCTAAATTTTTCCAAAATATTTCACAAAAAAACATATTCATCAAAATTTTTGACGAAAAATATTTCCATCCAAATTTTCAACGAAACACATTTCTATCGAAAATTGTTGACGAAATTTTTTTTTATCAAACTTCTTAACAGAATTTAAATTCCGCCGAAAGTTTTCGACGAAAACATTTTCGTTAAACTTTTTTGGCAAAAAAGAAATTTCTGTCGAAATTTTTAACGAAACACATTTTCATCGAAAATTTCCAACGGAAAATATTTTCGTCAAGATTTTTGATAAAAAAACATTTCCATCAAAATTTTCAACATAATGCATTTCTGTCAAAAAATGTTGACATAAAATATTTTCGTAAAAAATTATGACGAAAAATATTTCGACAAAAAATTTTGACAGAAAAAATATTCTATCAAAATTCTTTACAGAATTTAAATTTCGTCGAAAATTTCGAATGAAACATTTCCCTCTAAATTTCTGACAAAACAATTTCTGTCAAAAATTTTGTTAGAACACATTTCCATCGAAATTTTGAACAAAAAATGTTCCGCCAAAATTTTGATGGAATTCTTTTATCATTTAAAATAGTTGACAGTGGAAATCATTTTCGTCAAAACTTTTGATGGAAACTAAATTTCGTCGAAAATCTATTTTTGTAAATATTTTCATTGGTTGAAAAGTTCTGTCGCTTTTCGACGAAAAGTATTCATTCAAAAAATAATAATTTTTTGAAGAAATTTTCTTCGTTTGCAACTTAAAAATTTCATAAAAAATATGATCTTTTTTGGTGTTGTGAAAAGTACATAAATAATTTTGTTAGAAATTTTAAATTTAATTTAATTTGTAAAGTATAATAATTATATTATTTTTTAAAAAAAGGGTAAAATGAACATCTCATTGGCCCTCCATTATCCTCCTATTCTATTTTTTTGACTCCCAAACAAGGGAAGAGGATACCCTCCAATTTCCTCCCCTTCCTTCCCATCCCTCCCCCTTGGATCCTCTTCCTTCCCCTCCCCTTCAAACTCCCAAACAAAGCCTAAAGAATTTTCACAGAATATTTTTTCCGTCAATTTTTTTATCGAAATATTTCTTGTCAAAAATTTTTACGAAATTATTTTATAAAAATATGTTCCGTTGAAAATTTTGATGAAAATATTTTTTATCAAAAAACTTGACGAAAATATTTAGTTGAAAATTTTCGATGAAAATATGTTTCGCTAAAAATTTTAAAGCATTTTTTTTTTTTGTCAAAATGTTTAACGAAAATTTTTCCGTCGAAAACTTTCGCCGAAATTTGAAATCTGTAAAGAATTTTTATGAAATTTTTTTTTTTTTTTTTTGATGAAATTTTTTAAAGTCAAATTTTTTTATGAAAATGTATTTCGTTGAAATTTTCGATTGAAATTATTTTGACGAAAATATTTCATTCGAAACTTTCAACGAAATTTAGATTCTCTAAAGAATTTTGACAGAATATATTTTCTGTCAAAAAATTTTATCGAAATATTTTTTGTCAAAAATTTTTACGAATTCTTTTTACAAAAATGTGTTTCGTTGAAAATTTTGATGGAAATATTTTTTTATCAAAAAACTTGACGAAAATATTTAGTTGAAAATTTTCGATAGAAATGTGTTTCGCTAAAAATTTCGACGAATTTTTTTTTTGTCAAAAAGTTTAACAAAAATGTTTCCGTCGAAAAATTTCGCCGAAATTTAAAATATTTTCATGTGCTTGAGGGTAGGGTTCGTGATTGAAAAAGGATTGATTTTAATTTTGTAATCTTTTTTAAAATATTTTTCTTTAAAATAAATTCACATACGTCTAAAATAATACCATTGTAAGTAGCTTCAGTGATTACGCTGGAATAAGGAAAATAAAATCACATATGATTACTTTAAAAATAATTTCACATTAATTGCATATAACTTATTATTTTAAATAAGTTCATTTATAAACAAATTGATATAAATAACATAACAAATTCTTAAAGAGAAAAAGAAACTAAAAGAAGTTAAAATTTGGGAAGGAATTATTATATTTTATATTAAAACTTTGGAAAAAGTGTTTGTCATTTTAAATGACATAAAGTTATGTCATTTTAATAGAGAGATAGACACAAAATAATATATTTTTATTTAAAATTTAAATTAAAAAAAGCATCCACTTTCTCCCCTATGATTTCATTTCTTGTGTATATCTCTCTTCTAAAATGACATAACTTATTTCATTTAAAATGACAAACATCAAACCTTTAAACTTTTAAATTTTTAAACAACAACTGCACGATACTTATTATATATAGACACTCAACACATATATTGTTAATGCACAGTTTAATAAAAATTTAGAAAAAATGTATATTATGTTTTCATTCCAAACTACTCTCTCAAGTTTTAGAATATAACAGCTTAGTTTTCAAATAAAGAATATTAGGGATGTGCATGGGTCAAACCGAACCGGATTTTTTGAAAAACTGAACCGAATTGATTTAAATGGTTTGGTTCGGTTCAAAACTGGTTCGGTTCGATTCGGAAGTGGTTCGGAACCGGTTCGAAACTGGTTCGGGTCGACCTTCTTTTGAAAAGAAAAAATTAAAAATTTAAAAAAGCTATAAAAATTAATTTGGTTCGGTTTGAAAATTGTTCGGTTCGGTTCAGAAACGGTTCAGTTATTAAACCGGTTCGGTTCTTAAACCGGTTCTAAAAATCGGTTCGGTTCATGAACCGATTCTTTAAAAACTGGTTCGATTCATGAACTGGTTTTTAAAAACCGATTATTTTATGGGAAGGTTCGGTTTGGTTCGGTTCATGGTTCGACCCAATTTTTTGGTTATTTTGCACACCCCTAAAGAATATAACGACTTGGTAATTCCAATTATCGTGACACCTTAGGCATTAAGTGTACAGTGAGATTACTGAATCGCCCTTATGAAAAATGGTTCCGACCGGCTAATTCCCTTATTTGTTTACTAAGTTTATACATTTTACTTATTTTGATAAAAGAAAAAAAAAAGGAGGTTATACTACTATTTTTTCTTACTCCCTTTTATTAATAATTTTGTTATTGTACCGTTGGGATCTATAGGCCCACTATGTTCCCTTTAGGGATGGAGTCACTGTATGAGTTATACCTCTAGCACAGGTAAAGGCCAAGCTATGAGGCACTATCCCAAGTATGAATGCTAACAGATGATAATGGGGGGGAGTATGTGACTCAAGGATTATGGGCAGAATAACGATACATAAGATTCCCCTCCTGGTGTGTGGGGAGAGGTATTTATAGGGGAATCAGGTGCTTGCCTGGTGTGGGTTGGTGAGAGGGAGTCAACCCTCCTTGGGATCAGTTAAGGGTGACTGATACTGCTATGATAGCAGTTATGCAGCCCCTGCTACGACGATGTCAGTGTATGACGATGGAGAATACTATTTATAGTGTCTGGGGCGGTCTCCCAAGGAATTGAAATCCCAAGGTGAGACATTTTGGTGTCTCATCTAAGGGGTGCAACCGCCTTGGGGGCAGGATGCATGGGGTGTTGGTAGGGCTGACGTGGAAAGGGGGAGGAGGCTTGGGCTCAAGCCTTTGAGCCGTATGGGGTTGGGCCATCCGGAACAGGAGCCCCCCCAGCTTGGTAGTAAGGGTAGCTTGGTGCCAAAATAAATTGTCTTGGGCTCCCTGGGGGGACACAACGGTCTGATAGGTTAGCAAGAAGTACTACTCTTGGATACTTGACAGAGCATTAGGGGCTTTGGCGACTTGGTCGAGGCTCTGTGTCTGGCGATCTGAATGGTAGGTAGGGTGAAGGGCTCTTTGGCGACTTGATGTGACATTAGGAAACTTGGCGACTATGAGGGAGGCCCGGTGTCTGACATTCTCAGTTACTGGTAGGACATGAGTAACTTCCAAGATTGACCACGTGTCTCTTGAAGAGGAGTGGTGGCTTTTCAGTTTTCGAGGGTTTGTAATGATGAGTAACTTCCATCATTGCCATTAACTGTGAATACCCTAATGTCGCGAGATACGGTGCATTAATGCAACGTGAGGGATGTCTTGTCGCGTTGCA
Organism: Gastrolobium bilobum; assembly: GCF_033153095.1. Taxonomy (NCBI): domain Eukaryota; kingdom Viridiplantae; phylum Streptophyta; class Magnoliopsida; order Fabales; family Fabaceae; genus Gastrolobium; species Gastrolobium bilobum. Next base: position 69,056 of record NW_026898430.1, read on the forward strand.
ATTACCATAGGGTCCTTCATCTGAACCGCTTATTGTCTAACGGTTTCTCCCATCACACGGTCAGCATTGTGAGATGCTACACATGTAAGCCACATATTACTCCCCCTTCTCTATTTAAAGGGGTTTTCCCCTCTTTGCAATCTTCTTCACCACTCTTTAGCTCTTCGTGTTCCTGCTTTCTCTCTTCTGGCTTTACTTCCTCTGAGTAAGTGCTTGTGCTGGTCTTCTCTTCTTCCATTCTTCCTACACACTACCGTCTTCGTTTTTGCAGGTATAGTGTTACTAGCTTGTGATTGTTTGCATTTGTGACTTCTCTTATTTCCTTGTTTTTTTTTGGCTTTTTGGTTATGTTCTTCCCTTTCTTGTGATGGTCGAGTTAAACGACTTGATTGGTGAGGTCTTGCCTGAGTTGGAGGTAGTTGTTAAAGAGGAGGAGTTTGACGAAGCTTTTTAGACACTTGATGGTTGTGTGGTGGGGGAGGCTATGCAGGTGTTCCTCGCTAGCCGTGTTGGGGAAGGTAGTAGTGTTTCCTCTCGCCGTTCTTTTATTCCGGGAGTTGAGTCTTTACCTCATGGTAGGATACCTGAGCTTGAGCAACACTTGATCAACAACATCTTCTAGTGCATTATCGTAACTAGTAGGATCAATGTCACTCAACAAGAGACAACTTGAGAGTTAACAAGGTTCTCTCCCACTACGAATGTATTGCACTAGACCTTGTGCATTTATAGGTAAAACAAAGAGTGGGTCAAATGGTGGATCTTCAATTTCTTGAAGATCCGCTTATTCTTGATATTGTTTTTCCACATGTGATATTAATATTTCTACTAGTTTCACTTATATATTATCATGTTGAATTTCCAATTACGGTTCTCTTGTTTGTTCACCTAGAAATATATCTATCCCCTCTTGAACAATCAAGGGAACAATGGATGAAGCTTCTAGAGATTCTGGAAATTCTTGATCTGAGATAAATCTCATCAAGAATAACCTTACTTAAGAGCTTATAATTTATCATCTAGTCCTCCTTTAAGAAAATCATATGAGTGCTCACTTAGATGATCTTGTCCTTAAGACTAAATAAGAAATCATCCCTAGTTCTCTTATGGTAGCCAAAAGATATGCACTCTTCCATACAAGATTCCACCTTATTTGACTGATGTTGTAGGACGTGTGCCGTAACACCCTAAATCCGAATATGGTTTGATCTGGGCTTGCACCATTTCCATAATTCTTTAGGTATCCTTGCAACAAACTTTGACGGAACCAAGTTAAGAAGGTACATTTTCTTCTCTTAGGCATCTCCCTTGAACAACATTAGCAAAGATGAATAACTGAACATGATCTTCACCAAGTCTAGAAATGTTTGATTTTTGCATACTGCAACTTCATTCAACTAACGTGTTCTTAGAGTTGACAGCTACAAAAACTATCCCTCTTAAATCAGGTAAGACCTGAACTTACCAGACAGGTAGCCAACACTTTAGTCAGACCAAAGTGTTTTGATTTGAACACCTACATATTTTTCTGCCTTAAATTTTCTTGGAAATTTTCAAAAGCTTTAGACTTATGGCGCACTTGGTTCATCTGTCCAAATCCAGAGTAAACATTCATATAATGAAGTACTCGTCACCTCTTCTGGTCTGAACGCTAATTGGTCCACATAAATTAGTATGTATCAGTTCCAGTTGAATAGTTGCGCAAATCTTTTTGGCCCCTTGTAGGATTGCTTGGCCATTTTACCTTCCAGATAAGACTAACATGTAGCTTTTAGTTAAAAGATTCTTGAACTTTCAGTTCTTTTTTTAACTAAAACATGTTTCCTACTTGAGGTAATGTGACTCAATCACAAAGACCAAAGTTATGTTTCAATTGAAACTTTTATTTCTTTGGTGAAGGTTCTTGTTCATCTTCCTTTCCATTCAACATAATAAATTAAATGAGGTATAGGACATAGGTAATAAAAACTATTTAAACAATGTATCGGAACAAACAAGACGAAGATGAACTTCAAAATGTAACTGAGGAATCAATTGCATTGTCAAACCATATTTTAACCAAAACAACTAACAATAATTGAATTCCTCTTGAAATCCGAAACAAGGAAACAGTCACCTAAAATCATAGTCTTTTAAATAACTTGTCCTACTGCAAATTCTTACACAAGTTTCCATTTTCAAGCTTAAAATATGTATGTCCACTGCTGACATGTATGCCATATTTGAACTACTGCAAAGAGTAACAATCATAATAAGTGATTCCTGAATCAATGATTCATTCAATGATCAGGCCTTAATATGCCCATGTCTGGTTCTTTTCTTCACCTCTGGGCAATTTTTCTTTCGATGTCCCTTTAGTCTGCACTTGAAGCACTTGCCTTGCGGCTTCTTCGTAGCAACTGATTTGAATATTGATAACCAAGGTATTTTGTTCTTGTTACCACCCTTGGATTTAACAAGACTTTTAGCAAAACCTGTGTTGACTGCATTTTGTCTAGCAGAGCTGCTAGACACAACAAACATGTCATTAAGAGTCCGAAGCATCTCTACACCACTCTTAACCATGTGCATTTGCTTATGCAAGTGTTTGGAAAGACTGACAAAGACATAATAACGAACTACCATATTTGTCCTTTTCCAATCTGAGTATTGCGTCTTTGTTTCCTTAGACGCATCCTCTGCAGGTTGCTATAGCCCTTGTATTGTTAGGACAAATTTTAGCTTTCATATTTTAGAACAATATCAAAAATTTATTTTCCACTTAGTTGGTACCATCTAGAGGTTTTTGACTCAAAATCATTTCTAAGATATTTGTGAAAAACATATAAAGCACACAATTACAAACAAATAATGCAATAAACAAATGAAGTACAAGTAGATTCTCATAACTACTTTTGTTTATTGTTAACAATCCTTTAGTTTATCTTTACAAGGCTTATGACGGGCAAGATACTTGTAAAAATTAAAATTGTTATTTGAGCCTTCGGTGCCATTATCAGAGCCTCGACGGGAAGGTTAATAACTTTACCAAATTTGAATATAATTTATCATTGTTTAATTTCAAAATTGTCTTTAGTTTCTAAACATTGACGACGACAAGCTGTACAATATCTAACTAAAATTTTGAAACTATTAAGGTCCAATCAAATAAAATCCAATCATGCTTATCCGACGGGGCTTCACATGACCATTTTATTAATGGACCCACAAATGGAGCCCACATGTTTTAAAATTAAATACTTATTTAAAACCTTCACCCATTCAATATTTGAGTAAACACCCTTTTTAGTCCCTGGCAATATCTACGAAGTCCTTTTCAGTCCCTAGCAATAAAAAAGGACCAAATTGGTCCCTGAAAGTACAAGAAAAGGGCCACTCTACATATTTGGGAGTTGACATAAGGACTAACATGACCCTTTTTTTGTAATTTCAGGGACCAATTTGGTCCTTTTTTATTGCCAGGGACTAAAAAGGACTTCGTAGATATTGACAGGGACTAAAAATGGTGTTTACTCTCAATATTTTTATTTGAGAATTTTTATAAGCTCTATTGAATTCATTGTTTAATTTCAAAACTATCTTTAATAACTTAGTATTGTCGACGTTGGGCCGTACAATATTTTATTAAAATTTTGAAATTATTAAGACCCAGTAGATAGGCCCATAATGTGCTTGGAGGTTAAATTAATTTCTTAATTTAAATCTCCTCCCATAATCATTTAGGTCCAATATAATAAAATCCAATCATGCTTATCCGATAAGGCTTCACATGGTTTTTTTATTAATGGTCCTATATTGTGCTTCAAGGTTAAATTAATTTCTTAATTTAAATCTCCTTCCATTCAACATAAGAAAATTTTCCAATTTCCAATAATTATTTAATTGAGAGTATCCTTTGTTAGATTTCAAAAACTATGTAAGCAAGAGCGCCGATAAACGTGCATCACTTAGCTTATCTGAATTTTAAAATTATTAAGGTCCTAAAATCCGGTCATGATAGGCAGTGTGTGCTTCTCACAATCATGATACATGATTGTGGAATGCAGCGTGTGTTTAACACATGACCATCTTAGAAGACCCACAAATTACTCGCAAAATAAACTATTCTCTTAGGAAATTTTTTTAGGGATTTATTATTCTTATGTTACATAAAAAATTTTTATCTCCTACACACACAAATTCAAGATGGGTTCCACTTTACTTTTTCTCTCTCTTCCCTTAAAAGTGGACCCCACTTATACGAATGAGTCAGTAAGAGATAATTATTATCTCCTACTACATGAGAAAACTATTACCCATTTTTTTAATTATTTTTCTAGATTTTAAATCATCCAAATAACTAATTTAATTATTAATCTAGATTTCAGCAATCATAATAATAATTATTCATGAGGATAATTTGAAATCAAAATAATTTTCATAACGATTATTTGTCTTGATGTTAATTATCCAAAATTAATTAATTCAATTATTAATCTATATTTTTAACAAAAATCATAATAATTATTAATTAATTTTTAGGATAATTTAAAATCAAAATAATCTCATAATAACTATCATACTAGTCGCTGAAGACATAATAGCTACTATGCTCATGTAATCATACAAGTTATGCAATAATATGGCACTACCGATTCTATATGGCATGTTATCACAATAAAGCATGTTATCAATCATATAAATCAACCAATCATATAATTAAGGCAATTAATTATAATAAAAACCTTAATCCATGGTTTCCTAAAAAAAAAAAAATTACAAAGTAATCAAATAGGAAACTTTTGCGGCTGATTAGCTCCTTTCCTTATAGTCCATAGGTTCTGTTTCAATTCTCTTTATGGTAAGGGCCCAAAATATTAAATTTTGGCGAGAAACCCTAAATCAACTTTCAGGAACCCTAGTCGTCACGACTGTTGCACCTCTGTATGATGTCCGATTGATGCGAAATTTTATAGGAAGGACCGCCTTGATGATACGAAGCTACGGCCACCAGAATCGCCCCAAACGGAGTTGGCACGCTCTCCGACGTGCCCATTCTCCCCAGGAGAGTGAAGCCCACTCTTAGATACTTCCGCTGGAGAGTGCGGGAGCGTCCGACCTCCATTTCCCGCGATTCAACTTTCGTTTGACTCATTTTTTCGTTCTGAATCTTTCTACGGTCTCAGATTTTCGATCGGAGGTCGTATTCACATGAACAAGTACAAAATAGCCATGAATTTCTTCTTTTGGCATCTTCTTGGACTTCGTTCATTACAATTTTTTAATACAACAAAAATATATAAAAAACTGAAATAAAAAATCAAGTAGGAAATATAATTATAAGGGGTTAGCCTCCTTCTCATAACCCAAGAAAATACAACCAAATCTCTATCATGAATTAAAGCCAAAAATCAAATAAAAGCATTGATATTTATAAAAAGAATTATAAAGAATACACATGCCAATAATAACAAATATAGAAACCTAGGTGCAATATTTTACAAAGCAAAACAAAATACATGATAAACGTAAAATAAAACTAGTTCCACATCCAAAAACACAATTCGGCTCTGATACCAATTGTAGGAGCAATTGCATCTGCGGAAGCGTAAGAGACCATTGTGATTTGGATGTATAAGGATCATCATGGTTTTATCCTTTACCTCTTGGTGGTGTAAATGTGAGATGATGATGTTCCAAACGCTTGAGTCCTTTGCGTTACAGAACGAACTCACGAACTGTTGTGGTAAACCTTCCAAACTATCTCTCGAGGAGGAAGGGGAAGTGTGTGGGCACCAATTAGATTATGAGCTTGCCTCTTTTTTTCAAATTACCCATGAGGCTAATGACTTAAGTGGTAGTACTTATATGGGTTCCAAGAAACCCTAGCTCTAAGCTCATTGGGCTCTAGATTTCTTGGACCCTTCTCATACTAATAGCCCATTTGGGCTTTAGTAAAAGAGCACAAACCCAACAAAAAAAGGTTTTTTTTTTTCATCAAGAAAAAGTATGTTGAAAATAACGTTTTGGAGTTCAGAAGGAAAAAGAGGTATTTTTTTCATCAAGAAAAGGTATGTTGCATATGACGTTTTGGTGTTCATAATGGAAAGGGGTATGATTTATGGGAAATATACTTCTCCTTGGTTGAGAAGTGTATTTTTCCTGCCGTGTCAGTTCGAATTCTGTATTTTTATTTTTTTATTTTTTTCTTTGAAAAACTTTTGGATCCCATAAAATTATATTTCTACAGGAAATCTTGAATCTCTCCTGTAACAAGAGAGGTAATAAGCCCTATGATTTGAGGATATATTTTTTTTTCGTAGAAAAACATACCCTTAACCAATGTTGTCAAAATTGAGTTTCTACGTAAAAATGGAAGGAAATAGTAGAAACGACACGAAATGTAAAGTTTCTATTACTTAAGGTCAACATATATATATATATATATATATATATATATATATATATATATATAAGGCAAGATCCTTTGACACTAGTGTCAAACTTTAAAATTTGATACCAAATCCTAACCGTTGATTTTCGCTAATAAATGATTATTATTTATTGGAAATTAATAGTTAATTAATAAATTTGATTCTCAATAAATGATTACCGTTGATTGCCAGAAATAAAGAGAGTCTAACAACTCTTATAACCAAGTTCCAAAACATCAAAAGAATAAAGTATAACAACTCCTAAATGAAAATACAGTGACCTCAAGAAGATATCGTGTATTTGATTTGGGGGAAAATCGAAATATAATTTTTTATTTTATTTTATTTTAAATAAAAATAAAACCAAGTAATAGGTTAAAAGCATGGTTGTTAAACTTGCGCGTTTACTCGTGAAATCGGACGAGTTTACGCTTCAGCAACAGTGTTACGAGTCACGTTCTTCAGTTACTCGCTTTTGGTCCTCAAATGGCAGAAACGTCGAGTTTCTTGACAAACTCGTATAATCGTACGAGTTAAACATTTTCATCAGGAAAAAACCCATTACCCGAATATTTGACCCGGAAAGGAGTGAGTATAAATGAGTTTTTTTAGCTAAAACAAAACCTAGATCCTGAGCCACCATCGTGGGAGAGAAACTCGCGACTGACGAAGACCTTCAAGCCACCGTCTTCTTCGCGTGAGTGAAGCTTCTCCGTGTGCTTCGTCGTCTTGCTGAGTGAAGCTTCTCCGCGTTCTTCGAGCAACCGTCTTTTGCTTCGCCTTCAAGCCACCGTCATCGGTCGTCCCTCACCACCAGTTAGTGTTCTCTGGTCTGCGTCTGCCTCTGTCTCGATCTCCTCTTTGTTTCATTTTTTTTTGTCTCGTCGTCTCTGCCTCATCTCATCTCTTCTACCGTCTTTGTTTTACTTTTTTTTTTATAAATCATTTTATTTTATTTTATAAAACAAAATCATTTTATTTTATAAAACAAAATCAGTTTATTTTATTTATAAAACAAAATCATTTTTTTTATTTTATAAAACAAAATCATTTTATTTTATTTTATAAAACAAAATAAGTTTATTTTATTTTATAAAACAAAATCAGTTTATTTTATTTTATAAAACAAAATCAGTTTATTTTATTTTATAAAACAAAATCAGTTTTTTTATTTTATAAAACAAAACCAGTTTATTTTATTTTAGAGTAAATACTCTTTTGGTCCCTAACAAAAAACACGGTCCCCACTTTAGTCCCTTACAAAAATAAATTAGTCAGTTAGTCCCTAACAAATTCAAAGTGGACCCATTTTAGTCCTTTTGAGAGACTAATATGTGTCTTTTTTGAATTTGTGAGGGACCACGATTTCAACTAAATGGATCCACTTTGAATTTGTTAGGGATTAACTGACTAATTTATTTTTGTAAGGGACTAAAATGGGGACCGTGGTTTTTGTTAGGGACCAAAAAGGGTATTTACTCTTTATTTTATAAAACAAAATCAGTTTTTTTATTTTTTTTGATAAACCGTAAACTAAACTAAACCAAATCAGATTTGTTTTTTGTTTTTTTTTTAAGTATCCAAACCATATCAGATTTATTTGAAAAAACAAATTAAATTTTTTTTCACTTGAATTGGTGATGAAGATGAAAAAACAAACCAAATCAGATTTATTTCACATTGTTTTGGTGATGAAGATGAAGATGAAGATGAAGATGGTGATGAAGGAAATAATGAAGATGGTGATGAAGATGATGGGACAGAGGATGATTATGACATTCCATCATTCCATTGAGATTTGATTGATATATTATCTTGTGTTACGAGTCTATGGTTCGTGTTAAGATTTTGCGATTTACGATTTTGGTTCACCTTTCCAAGTTTGCATAGAATCTCGAGTTTGACAACCATGGTTAAAAGTAGGAGTGTCAAAACGGGTTGACACGACACGAATACATCAACACGAACACGACACAAATTTTTATTCGTGTCAAAATCTTCAACACTAACACGATACAAATTTTTTGCGTGTTGACATGACACGACACGAATAACAAGCAAAATAGGGATCAAAACGGTAATTGACAAAAAAAAATTAAAAAAATGGTCGAAATTAAAAAAAAATAATAAAAAATAAAAATAAAATAATTAAAAAAATATAGGTCAACAAGAACACGAATACATCAACACGAACACAACACGAATTTTTTACGTGTCATTTTTTTCAACACGAACACGAAACGATTTTTTTTGCGGGTCAACCCGAACACAAATTTTCGTGTCATGTCGCAGGTTGACCCGCGTGTCATAACCTATATTGACACCTCTAGTTAAAAGTTGATCCGATTCAGTTTTTTAGTTTAAGTAAAAATGTAAAAGCTTGTTTTTTATCATTTTTACGCAAAGATTGTACCATTTTTTTACTGAAAAGAATTTTTATTTGTGCTTTAACACACATCACTTCAATAACAACATAAAAACGAAACTTTCAAAAAAATGAAAATTTCCACTAAAAGCGAAAGCAACTCACACCATAGGGTCAGCAAATTCATTGAAACTAAAAGTTCAAGTTTACAAAACAATTTTGTTGAAATCAAAACAATTCACCAGACAAGAACAGTGAATCAGAATTCAAAACATGAACAGTGTCATGACACTAAACAAAATTGAAATAATTTTCCTATACTTTTATATTCTCACAATTATATATATATATATATATATATATATATATATATATATATATATATATATATATATATATAATTAAATATAGAACAAAGCATAATAATTCTATAAAAATATATAATGCACAAAAAAATTGCAAACAATATAAAATTGAAAATATATACCAATAATTTACAAATATTCCAAGGATTAAAAAAATTAAATTAACATGTAATAAAATGTAAATAGCACATATTCACAAAATCAAATAATCATGTTTCATGAAAATCTGAACAGCACATATTGTCATCACTTTATTAACTATTTGCTTATTACGTGGCGGAAGATTTCGTCTGATTTCAATAATTCACGAAATAAAATAAATATCTGCTTGAATTATATATTGGATAAATACCACATACAGGATATTCGGCAATTCAAATCGAACATATATATACACAATGTAACAATTGAAACCTTATATATTCACGTAAATCAAACAGTAGACTTTGCGATAACCAATTCACGTGAATCAAGAAAATTTGTAAGCAAATATATATAATAAGGTTTACAATAAGACAATATATATAAGGGGTTTGCATTTGTCATTTAACATGACACAACAAACTTTCCTACACACACAACATTTTGTGGGTCCACACTTTTTGAAAGAAAAATTACAGCACGCAGAACGAATCTCTATAACATTATACAATCACTTTTCCTACAACATAACTCTTATAAAATCCTATATATAATCAAGACAATTTATAAATCAAGACAATTTGCGATGAGACAATTCACGCCAATATATGCTGTGCAACAAATTGAATTCAATCAATATATTTAGTGTAACAATTTGAACGCCAATCGAGACGGTAATTTGTAACAAACATCAATTATATACATGCAGTGCAACAATTTGAATGCAATTAGGAAATCAAGATTGGTTGCAATTGTATATAATATTCAAACTTATTGCAATACGAATCGACATGGAATGGAGACAATTTATTCAACAACCCAGATTTTCAAAAAATAAATCGCAATAAATTATGAGTCTTATCATCATACATGCCTTGCTCTGATACCAAATGTAAAAAAAAATTCATATAATAATTCAACACAAAGATCGATACATGTATGATAGATAAAACAACATATATTAAATTTTATTCTGAGAAATTTGTGTACCTGATTGGGCCATCTTATCTACTGAGGAATAACCTTGATCTCACGGCTAGAATCTTTCTCTCTGTGACTTATTTCAAAATGACAGTCTTCTGTGATGGGAGCATGATGGCTCATGGGACTTAATCCCAATATAAATAGGTTAGAGAGGGGACCTAGTCAAATATCCTAAGAAGAGTTTGTGTCCACTGGTTCACCCATCACAAAAAACCAGGGTCACACTAAAGCCTACTCTGCTGCCTAACTAGGTCAAATACCAACAGATGCCAAAAGCCCAACTCAACATGATCACAACGGGCTAATCAAAATAATGCAATTGGAATATCCATTAACCCGATTAATTTTAAAACAGAAAACTAATTAATTAATATTACCCACATAAAGGAAAACTTCTAACATATACAAGATAGAAAAGTGTTATCAAACAATTATACCATAAATGTATTTACTATTTATCAATGAAATACACAATAAAATAAGGTCTTGTAAATGTGCAAACATTATATATTACATCGCATGTTTAGAAATTAAGTTCATTTTATCACCAACACAAGTACCGTATATCCTTCTCGTAAAAGTCAGCATTGCACCAAGAAAGCATACAGCTACTGAAAATATGGTTGTGCCATTATGGTTGATTTTATTCTTACTACAATAAGAGTGTAAAAAATGAACATGGCTCAAGAGCGAACTACAACCTAGGGTTCTTGTGCGAAATATCTGCCTATGGTGTGAAGCCTCTAGTCACTTGAAGCAAGCTCTCCATCTTGTGCGAGCGGTGGACCTAAAAAAATTTAATTCATGTCTTCACATTTAATGGTAGGGCTGCACCTGAATTTATTTTTAAAAAAAATTTTAAATGCATATAAAAAACAACCAAGAAACATGAAATTGGAGCCAATTGACTTTAGGCTATGTAACACCCGCTATTAACAAGATAACACATTAATAGGAGAAGGTATTTCCACTCAGTGAGGGTCGTTCCATTAAACATTTTTGGGAAAAATATTTGTCCTTTTAAATTACACAACTTATGTCATTTCACTCTCACAAAGAGGTGGGACTCACACATTTATATTTTTTTGTCCACTCTCTCTCCTCCTTTATCTATCTCTTTCTCTCACTTAAAATGACACAAATTTACATCCTTTAAAATGATACACACTTTTCCCAATATTTTTAAGAAAAAAAGGGGAGAAAGTGAGAAAAAATTGCATTTTAAAAAGGTAAGCCATATCTATTTCTGAGTTTATGTATCAGTTGCATTTAAAGAAGACCAAAATGGAACCCATTAAACGATTTAAGCTTTGAAAGAAAATAGTGCGGATCTTCCAGAAAAAAAATCGAAAATAACTGTCTGCACTTGCAGACAAGTGCAATAGTGTGGGTCCGACCCCAGTGCGACGATAGCTCTAAGACTATACTTGTTACATTTGGTGTGGACTTTTTAAAATTCGAAGGTTTTCTTTTTCTTTTTCCCTGCTAGCCAATTTAAATTTAAAGTTTTTGGATTGAATTTGTTGGGATATTTATAACATCCCGCGCGCTGACGAGGGCGGGGAGTGATCGCCGGTGCGAAAGGGCATGGAAGAGGAGCGGCTCCTGGCAGGCTTCCAGCGACGGGGGTACATGAATGAATCGAATCAACACCTGAAAGAGAGGGATTCCAGAGACTGTGCTGGTATGGGACGATACAGTTGGGAATAACTTATAAGAATTAATTAGTACTACCTATACAAACAAGATGCATCTACTCTTCGGTAGCCCGAAAACTCCATAGTTAAGCGTGCTTGACTTGGGGCAATTCTGGGATGGGTGACCTCCTGAGAAGTTTTTCCGGGAAGTGTGCGAGTGAAGACAAAGCACGCTGAAAAGTCTTGTGTTAGGGTGTGGGGACAGTCGTTGATTGTAACACCCCGTGTTAACCTGATTTATTAACATGTCATTGTATTAAGCCACGCTTAATTAAAAATGCGGAATAACTTTTTCTTTTCAATTATGACGTCATTATCATTACCAAGTTGAATTACTTAATTCATTTCCAAAAACATTGTCTGTATGTAAATGCAAAAGACAGATATCTATACTGAATAACCTCATAACATAAATACGATCATTAACTGTGTCTCTAGTCACAGCATTACAACACGTAAGCCGGACAACCCTGATAGTTTATACAACTCCGAAACAAACAACGATACATGATCAAATGTGGCATAGACAATCTCCATGCTCACCAAATAAGGCAACAAGGCCCAACATAGTCTCAAGTCAAATAACTTAACATGAAGCTAAAAGCATAATAGCAATAGACATAATCCAGCATCCAACATAAGCAGAATAACAACATATAATTCGGCTAAGCTCTGGCCTCCTGCCACTAGAGGTCCCAACCCTCGCATTACCTGAACCTGAAATATATGCCTCAAACGTGGGGTGAGATCTCTAAACAGAAATCTCAGTAAGACAAGGGGTCCTCAAGGATCTTCCACCCCAAGCTCACTTACATGTGCAATATAAGTTCAAAAGTAGTTTAACAGTATAAGTTCCAAAACAGTGCAATGCAGCAGATAATCATGCCATGTGTGTTATAACCAATGATGCACGGACATGGACACGGGACACGGGACACGACACCCCGACACGTTAATTCTAAAAAATGCTAAATTTCGACACGTTGGAACACGTTTTGATATTAAACAATATTTTTAATATATATAATATAGTTTACATTTAATACATATAGCAACTCATAATAACTTATAGACTTAAATTAAAATGTTTAGGTTCGAATCACTTTTTTTTTATAGGCAGATTTGAAGCACTTTATCAAACTAAAAAATATCACTTTCTCTTAGTTTTATATTGTTTTAATTTGATTTATAGTAGTTGGCCCACAATCACGTGCATATTACAGCTAGCCAGGGTCAGATGTGAATGATGTGATATCAACTTTATCTATAGTGTATTAAAAAATTATTATTTAAAATCAAATTTGAAATTGAATATACAATGTCATTTGATGCACTAGATAACAAAACTCACTCGTTGTAATTTGGAGGACGAATACACTAGATAACAAGACTTGGACCTGCATCTCTTAATCTCTACGTGAGAGTTCAAGCTGAATCGGTGGCTTTGGGGAAGATGATATGTCTGGTGATGATGGGTGGTGAAGGGTGGGACGGTGAAAGAAGAGGAGAGGTTGAAGATGAGAGATGGTGCAGTGGAGATGGTATGGGGTTGTGGGTGACCGGGAGGTGGAATGGGGTAGAAGGAGGGTGATTTGGAAAAGAATGGGCTGTGGTGTTGGGACGGTGGTGATGAGAGGTTAATTTTTTTAAAAAAAAATATCAAAACGTGTCCATATATGTTGACTGCGTGTCCGATTCGGTCAAATGCGTGTGTCCCAAAAAGTTAACTGCGTGTCAGAACGTGTCGGTGTCCGACACGCATTTTTTTTCAAAAAACACGTATCCGTGTTTCAGAGGTTATAACTATTCTACTGATCAGAGAAGTGCAAGAATACGTCTATTACCCACACAGTACACGCCCATGCTGTACCCGCCCACAGGACCACCCCATGGCCTCCTGTCTAGGCGAAACACCACATACATATCATAAGCAATTGCACTTAACAGCTCAATAGAGTTTCAATAAAATAGTACATGAAAACACATCATGCATATCAACCATCCTCCCATGGGACATGGTGGAACCAAATAATGGCTAAATCGAGGACACGAAAGCTTACCTTGCAAGCTAACTATCCAATGCCAAGAGTCCACACTAGCTCAATGTCCACTAACAGCACAATCACAATCTGTTTGGACCAATAATAATATCAAAATCATACTCAACAAGCATAAGACATAAAGACAACGTCTTTCCTTTACGTTTCATGTCTTAAGGCTTTTCACAAAGCCACAAGCCCTTAATCACTTGATTCTGAATTAGTTCAATGATTACAGAAGTCTCACTTCATCAATCTAGGGTCTACAAACCCATAACAGCCTTCTGTATGAACAGTGCAGCTACTGTTCTTCGAAAATCCAGAATATCTGGATATTTGTCGGGGACATATCCGAATATCAATATCCGGATATCTGTCTGTCAATATCCGGATATCAATATCCGGATGTCAATATCCGGATATTTCTAACCCAATATCCGGATATTTTGCGGCAGAACTCAGATTCTACATTTCGCGAGATATCAATCCAAAGGCGGTTCATTTCACGATTCCAGAGGCTTAAACATGCATTTTAAGGTGTGTTCAAGCTTACCCAACCACAAGTTATTAACTTTAATTCATTACATACATCAAGGTTCCACTTTTAACCATTAAAACTCATGATCAAGGTAGGTGACACTTACCCAAGGCTCAAACTCAGAAAAAGGTTGCTCTTGGAGCTCACCAACCAGCTCCAAAGATTCTGACTACAAGGTGCACGAAAATGGCACACAAATATGGGTTCTTACTCTTTAAAGATCACACCTTGAAGCTCAAAATGCCAAAACAAAGGCTCCCAAGACTCCCACTAAGAAGTCAGCCCCCAAAGACCTCACAAACCAGAAGTTAAACTCAGAAAGGAGACACTTTACACACTATAAGACCAAAGCACACTCAACAATGGTGTTTGGGTGAAGGTTTCTTGAAGAAAGGTGGCTCATTGGCTCACAAATGAAGAGAGGAGAAGGTGGCAAGGGTGGCTGGTTAGGAGCTTCAGCAAATGACTCACGTAGAGTGCAAAAATTTGACCTAGGATCATGTGCCAAGGCTATTTATAGGCACTTAAGTCTTAATCGCACTGTATTAGCGCTAATTGCTACGCTTAGCAATTTAATACCAAACTTTGGAATCTGAACCTACTCATTAATTAAGCCTTCTCATAATTATTAAGGTCAATTATGGAATTATTTCCTAATTTCACATAATTAATTAACTTCCTTAATTAACGGTGCGGGTTCTTACATTCACCCCACCTTTTTAAAGATTTTGTCCTCAAAATCAGAAACATACATGTCTCGGAAGTCGGGATACTGCCGGAGAAACTCGTCCCCTCGCTCCCAAGTACACTCCTCGGGAGTTCTCCCAGTCCACTGCACTTTGACCATCGGACTGATCTTTCTCCTCAGCTGCTTCTTGCCACGATCGAGAATCTTGAGTGGTCCGATGAGAGTCTTTAGGTTCTCCTGAACCTCCACATCATCCGGTTACACCATGTGCGAAGGATCCGCTGCATATTTGTGAAGCTGAGACATGTGAAACACGTCGTGGATGTTGGCCAAGTTCGGAGGCAAGGCAAGCCGGTAGGCAACAGGTCCTACTCTACCAAGTATCTGGTAGGGCCCAATGAATCGTGGGCTCAGCTTTCTCACTCCGAGTGCCCGACCAACACCGGTGATAGGTGAAAGTCTCACAAACACGTGTTTACCCTCACTGAACTCCAGTGGACGATGCTTGACATCGTAGTAACTCTTCTGGCGATTCTGCGCCTGCTTCAGCTTTTCCCTGATCAACTGGATCTGCAGGGTAGTATCTTGGACAAAGTCCAAGAAAAACAGCTCCTTGTCTCCAACCTCAGACCAGCAGGTAGGAGTTCGACACCTCCTACCATACAACGCCTCGTAGGGTGCCATGCCCAGGCTAGTATGGAAACTATTATTGTACGAAAACTCAACCAATGGCAGGTAGCTATCCCATGCTGAACCTTGCTCCAATGTGCAAGCCCTCAACATGTCCTCTAATGTCTGGATGGTCCGCTCAGTCTGTCTGTCAGTCTGAGGGTGATAGGCGGTACTCAATCTCAACTGCGTACCAAAAGCTTCCTGCAGCGCCTCCCAGAACCGAGATGTGAACTTCGGGTCCCTATCACTGATGATACTCTCGGGCATCCCGTGAAGCCTCATGATCTCGGGAACATAAAGTCTGGCCAACTGCTCAGTAGTGAAGCTCACCTTCACTGGAAGAAAATGGGCAGACTTCGTCAATCTGTCCACAATGACCCAGATAAAGTCGAAACCAGCCTGAGTCTTCGGCAATCCACTACAAAGTCCATGGAAATGCTATCCCATTTCCATTCCGGAATCTCAAGAGGTTGGAGCTTACCAGACGACTTCTGGTGTTCTATCTTCACCTTCTGGAAAATCAGGCACTTGGACACAAACACAACTATGTCCTTCTTCATGCCCGGCCACCAATAATTCCTTTTCAAGTCCTGGTACATCTTTGTAGCACCAGGGTGGACAGTAAACTGGCCCTTATGAGCCTCTGTCATCACCTCAACAGTCAAAGGACCTCGAGGAACCACAATCCTCTTCTGAAAGGTCAACAATCCATCCTCATTCCAAGACACCCCGTCCTGGTGCTTCACATAATCTAGGCACTCTCTCTGCACTTGCGCCTCTTTGATCTTTTCCATGAGCTTATTCTCAACTTGCACGATTTTCATTTTGAGAAGTGCACCCCCAAACAAGGAGGTCACTGTCAGATCTCGAAACTGCTCAATGATATCATAGTCACCCATAGACAAACTAGATAGACTCACGGATTTCTGACTCAAAGCATCAGCTACCACATTGGCCTTGCCAGGATGGTACTTCACCTCAAAATCGTAGTCCTTTAGATACTCCATCCATCTCCTCTGTCTCATGTCCAGCTCCTTCTGATCGAACAGATATTTCAAGCTCTTGTGATCACTGAACACGGCAAACTTCATGCCAAAGAGATGATGCCTCCAAATCTTGAAAGCAAACACAATCGCAGCCAACTCTAAATCATGAGTCGGGTAGTTCTCCTCATGAGGCTTCAACTGCCTCAAAGCATAGGCAATCACCTTGCCCAACTGCATCAACACACATCCGAGCCCCTTTCCAGAGGCGTCGATGTACAACTCAACTTCCTCAGCAGGATCAGGAACGACCAACACATGTGTGGTAATCAGTTTCTCCTTTAACTCCTGGAAACATTCCTCACACTCGTGAGTCCACACAAATGGAGTCTCCTTCCGGGTAAGGCGAGTCAATGGCAGAACCAACATGGAAAATCCCTTGATGAACCTCCGGTAATACCCTGTCAAACCCAAAAAATTCCTCACTTCGGTTACCGTCTTGGGCGTCTCCCAATCTAGCACAATCTCAATCTTGTTAGGATCCATTGCGACTCCCTCAGCAGAAATCACATGTCCCAAAAACTTTACGGACTTGAGCCAAAATTCACATTTGGAAGGCTTAGTATAAAGCTTTTTCTCCTTCAGCACTTGCAACACAATCTTCAAGTGCTCAACATTTTCCTTCTCCGTCTTGGAGTAAATCAAAATGTCGTCAATGAAGACGATCACAAACTGATCCAGGTACGGCTGAAAAATCCTGTTCATGTAATCCATGAACACTACGGTTGCATTGGTGAGTCCAAAAGGGATCACCAAATACTCATAATGACCATATCTCGAACGAAACGCGGTCTTCGGGACATCCTCCGGCTTCACCCGAATCTGATGGTATCCGGACCAGAGATCAATCTTCGAATACACATAAGCTCCTTTGAGTTGATCCAACAGATCATCAATACGTGGAAGGGGATACTTGTTCTTGATTGTCACCTTATCCAGTTGCCTGTAATCGGTGCACAATCACATTGTCCCATCTTTCTTTTTCACAAAGATGACAGGTGCTCCCCATAGAGACACACTCGGTCGAATGAAGTCTTTCGCTGAAAGATCATCAATGTGTTTCTTCAACTCAGCCAACTCTGGTGGCGACATCCGGTATGGAGCTAAGGAAATAGGCCCCACACCAGGCAAAAAGTCAATGGAGAACCCTATCTCCCGCTGTGGTGGAAACTCATGAATCTCCCCGGGAAACACTTCGAGGAATTCCCTAACCACAGGAATGCCAGCGATATCCTCCTGTGACCCACTCACCAAACCTCCCAACATGACATAACAGAAAGCCCCTGCTCTCAAGGCTCTCCTAGCCTGCAGTAATGAAATAAAAGGCGAGGAACTGGATGTGGCATCACCCGGAGACATCATCACTCGCTTGGCACAACTATCAATCAATGCACAATTTCTGGACAACCAATCCATGCCCAGAATAATCTCCAAATTGGCCATCGGCAACCCTATCAGATCTACCGAGAACTCACGGCCATCCCACTGAAATGCTACATCGCGATGAACAGTGGTAGAATCACACATTTCTCCGGTGGCGGTGGTCACCCGCAACGGTGGAGAAAACACAGACATGGGAAACTCAAGCCCCATATCAATCAGGGTAGCAATGAAGGAATGCGTAGCCCCGGTGTCAAACAATACATCAACAGAAGATCCACCAATGGAAACAGTACCTCTGACAAGGTTCGGAGCCCTGTCCGACTGCTGACGATCCAGTGTATAAACACGCCCCGTGGCAGGTGGCACAACAGGTGCCAATGTAGGTGGAAGGGGAACCATCTGTAATGGAACTGCCCGAAATGCTGCAGCTCTCGCTGTCGACGACGGACACTCTCTAGCATAGTGGCCCTCCTTGCCACACTGGAAACATATAGTCTGGCCGGTAGCACATGGCCCCAAATGAACCCTCCCACATCCCGTGCATCTGGGAGTAGAAGGTCTCGCTGTACTCCCTTGAGTGTAAGTCCTCTTGAACTGATTTGGCGCTTGCCTAGCCGCCAACTGCTTACCCTTGCCCTTACCAGCAAACTTCCTGTCCTTCCAGGAAGTGGAACTATCAGTTCCCTTCGTCTCAGCAATCTTGGCCCTCTTGGCCTTACTCGTAATTCAGACATCCTCGATGTCCCGACACTGCTATACCAGTGTCCCAAAATCCCTCGAAGCCGCTCCAGCAAGAGAAACAACTATCTCCTCACTAAGTCCTCTACGGAACTTAGCTGCCAAAAAGGTCGGAGTAGGCATAGCCATCCAAAAGTGTGAAAATTTCACCAGCTCATTAAACTTTGCCATGTACTCGTCAACAGACAACGAGCCCTGCACCAACCTGTCGAACTCCCCCATCTTCCTCTCATGTGCATCATAAGGGAAGTACCGACCCAGAAAGCAATCCTCGAAGAATGGTCATGTCATAACATGACCCTGCATCTCAAAAGCATGAAAGGTGTTCATCCACCACTCATGGGCATCGCCTTCCAACATATACGTGGCGAACATCAGCTTCTGCGGATCAGTACACTGCATGACCCGGAAGATCTTATCAAGCGCCTGAAGCCATCTTGCCGCAGCAATAGGATCATAAGACCCATCAAAGGAAGGTGGCTTATGCTTGCGAAAAGCATTAAGCCGGCAGTCAATCACATCACGGTCTTCAGCAGGCTCCACATAGGGTTCCATCACCCCAGTGAGTTGACCAGTGCCCTCAACATGACTCTGGCTGTCATCCTGACGACTAGGTGGAGGCGGTGGTGGTGGTGGTGGCAGTGGTGGTGGAGGAAACTGACCCTCAGTGCGACCATCCCTCATCTCCTCCAACATGACCCTCATCATGGTCATGTTCGCCAGCCTGTTTCCCTCAAGAACGTCTTCCGTGGCCTTCGGGTTTGCCTCTCGAACGACATCCATCATCGCCTGGTTGGCCAATCTAGTGGCCTCCTGATCGGCTAGTCTAGTCGCCTGCATCTCAGCCAATGCAGTCAGGACAGGATCCGGTTGATCCTCAGTGGTCTCACAGTTCCTCCTAGATAGTACCATGACTCTGCACAAGTTACACAAAGAATGAGTTGATCAGGCCCACACAATGTGGTCACATATGCTTTATCATAGCAAAATCCAACAGAGAGAACACACAAGACAGACTCGCAACCAAACATCCTAAGTTACTGCAATACCCCATGTTAACCCGGTTTGTTAACATGCCATCGTATTAAGCCACGCTTAATTAAAAATACGGAATAAATTTTTCTTTTCAATTATGACGTCATTATCATTACCAAGTTGAATTACTTAATTCATTTCCAAAAACATTGCTTGTATGCAAATGCAAAAGATAGATATTTATACTGAATAACCTCATAACATAAATACGATCAGTAATTGTGTCTCTAGTCACGGCATTACAACACGTAAGTCGGACAACCCTGATAGTTTATACAATTCCGAAACAAACAACGATACATGATCAAAT
Organism: Gastrolobium bilobum; assembly: GCF_033153095.1. Taxonomy (NCBI): domain Eukaryota; kingdom Viridiplantae; phylum Streptophyta; class Magnoliopsida; order Fabales; family Fabaceae; genus Gastrolobium; species Gastrolobium bilobum. The sequence goes on from NW_026898430.1 coordinate 89,467, forward strand.
GTGGCATGGACAATCTCCATGCTCACCAAATAAGGCAACAAGGCCCAACATAGTCTCAAGTCAAATAACTTAACATGAAGCTAAAAGCATAATAGCAATAGACATAATCCAGCATCCAACATAAGCAACATAACAGCATATAATTTGACTAAGCTCCGGCCTCCTGCCACTAGAGGTCCCAACCCCCGCATTACCTGAACCTGAAATATGTGCCTCAAACGTGGGGTGAGATCTCTAAACAGAAATCTCAGTAAGACAAGGGGTCCTCAAGGATCCTCCACCCCAGCTCACTTACATGTGCAATATAAGTTCAAAAACAGTTTAACAGTATAAGTTTCAAAACAGTGCAATGCAGCGGATAATCATCTCTTGTGTGTTATAACTATTCTACTGATCAGAGAAGTGCAGGAATACGTCTATTACCCACACAGTACATGTAACACCCCGTATATATCCGGTAATGTTATCACAATATCGTATTAAGCTGCGCTTAATTAAAATGCGGAATTACTTTTTCTTTTCAATTATGATGCCATTAACATTACCAACTTACTTAATAATCAATTAATAAAACATCGCCTGTATGTAATTGCAATAAAACAGCTAACTAAAATACCTCATAACATAGATAATATAAGTGTGGCTCTAGTCACGGAACTACAACAACGTAGACCGGACCATCTAATAGTTTATACAACTCCAAATACAAGTACTAACAGAAAGTGTCATGGACAATCCCCATGCTCACTCAAATAAGGCAACATGCCCAACATCAGTCTCAACAACAACATAACATAAATAGCGGAAAACATAAACAACATCCAAATCCAGTCATGCTAACATAAGCAGTAAAACATAATCAGCTAAGCTCCGGCCTCCTGCCGCCTGAGGCATCAGTACCCATACTACCTGACCCTGAAATAAGCATTCCCCGAACGTGGGGTAAGATCTCTAATCTAGAATCTCAGTAAGTCAGTGAGTCCTCAAGGATCTTCCACCCCAAGCTCACTTACATGTGCAATATAAGTTCAAAAGCAATTTATCATTTCAAAACAATGCAATGCAGCAGATAATCATGTCATGTGTGTTAATACTAATCTACTGGCCAGAGACAGTGCAGGTATACGTCTATCACCTACACACCGTGCAAGTACCACTTGCATTCACCCCGGTACACCATCTTGTATGGCGCTACATACTCAGGCTTCCCGTCAAGATGAAACAATACATGCATATTAAAAGCCCTTACATGTAAAGTCCAATCAATATATCAAATATCCAAAAGCATGTACACAGCATGCATAAACCATACCCCCATGGGACATGGTGGAACCACAACATGGCTAAACCGAGGACACGAAAGCTTACCTTGCAAGCTAACTCCAAAAGCCAAGAGTCCACAGCTCAAAGTCCAAACACAGCAGATTCACAATATGTTATGGACCAATACTATATTAATAATAATGCAACACAAGCATATAACTTAAAGACAACGCCTTTCCTTACGTTTTACGTCTTAAGGCTCCATATCAAGCCATAAGTCCTTAATCACTTAATTCTGACTTAGTTCATTAATTACAGAAGTTCAACTTCATCAATCTAGGGTCCACAAACCCCCAATAGCCTACTGTACACACAGCACAGCTACTGTTCTACGAAATCCCAGAATATCCGGATATTCCTCGGGACCATATCCGGATATGCAATATCCGGATATCTCACTGGATATATCCGGATATACAATATCCGGATATCCAGAATCCCATATCCGGATATCTAATATCCGGATGTCCAAATCCCATATCCAGATATCACATATCCGGATATTTCTCGGGTAGATATCCGGATATTTCACGACAGAATGCAGAAAATGCATTTCGTGAAGATATCCTTCCAAGGTTGGGTTTTTAACACTTAATTACGTTAAAGCATGCATCTTTATACTGATTAAGGTCCACACCCCAGTTGGTTACTTGATTAACCCATTAAACATGCAAAGATCACACCTTTAACCCATCAAAACACATTATCAAGGTTGGACAACTCACCAAAGGTTCAAAACAGAGGCAAGGACTGCTCTTGGAGCTCACAACCAGCTCCCAAGGTTCTGACTTGACACCAAAACGAAAATGCCTTCACAAAGGTTGGTTCTTTCTCACCAAAGGTCACCACTTGGACCTCAAAATGCCATAACTAAGGCTCACACACTCAACTTACAAACTCAGAACCTCTCCACCTCACTCACAGTGACAAGAACTCAGAAAAGCCTTCACACTCCCACACCAAGCAAGCTCTCACAAGCCTCAAGGTATTTGGAGAAGAAACCAAGGAGAAAGGAAGCTCCTTGGCTCACCACAATGGAAGAGAAGGTGGCAAAGGGTGGCTGGAGGTGTTTCAGAAAATGGAGGCACGTAGGAAATCTGATCTAGGGTTTTGTGCCCAATGATTAGAGTATTTATAGCCACTTACCCAATTAACACACAGTATTAACTTTAATTGCTACGCTTAGCATTTTAATCCAAAACTATGGATTCTGAAACTAGACATTTTTCTAAGAATTATCATATTTTTCTTATAATTTTCTGAGCACTTTTCCGGTACGCATTTTTCCAAGGCCAGTACCAGTTTCTAGCACCAGTTCTCATTAATTGGATTTGAAACTCGTTTTACAAGTCCTACATATCATTCTAGTAATTATCATACACTTACATTAATTTTCCGGAATACTTTTTCGGTATGCATTTATACCGACTAGCAGAATCAGTATCTACATTTTTCTTCCGAAAATCGACTTTCAGCATTCTAAATCACTTATTACGATTATTAAGCCTCATAAATAATTATTAGGGTCAATTGTGGAATCATTTCCTATTTTCTCGTAATTTATTAATTAAATACCTTAATTAACGGTGCGGGTTCTTACAGTACACGCCCATGTTGTACCCGCCCACAGGACCACCCCATGGCCTCCTGTCTAGGGGAAACACCACATACGTATCATAAGCAATTTCACTTAACAGCTCAATAGCATTTCAATAAAATAGTACATGAAAACACATCATGCATATCAACTATCCCCCCATGGGACATGGTGGAACCAAACAATGGCTGATCCGAGGACACGAAAGCTTACCTTGCAAGCTAACTATCCAATGCCAAGAGTCCACACTAGCTCAATGTCCACTAACAGCACAATCACAATCTGTTTGGACCAATAATAATATCAAAATCATACTCAACAAGCATAAGACATAAAGACAACGTCTTTCCTTTACGTTTCATGTCTTAAGGCTTTTCACAAAGCCACAAGCCCTTAATCACTTGATTCTGAATTAGTTCAATGATTACAGAAGTCTCACTTCATCAATCTAGGGTCTACAAACCCATAACAGTCTTCTGTATGAACAGTGCAGCTACTGTTCTTCGAAAACCCAGAATATTCGGATATTTGTCGGGGACATATCCGAATATCAATATCTGGATATCTATCTGTCAATATCCGGATATTCAGAATCCCATATCCGGATATCAATATCCGGATATTTCTAACTCAATATCCGGATATTTCTAACCCAATATCTGGATATTTCGCGGCAGAACTCAGATTCTACATTTCGCGAGATATCAATCCAAATGTGGTTCATTTCACGATTCCAGAGGCTTAAACATGCATTTTAAGGTGTGTTCAAGCTTACCCAACCACAAGTTATTGACTTTAATTTATTACATGCATCAAGGTTCCACTTTTAACCATTAAAACTCATGATCAAGGTAGGTGATGTAAGAACCTGCATCGTTAATTAAGGAAGTTAATTAATTAATTATGTGAAATTAGGAAATAATTCTATAATTGACCCTAATAATTATTATGAGGCTTAAATAATTATAGAAAGTATTTAATAATGCTAAAAGCCATTTTTCTGACGAAAAGTGCAGATATCGGTTCTGCTAGTCGGTATAAACGCGTACCGAAAAAGTATCCCGAAAAATTATAATAAGTGCATCAATATTCCTAGAATAATATGTAGGACTTGTAAAATGAGTTTCAAGTTAAAATAATGAGAACTGGTGCCAGAAACTGATACTGGCTATGAAAAACGCATACCGGAAAGGTGCTCCGAAAAATAAAATAAAAATATGATAATTCTTGTAAAATTGAATAGGTTCAAAATCCTGAGTTTGGGATTAAAATGCTAAGCGTAGAATTTAATGTTATATCTGTGTGTTTAATTGTTAAGTGGCTATATAAGTGGTGGGAACATGATCCTAGGTCTAATGTTTGGCATCTCTACGTAGCATTTTGTTGAGCCTTTGAAGACAGCCACCCTTTCCACCTTTCTCTCCACCTTTGTGAGCCAAGAAGCCTCATTTCTTCTTGGTTTCTTCATCAAATCACCTTGGGTGAGTGTGCATCATCATTGGGGGGTTGTGGGAGACCTTGTTTCTGAGGGTTGGTGGCTGTGTTGTGTTTGTTAGGGGGCTGAGTTGGTGGGTTGTTGGGTTGGAGCTTTGTTCTTGGTTGTTGAAGCTCCAAGTGTCAACCTTTGTGAAGAAAAATCAAGTCTTGAGCACCATTTTCGTGCACTCTTCTGTGTCAGCACCTTGAGGCTGGTTTGTGAGCTCCAAGAGCACTTTGGTTGCTGCCTTGAAGCTTGGGTAAGTGTCACCAACCTTGATCATGAGTTTAATGGGTTAAATTTGATGTTTTGGTATGTTTAATGAGTTAAACAAGTAACCCACTGGTATGTGAACTTAAAATAGAGTAAAGATGCATGTTTTAACGTTTGGAAGTGTTAAAAGTGGAATCTTTGAAAGATATCTTCACGAAATGCAGAACTGCATTCTGTCGTGAAATATCCGGATATGGATATCCGGATATTGGTATCCTGATATTGGTATCCGGATATTGGTATCCGGATATAGGGTCTTTTGATATCTGAATATGGATATCCGGATATGATATCCGGATATGTCCCCGACAAATATCCGGATATTCTGGGTTTGCGAGGAACAGTAGCTTACTGTTCATCCAGAACTGATGTTTGGGGAATTGTGGACCCTAGATTGAGGAAGTTGAACTTCTGTAATAATTGAACTAAGTCAGAGTCAAGTGATTAAGGGCGTGTGGCTTGTGTGAAGCCTTAAGACGTAAAACGTAAGGAAAGGCGTTGTCTTTATGTTGTATGCTTGTAGAGTATGATTGTTGATATATTATTGGTTCATAACAGATTATGATTCTGCTATGTTTGGACTTTGAGCTGTGGACTCTTGGATTGGATAGTTAGCTTAAGAGGTAAGCTTTTGTGTCCTCGGTTTAGCCATGTTGTGGTTCCACCATGTCCCATGGGGATATGGTTATATGCATGTTGTGTTACATGCTTTGATATATTGAAATGCTTTTGAGCTTATATTGTGCAATGGCTTATGATATGTATGTGGTGTTCATCCGATGGGATGGTATCCTAAGGGTAGGTACGGCAGGGCGCGTACTGTGTGGGTAATAGACGTATTCCTACATTTCTCTGGCCAATAGATTATTGTATTGACACACATGACATGATTATCTGCTGCATTGCACTATTTTGAAAATGATATTGTTAAACTGTTTTGGAACTTATATTGCACATGTAAGTGAGCTTGGGGTGGAAGATCCTTGAGGACCCCTTGTCTTACTGAGATATCTTATTAGAGATCTCACCCCACGTTTGGGGCGCTTATTTCAAGTTCAGGTAGTATGGGGGCTGATGCCTCTGGCGGTAGGAGGCTAGAGCTTAGTTGATGATATTGTTGTTTATTATGCTGACATGTTGGATGCTGGATATTCTGCTGATGTTATGTTTTTAGTTGCTTTTATTATGTTGTTGATGTTGAGACTTCTGTTGGGGCTTGTGCCTTATTTGGGTGAGCTTGGGGTTTATCCATGCCACTTTATGTTAGTACCTTGAGTTGAGTTGTATAACTTAGTAGGTTGTCCGGTCTACGTGTAGTAGTTCCGTGACTAGAGACTTATATCTGTTATTTTAATTAATGAGGTATTTCAGTTAGCTGTCTTTTGCACTTTACATACAGGCATGGTTTTATTAATTGGTTAATTAAGCAATTTGGTAATGATAATGACATCATAAATGAAAAGAAAAAGATATTCCGCATTTTTAATTAAGCGCAGCTACGATGATATGATAACATTACCGAATATACATGGGGTGTTATAGATGACACTTACCCAAGGCTCAAACTCAGAAAAAGGTTGCTCTTGGAGCTCACCAACCAGCTCCAAAGATTCTAACTACAAGGTGCATGAAAATGGCACACAAAGATGGGTTCTTACTCTTCAAAGATCACACCTTGAAGCTCAAAATGCCAAAACAAAGGCTCCCAAGACTCCCACTAAGAAGTCAGCCCCCAAAGACCACACAAACCAGAAGTTAAATTCAGAAAGGAGACACTTTACACACTCGTAAGACCAAAGCACACTCAATAATGGTGTTTGCGTGAAGGTTTCATGAAGAAAGGTGGCTCCTTGGCTCACAAATGAAGAGAGGAGAAGGTGGCAAGGGTGGCTGGTTAGGATCATGTGCCAAGGCTATTTGTAGGTCACTTAAGTCTTAATCGCATTGTATTAGCGCTAATTGCTACACTTAGTAATTTAATCCCAAATTTTGGAATTTGAACTTACTCATTTTTCTAAGATTTTTCATATTTTTATTTTATTTTTCACAGCACCTTTCCGCTACACACTTTTCCATAGCCAGTATCAGTTCTGGAACCAGTTCTCATTATTTTAACTTGAAACTTGTTTTACAAGTCCTACATATTATTCTAGGAATATTCCCACACTTATTATAATTTTCTAGGATACTTCATCGATACGCATTTATACCGAGTAGCAGAACCGATATCTGCACTTTTCGTCCGAAAAGTGACTTTTAGCATTATTAATTACTATAATTAATTAAGCCTTCTCATAATTATTAAGGTCAATTATGGAATTATTTCCTAATTTCACATAATTAATTAATTAACTTCCTTAATTAACGGTGCAGGTTCTTACATTGATCCTTGCAAGTTGCCAGGCGTTACAATATTCAAGTGTGATGAGTCTGACATTAGTTGGTAATGGGCTAAGTGAAGTGTATATAAGTGGATGGACCCATGAACCCAATGCCTTAAGATTTTGGGTTGTGATATAGTGTCAGACAAGGAAGCACGGACACTTTGAAAAACAGGAAGAGTCGGGTCCGACACGCTCCGACACGGCGACACGCTCCGACACGGTGTCGGACACGCGGTTGACTTTTTTCGACACGTTGACCATTCCGACCAAGCCCAAAAAGGCACTTGCATGAAGGGATATAGTAAAAAATAATATAAACCATTCAAAAATCTTTTACCCAACATCTTAATATTTAAGTTGAATTGATCCTTAACAAGATATTTTGCACATTTTAAACATAATAATGCATAATGCTATTAAAGGTTGATATAACTGGTCGTACCTTTCACTCACACACACTATATATAATCTCACTTTAAATTGGGAATTGATCCTCTTATGTGAAGAAGTGGTCATGTTATTTAATCACATTTACTCAATAATGATAATATAAGAGAGAGAAAAGTATATAATTTTTAAATAAATGTCTGTGATCAAATAACATGACCACTTTTCACATGAGAGGATCTATTCCCCTTTGAATTAGATTGAATGTCTTGTCTAATCTTCCATAGATGCATACCTACCCTAATCTAATTTTTTTTTTTAAAAAAACGCCAAACATAATAATTTATTATATTTATATGAAATGAAATAATAAGTAAATATTAATCGCTAATTATTTAAACGAAAGAATGTCCTAGTTAACTAAGGTAATGTAAAGTGATATGAATGCAAGTGTAAGTAACATTATTCAGAATAAAATTCAACACTCATATTTAATAACTCATAGGCCAGATAACAAGTTTATTTATGTACAACATTTCAAAATTAGTTCTAATATATTTTTTATGTATATTCAACACATTTTTTTCCCAAAAACTTTAATTATGGAGGAAAAACACTGAGCAAGAAATGCAAATTACCCAAAAAAAAGAGATATTAATTTAAGGGCCTGTTTGGAGTATCTGATAAAAAATATAGGATATGATAACTTATCATATCTGACTTTTATCTCTTGTTTAGTGGATCAATAAGATATGATTAGCTTATCCTATTGACTCATTTTATCCTATCCAATACATGATTTCTTATCCTATGGGGGAAGCTGGGTTAGAATTCAATAGGATAGGATACCAAAATTGGATACCCAATATACCCCCACGCTACCTTGTTTCTCCACAAGAACCCTAATTCAAGGATTTATTGTTCCTAATTTCTGAATTGGGTTATCTTAAAAGAGAACAAATTTCTTTAATTTTTAATTTTAATGATTTAAAGACTCAATTTCGAAGTTTGAGAGAATTTTTCACCAAAAAACAAAGTTTGATGGAATTTCAAATCAAAATTTACATTTCTTTAATAATTAGTTGTAAGACATTTGAATAATATCGATCACTTGGAACTGTATAAATATAAAAAATTTGCATTTTGTTAGAATTGTATAAATAAATTTAAAAAATTTAATTTTTTTTTTATAAATTATATGACAGTATGTTAAAAAGGGTATTATAGTCTATTTGTATCATATCCTGATGATATCTGGTTCGCCTCAAATACATGATAGGATAACAAAATCTTATCAGATTGCTAATCAGGTGCTCATAAAACACAGGACAAGATATAAGCTTATCAGCTCCATATCATATCTTACTTTTATCTAACTGTCTTATCTTATCCATTCTTCTTATCCTATCATATTCACCAAACGAGCCCTAAATTTTTTGTTCTTTCCGAAAATAGAGCTGAAGTCAAAATAGGAATACGCAGCTTATTACTACCAGGCAATACCTATGAGAAAAAAATATGTTGATGCCTCAGACAAATAAAACATTTTAACAAACGTGAAGTGACATCACAAGCACCAGTAGTCTGCTACTTGCAAATATGATTCTCACTCACTCTGTCGTATTCTATATACGTGTTGGGAACTCGGTTCCCTCAGATCCGCTCAGGGGCCTTTCTGGAAGTCAGTCAATGAGATCCTCGATCTCATATCTCAGCAATACCTCCGCCTGAATTTCACCAGGTCGGGCAGCGCAGCGGAAAAATCAAAACGTAAACATGGGAGAGAGAGAGAGAGAGAACACAAGCAATTTTTAACGTGGGAAAACCTTCTCCAATGAAGAAGTAAAAACCCACGGGACCTAGTCCAGATCAAAAATCCACTATGAAAATAATGGTTACAAAATAATCAGAATACACCAATGTGGTGGTTAACTCAACCTCTCCAACAATGGTGATAATCAAACTACCCTAGAGATGTTTCACTCAAACTCTCTCTAGAGATCTCTCAAATGCAAAGCATAAAGCTTTGCTCAAACAATCAAATATTTATCTCTCAAATTTTCTCTCTCATTCACTTAACCTAGCCTCCACCCACAACTAATGAATATATAGAGGAGGTGAGATCTAGGGTTAGGATTTTTAGGAAACTCCTCAATGGGCTTGGGCTTAGCATTGAAGGAGGAAGCCCAACAAATCTCCCCCTCCGACTTCAATGCATCGGCTTCAGCATCAACCCGGCTCCTTCACAGCAGTCTTCAAATTTCCTTGCTGGAACCGGCTTTGTCATCATGTCAGACCAATTTTGGTCAGTGTGCACCTTGACGAGTTCGAGCTCTCCACCTTCCACCACATCCCGGATCCAGTGATACCTCACATCAATATGCTTAGTGCGGGAGTGATAGGTTGAATTCTTCGCAAGATAGATTATGCTTTGATGGTCACAACCCAGCTCGTACTTGTCTTGATCATGGCCGAGTTCCATGAGGAACTTCTTCATCCACAACATCTCTTTGCTTGCCTCAGTAGCGGCAATGTACTCAGCCTCAGTTGTCAATAGTGCAACACACTTCTGAAGTCTTGATTGCCAAGAGACAGCTCCTCTGGCAAATCTCATCATGTATCCCGTCGTCGATTTCCTCGAGTCAGAATCTCCCCCTAAATCAGAATTCGAGTAGCCTTGCAACTCGGCTTTGCCTTCTCCAAATCGAAGACATAAGTCGGTCGTACCTTGGAGGTACTTGAAAATCCACTTCACTGCTTCCCAGTGCTCTTTGCCGGGGTTTGACAAATATCGGCTTACCATTCCAACAGCATACGCCAAGTCGGGTCTAGTGCAAACCATTGCATACATCAAGCTTCCGACAACAGATTGGTAAGGGACCTTCATCATCTCATCTTTGTCTTCATCAGATCTCGGGCATTGCTTCTGGTTCAGCTTTATGTGTCCGGCAAGGGGGGTGCTCACTGTTTTGGCTTTGTCCAAGCTGAATCTCTTCAGAATCTTCTCAATATATTTCTCTTGACTCAGCCACATTAGCTTCTTCTGTCTATCTCGGATAATCTTGATTTCGAGTATCTGCTTTGTAGGGCCGAGGTTCTTCATTGCGAAGGACGAGCTCAACGCCTTTTTCAGGGCGGCTATCCTCGATTTGTCTTTCCCTACATTAGCATGTCGTCAACATATAACAACAAAATCAAAAAATATCCGGCCTCATACCTCTTCACAAATACACAGTGATCGGCTTCTGTCTTCTCAAACTTGTGATCTGTCATGAATGATTCAAACTTCTTGTACCACTGCCGAGGTGCTTGCTTCAAGCCATAGAGACTCTTCTTCAACCGATATACCAAGTCTTCTTGGTCTGGAGCTTGGAATCCTTCAGGTTGCTCCATATATATTTCTTCTTCTAAATCACCGTGAAGAAATGTCGTCTTCACGTCCATTTGTTCTACCTCGAGGTCCATCGAAGCCGCCATGGCTAACACGGTTCTGACCGAGGTCATTTTCCCCACAGGAGAAAAAAATCTCCTCAAAATCTACTCTTTTCTTCTGATTGCAGCCTTTCACTACAATACGGGCTTTGTATCTCGGCTTCAGCCCGTTCTCTTCATTCTTAATCTTGTAAACCCATTTATTTTTCAAAGCTCGTCTTCCTTCAGGCAACTCTGTCAGCTCATAAGTCTAATTCTCGTGCAGAGACTTCATCTCGTCTTGCATTGCCTTTTTCCATTCTTCTTTGTCTGAGCTCGTCACAACCTCATCATAACTCTGAGGCTCACCGTCTTCAGCAACAACGGTGTATTTATCAGATGGGTATCTTGTATAGGGTCTTCTTTCTCGAGTTAGATATCTTAGCTGTTCTTCAGCTTGAGAACCCGGTTCATCATTCTCATCCCGGATCTCATCATCAACTCGGACCTCAGTGTCTTGGTCATCTTCAGCTTGTTGCTGATCATCATTTTCTTTATTTTCTTGATTTTCTCCCCCTACTTCAGCTCGGACAGGAGGATTGGGTTCTTCGCGTCTGACCGTAACTCGGACTTTGGGCTTCGAGATGTCATGAATGTTCTCATGCTCATGAAAGATCACATCTCGACTTCTCACGATCTTCTTGTTGATTGGATCCCAAAGTCAAAACTCGAACTCACATCTCGGCGAACCAAGATAGATGCATTCTTTTGTCTTCGCATCAAGTTTTGCCCTTTCATCTTTAGGGATATGCACGAAAGCTCGGCATCCAAACACCTTCAATTGATTATAGGCCGTTTTCCGACCTGTCCAGACTTCTTCTGGAATTTCTCCTTCAAGTGGTCGTGATGGTGAGAGGTTGATCAAGTCAACAGCTGTTTTGACGGCTTCTCCCCAGAATGATTTCGGCAATTCAACATTGGACAACATACTTTGGACCTTCTCTTCAATAGTTCTATTCATCCTCTCAGCAAGTCCATTCAACTGTGGAGTTGATATTCCTCTGGCGTATGTGGTTTCCAAGCCCAAAAACATTAGGATTTTAGCCATAAAGTAGAGATTTATCTGATGTTTTGCTTTCTATTATCTCAGATTTCTCTTCTCACATTATTTACATGTTTTTTATAGGAAAAAGAAGAAAAACAAAAAGACTTTGAAGAAAGAAAGAGAAATAAAAGAAGAAGCTACGAATCCTGGGCTTAGAACCCGAGATCCGGCGCGGGACCGCGCCAAGCGGCGCTGAATCGCGCCGAATGCAACTCATCTCCGCTCGAAACCAGAGATGTCGCGCGGTGACGCGCCAACCGGCGCAAGCCCGCGCGGGTGTGCGAATTTGAAATCGTCTGTGGCACTTTGGAGGACAATTGTGGAAAGTCACGCGAAATATAAAAAGAAAAGAAAGGCTGAGGGTTTAGACAGTCGGTGGTCGTCAGAACTCAAGGAGCGAAGCGCGTGCGATTCTCGGAAGGAAACTTCATCTCTTCTCTTAGAAATTTCGTAAGAACAATTGATTTTCATCATTTTGTAATGGCCAACATGATTATGGTTGGCTAGTCTCTTTTATTGCGGTTAGGGTCACAGCCCTATGTGAACCCCTGATACAATGGATTGAATTCTTTTACTCTTATATTTAATTATACCTATATATTTTGTCTTTATCTTGAGCGAATTGTTATTTTCTTTATTAGAATTGATCAATCTGATGGTAGACGATAAATTTGAGAACAGGAACTCGCGGTAGACATATTGGGGTTTTTGATTCTGAAAGGGGATAAAGCGATTTTATATGCATGTCCTAGACATAGGTATTCATATATCACAGATGCTTTGCAGAGTTCTTTCCCATGGAGAAGTATAATAACATGGTGAATGACATTACATCGTTCAAGCAACATCTAGGAGAGACAATCTGTGCTGCATGGAATAGATTTAAGGCGCTCATGAGAAAGGTTCCTCATTATAACCTATCTCAAGGCGATCAGGTGAGAATTTTCTTTAATGGGTGTCTGCCTGAAACTAAATTGGTGGTGAATACTGCTGCAGGAGGTTCTTTGGGAGATAAATTAGCTTCTGAGTCTTACCAGTTGATTGATAAATTGGCAAAGAATGAGAATGAAACAAGTACAAGGATGGGTAAAAGAAGAGTGGTGCCATTGAATGATCAGGATGCTGTTTTGGCTGAGTAGAAATTACTATCTCAACAAATGTCTAATTTGAATGCTAAATTTGAGAGGCTGCATTTGTCAAAAGTTCAGGCCAGTGCTGTTGGTGTTGAGTGTGAATTCTGCCATGAGAATCATGATACTAATGCTTGTCCAACACTGATGTCTTCAGATTCTTCCCAACAGCTGCAAGTAAATGGTGTTTGGTATGACCAGCGTCCTAATCAGCAAAATGTTCAAAGAAATCAGAGCTATTCTGCTGGCGGTAACAACTATCAGAGGCGGAATTATCAAGGCACGGGGTTGGATATGAAGTCTGACAACTATTTGAAGCCACCTCCTCTTCCACAAAAGGAGCCTTCAGATTTGGAAAGGTTAGTTGGTTCTTTGGCGCAAAATACAAATGCTTTTATGGAGGAGAGTAGAGCCAATCAAAGAACTACCAATGCTTTCATTGAGGAAAGTAGAGCTGATGCCAGGAACACTAAAGCTTCCATAAAGAACCTGGAAAATCAGATTGGGCAGCTGGCTCAACAATTGTCTGACAGAGCACCAGGCACATTTCCTGGCAATACTTTTACCAATCCAAAGGAGGGGTGTATGGCAATAACCACCAGGAGTGGTAAAGTGTTATCACCACCAGAAAAGCCGATAGTTGAAGTGGTTGCTGAGGAGAAAAATGAAGAGGTTGATAACTCTGAGAAAGACACTGATAATTCTCCTGAAGTAGTGAAACCCCTTGATGAGGCTGGCAAAGAAAAAGAGCAACCGGTAATGGTAGAAAAGAAAAAGTTTGAATTGAGCCCGGAGTATCTTGAAAAGATGGGCCCTTATCCTGGCAGATTTAAGCCAGAGTTGAAAAAGAAGCACTATGACAGGTTCCTTGATATCTTCAAGAAGCTGCATATCAACATTCTGTTTGCAGAAGCATTGGCTGACATGCCAAATTATGCTAAATTCATGAAGGATCTCCTGTCCAAAAAGCACAAGCTGCAAGAGTGCCAAACTGTAGCACTTACTGAAGAGTGTAGTGCTATCATCACCAGAAAATTTCCTCCCAAGCTTGGTGATCCTGGAAGCTTCAACATCCCTATTGAGATAGGTGATACCAGGATTGGCAATGCACTATGTGATCTTGGGGCTAGCATTAATCTTATGCCTCTGTCTGTTTGTAAGTCCTTGGGGATTACTGAGTTGAAGCCTACAATGGTTACTCTTCAGCTTGCTGATCGGTCTCTGAGAAAGCCCAGTGGTATAATTGAAGATGTTCTTGTGAAAGTAGATAAGTTCATCTTTCTTGCTGATTTTGTGGTGCTTGACATGGAAGCAGGGCATGAAACACCTCTTTTGTTGGGAAGACCCTTCTTAGCCACAGCTCGTGCTATGATTGATGTAGAACACGGGAAGCTGGTGTTAAGAATGAATGAAGATACAATTACAGTCAATGTCTTTGATTGTATGAAACGCCCTTATGAAGGCGGTGACTGTTTTAGAGTGGATGTCCTAGAGGAGGCAATTTGTGAAGAGAAAACTCCTATGCAGAAACTTGAAGAAGATTTGAAAGATCGTGATCATGTCTACTTCGCTGATGAGGTTGGTGGTGCTTTTGAGGTTCTTGAACACAAAGAGTCTGACAAAGATACTGCTGTTCCTAAAGTTGTATTGAAGGAGTTGCCTGAAACTTTGAAATATATGTTTTTGGGTGATGATCAGATTCATGTTCTTCTCCAATGTCTTGGTCTGTTTGGGGAAATTTCTGGTGAAAAGGTGAGTGAGCAAAAAACCACTGTGTTCTTTTCGAAGAATACTCCGAATGACATAGCTAACAAAATCATTGATATTAGTGGTTTTAAGCGAGTAACAAATGTGGGGAGATATCTTGGGGCGATGATTCAACAGGGTCGTGTGACAAAGAATCTATTCTCTGGAATTATTGATAGAGTTAAAGAGAGGTTGTCTGCATAGCATAGGAAATCCCTTTCTCAAGCGGGTAGAGTAATTTTATCTCAGTCAGTTTTATCTACGATGCCTTTTTTCATATGCAGAGTACTATGATCCCAAAATCTATTTGTGAAGAGTTAGAGCAGCTTCAAAGAGGATTCATTTGGGGAGATTCAGAGGGAAAAATAAATTTGCATCTTATTTCCTGGGATAAAGTTTCTAGACAAAAGAGTGTTGGAGTTTTGGGCCTGAGGAAGTTATCAACAATGAATGAGGCATTCATGGGAAAGCTGATTTGGTCCTTTTTAAATAGGCCAGGCGATCTTTGGGTTAAGGTTCTACAAGCAAAATACAACAGTCTTATTAATGGTCAGGAGGAGTTTATGTCGAAACGTGGTTGCTCAAGACTCTGGATGGCTATGTGTGATGTTTGGCACAAACTCAAACCCAGATTAATTTCGAATGTTGGGGATGGTTCTTCTGTTAAATTTTGGGAAGACAAGTGGTTGGAGCATGATCAAAATCTGGCCAGCAAAGCTATAACTCCTATCCCACAGACAGAAATCCATAAAAATATTATGGATTATGTGAGTCTAAATGGAGAGTGGAATACGGATGCCATGCAACAATTCTTATCAGAGGAGGTTATTCAGGTTATTAGAATTTTTTTCCTCCTCATGCATCTAATGGGATTTATAAAATCTGTTGGAACCTTGGGGGATCAAATGGGAGCACAGTCAAACAAAGTATTTTGCTCTAAGGGAACAGGATGAGATCATCTTGGAGGAACGAGAGATTTGGCATCACATTTGGAATATTAAAGGACCTAACAGATTAGTTTGTTTCTTTGGAAAGTGGCTCATCATCGTTTACCAACTAGAAGCTGGTTAGCGAATTTAAGGTTAGCCCCTGCTACATGCCCTTTATGCAATGTGGAAGATGAAACTATCCTTCACATGGTTAGAGATTGCAGCAACATGGAGAAGGTATGGTTGGATCTGGTGAACTCAGATCTGATTCCTGGATTTTTTAACCATGATCTTGATAGATGGTTGTTGGAAAATTTGAAAAAAGAATCCTATGTGAGATTCAATGCTCCATGGGCCTTAATTTTTGTAGTGGCGGTGTGGATGGCTTGGACTTGGATAAATTCAATTGTTCACGGTAATGAGACAGATGAGCATGCCTACAAAGCCCAAACAATTAAGCTTAAGGTTAGGGAATTCTCTGATTGCTGGAAAATGAAACAAGGCTTCAAGACTTCAAGGGCTCTTACATTCATTTCGGTTGGTTGGAATCCTCCATACATGGGTTGGATAAAAATCAACACGGATGGGGCATCTAGGAGACCATATGGTGGAGCTGCTTGTGGTGGAGTGCTTAGGGATGCATCAGGTGATTGGCTTCATGGATTTGCATACCATATTGGACAATGTTCAGCATTTACAGCTGAACTTTGGGGGCGTTCTTAAAGGTTTAGAACTGGCTTGGGAAGGAGGTTGGAGGAATATTATTTTAGAAAGTGATTCAAAATTTGTTATCACTTTACTCACCAAAGATGGAGGAGCAGCTCGAGAGCCGTGATTAGTGACTCGCATTCGAGCATGGTTAGCGAAAGATTGGGAGGTTCATCTTACTCATACCTACAGAGAGAGCAATAGCTGCGCAGATTGGTTATCTAAATTCCCACCGGATCACCCAATGGAAATAATCTATGTGTTTTCCATTCTCTCTCCCTGTATTTGGTTGCTGTATCTAGCAGACTTTTCTCATGTTTGTTCTTTTCGCAAAATTAATTTAATTTAGTTTCTGTGAAGCTGTAGCCTTACGATTACCAAAAAAAAAAGAAGATATCATAAACAACTTTCTTGGTAAAATACATCCAAGTTCAATTATACAATAAAATTCAAATGCATCGTTACTTTCTTTTGTAATCCTCAGTCGTAGTGAAACAAGCAAACCAATAAGAACTGTTCATAGCCAAACCTAAAGCTAATTTTCTGGAAAGTGGCTTCACCATGGGGATGGGGTGCCGCCGAGGTCGCCATCTCCGCCAAGCAATGTGGATGTTAGTATTGGGAAGTCAGATACAAGTGGGTTAGGGTTGTTCAGAGGATCATGGCAAAGATGGCTTCGAAGGAAGGGCGAGGGATTAGAAACAATAAGGTGTAAAATTGCTTTTGGCCTCTGCTTCCTTCAAAAGATAAAGTTTTTAGCTTATCAAAAAAAGGAGAAATTTAACTTTTTATTAGCTTTTGCTTTTTTAAAAAGCTTTCATCCAAACAGTACATAAATTCCATAAGCACTTTTTTTGTTATGAAAAAACAGCTTTTCACTTAGAAAAAGCCCATCCAAACATCACCTTATTTGCTGATCAAAATGCAGATTCAGAAGCAAGGATCAAATGCTGATTTGCAAGCACAGGATGGTAAACATTTCAGAAATTTCACAGCCAGTGTCTCCTGTAGTGCCGTGTTGTCTTAGATTTGCTATAGGTCTTTGAAAAAGCTAGCGTCTTGTAAGATAGGTTACAGGTGTACCTTTTTAGGGAAAAAAATATATAAGATAGATTGATTCTTTTATATACATTTTTAAAAATATCATAAAAAAATAAAATTCTTGAATAAATATAAAAAAAAAAGACTGAAAAAGAGTGTTCCCTTAACAATTAACAAGAAAAAACTCTTTTATCAAATAAAAAAAAAACCTCGAGTAGTCATCGTGCATAAATTAGGGAATGATGGATGTGTTTTCTGGTTTTTTTGACTCATTTGTTTCTCGTTAATTAATTAATAATTATTTTGTTTTTTGTCCAAAACTATTTATCAACTTGTTCCTCTTTAATTGATTAACTTAAATATTTAATCGGTTAAATGGTTAAAATATACATAAAACATTGACCAAGGATTTCCTCTTAATCGATTAAAACTCGAGATATTTAATCGATTAAAATTCAGAATATTTAATCGATTAAAATCTTTATTTAATCGATTATCATTATCATTAAAGGACCATGCTATCACAAAGCCAACGTCAAGAAAGGACCATGGTTGCCTGAAGAAGATGCAAAACTCAAGTCTTATATCGAACAGCATGGTACATGAAGGAGAATTTCTTAGAATTAAGAGAAAAGAATGAGAGAGGAGAGAAATTTAGGAAGAAAGAATTGCGATCAAAACATCCAATGACTTTTATTGATCGGCAAGTCAACGGGACAATTAGACCACCATCTCCCTTCCCTCAAAGACTTCAGAAGCAACAAGATGATGTGCAAGAGAATAGCACCTTATGTGATATTGAGGCTAATGCGAATTTGATGCCCATGAATCTACTAGAAAAGATGGGAATAAAGAGCATAAGGTCTACAAAGATGACTTTGCAAGTGCCTAGTTAAGTCATGAAAATATCAGTTGATGTTGTTGAAAATGTGATGATAGGCAACTCTGCACACCCATTGTATTTTGCGATCCTTGACATGATGAAGGACCCAGTTATTCCTCAATATCTTGAAGAGTTATGCCTTGATACCCCAAAGGTTATGGAAGATATGTGGAAGAGTGAGTTAATTCTTGAAAAAAAATGGAGACCAAGATAAAGGCAATCCTAAGGTCAAGATGAAGGAGGAGTCTACATGCGAGAAGAATTTGACCAAGGATTCAAAGTTGTTCTTCTTCCTTTGTTTCAAGCCACCTTGATCATCAATCAAAGTCAGGCTGAAGACTATAAAACAAGCGTTTTTGGGAGACAGCCCAAATCAATTAGGAAATTTCTATTCTTTTCTTTAGTTTTATTGCATTTAAATTTCTGAATTTCAATTTTTAGATTAGGATAAATTAGCAAACATATTCTACACTCATTATTTTTGTTGATGCGGGTGCAATTTATGGGCAATTAAGGTTCCACTACTACAGCATTGCTACAACACTGCTACAACATTGCTACAACACTTCTACATCATAGCTGTGGTAGAAGGAATAAGGTGCTAAAGGGAAGAAAGTCAAGTGTAATTCTTGAATGAAATCTTGAAAGCACTCAGCAAAAAGCTGAGTTTGGAGTCCCCCAAAGCATTTTCACAAGAACCCTGTTTAAGAAATTGAGTTTGAAGTCCCAACAACAAAGGGACTCCATCATTCTGAAAATTCAGTGACAAACCAGGTTGTCTTGTTCCTTTCTTATCTATATCTTTTTTATACCTACTGAAAAATATTAGTAAGGAATCTGTATGCTACATAGGTTTAATTTTTGTTTATTTTTAATTGCTCCCTTTTTTAAAGAAGTTAGGCAAAACATGAAAAGAACATAAGGAACTCAAGAAGAAAACTCAGAACTGATGCTGAGTTAAGAATGAGAAGGAAACTCAATACTGATGCTGAGTTAAGAATGTTAAGAATGCTAAAGGACTTAGCATAGCACTGATGAAGTATTGTTGTATCTCTGTCTATTCTGTTATGATCTGTATTGTTACAGAATTGCTACAGCATTTGTGTAAGAGTGAAAGTCAGTGATCTTAAGCCAATGTCTAAATGGATACCAAAGTAGGACTTGAAGGAAAAAATCCATTAAGGTGAAAGGCCAATGGAGGGATCATCTAAGCACAAGGGATCACTTGGAGGCAAGAGAAACCAAGAAGTGAATTGCGGAAGAGGGCTTAGGACTCAGAAATTTGATGGGTTTAAATCTTACCACATGATACAGATTTGAAGGCTATAAGGGTGAAAAAAGCCAAACAACAAAGTGCCAATGCACAAAGAATTCTTCCTCAAAAAAATGGAATCAAAAGAAAAGAAAAAAGAGAGAAAAAAAGGAGGTGAAAACCCCAAAAAAAGAATAAGTGCAAAAGCACATGATAAAAGAGGAAGGCAAAGCTAAAAATGAAAGATGTAAGGTGGACACTCGTTCCTTCAAGTCTTGTACACATGGGTGTGGATTCAGGTCTGGAAAAGCATGAGTCAAGCAACTAGGCCTTAGGACTCTTAGTTTGAAGCTCCAAGGTGGATTAACCCGAGAAGGAAGTTCCTAGCACACACACTGATATTTCCAAAAGCTATGAAGTTTTGAGAAGATGAAGCCAACAAGGAATACTGAAGTTGAAGTAAGGATGATGGTTGAAGATCAACAATCACATGCAACTGTGCTGTAGCAATGCTGCTACAATGTAGAGAATCTCAACAATAGTCTCTGATACAGAAGTTACTGATTTGATCTTAGTCAAGCCTGAGAAGTGTTTTGTTGCTCGAGGACGAACAACGTTTTGAGTTTGGAGTGTGATAACTCTCTGAAAGAGAGTTATTTTTAGGCTTATATATGATGATTTGGTGCCACACTTTTGCATAATTCTCTTGATTTTACATGATTATTGCATGAATTTTATATTTTCATGATTTGAATGAGAAATATGCTAAGTGTTGATATTTGAAGATAATTTAAGTGTAAAAACCATTTATTTCATTTTCTATTTTATTGCAGGTCATTGTTGTAGCATTAGAAAGCAGTGTTGTAGCATCGAAGATAAGGTCAGCAGCATGTCTGGTTGACATCATCACCAGCAAGCTATGGACCCAAGCCCAAATTAATGGAGGGAAGCTTCTGAGCACGAAAATAAATATTCTGATCTGAATAATCACTCAAGGATCTTCAAGAATCATAATCAAATATCCCACAAATCAGCGCGCACAAATCCAAAGCAAATATGAAGTATATTTGGAAAGATTTAGAAAAGATATGCAGCAGCATTATGTGCTATCCCTGATCAGCGCTGCAGCAAATAAGGAAAGAATCTCCAATCAGCGTTGTAGCAAATAAGGAAAGAATCTCCAATCAGTGCTGCAGCAAAACAGAGTTGTATCTTCAATCATTACTGCAGCAAAATAGAGCAGATTTGAACAAGATTTGTAATGGATTTGAAGAGCTAATTGGAGCCCAATTCATCAAAGTCTATAAAAAGAAAAAGCCTACACACATCAAACAGGTGGGAGAGTTTCTCTTTGAGGCTTGACAACCTCTCTTTTAGAGAGAGAAAGTGAGGGAAACACTTAGAGGGAATTTGAGGGTTCGTTGAGAGAAATCCAGCGGATCAAAGGAAGGAGCTAGGGTTCAATTGAGAGATCATTGAACCCAGTAACTTGCTGCATTATTTCGGCGACTGAGGCAAGGTTGATGGTGGTGGAGCTCATGGTTGCTGCGAGAGCAGTGCTACAACAACGTCCCTGCTTTATTTACTTAAGCTTTATGAAATCCTTTTCTTTCTTTGTTGTTTCTTTCCACCCAATTATGGGCTAAATTGTTATGATTGGGTGATAGAGTACCCTTATTGTGATGTAATCAATTTGCCTAAACTTTGCTATATGATTGTCCTTTTAGTTGTTTAATAAAGTGCTTACTTTGTCTTTATTCTTGTTGACTTATCGAGAGAGAGCTGCAAGATACTTAGGGTTTGGGCTATAGAGATATAGGTGAACTCAGAAAGTTATTAAACATTGTGGTTTAATTATTTAATTGGTTAATTGTGGGTAGAGAGATCATTCACACCACAAAATCATATGAAACTTGAACTTAATGATTTATAACTATGTTGGCCATGGAGATGTGGGACTTAGTATACATGTATTGTTGGTGAGAGCCCTTGCATGCATTAGTGTTCTGATTACTGGTTGGATGATTGTTGTAGCATTGTGACTGCATTCTGGTGAAACTACAATATTGGGGAAACTTATCCCAATCTACTTTATTACTTGACTTCTTTGTTCTTTAGTGCACTCTTAGTTTATATTTACTTTGCTTTTAGTTATTAGTCAGTAGTTAGTATTATTTTAGTCCTTAGCTCTTAATTCGTAAAACTTTCATAAACATTGTTACCTTTATTGCTTCACATTGATCCCAACTTTATAGTTTTCTTCGAGGGAACGATATCTGGACTCAGACATCCACTTTATTACTTGTTGACACGTTCACTTGCGTAAATGTATGATTGATAAAAGGGGTACACAATTGCACAACAGAGGCCCCCAATCTACGACAAGTAGCACAGATAGATCGCCATGTGGCGATACGAGAGGTTCAAGGAGAAAACTTGGCCCCACCTCCACCCCCGCCTCTAGGAGTCCATTACGGTATGCCCATACCGGTCACAGCCCCCCAAAGAGCACCACCGGCCATATATCCACTGCCGCCCCGAAACCAACCAATCATTATTTACAACGACCATGGAATGCCAGTGACCACCAGATACCCTCCTGGACCTTACACCCGCCATATCGGTGCCCCTTACCCTATACCACCCATACCTGGAATGCCATTTCATGGTTACGCCATACCGCCACATAACGCAGCTATCGCCCAACCTCAAAGGACATATATGACCCTACCACCACCCCCACATGGCCTAGACCACGCCCCAGCACTTTCCTATTCAGTTGAAGCCCCCCAAGTGCCCCACCCACCACCTGAAGCAAACGTGCATAACTTGTACACACGTGTTACACCTGTTAGTACCTCTGGGCGCAACAAACCCCTAATTGACACTCTTCGCCTAACCCCTATACCTTTGGGTTTCAAAGGCCCATCAAATATTACCACCTATGTCGGAGATACTGATCCATTTGAGTGGATCAAAAAATTTGAGGCGGCGATGACCCTTCACGGTGAAACAGACCTCCTCATGTGCAGAACTTTCCCTACATTGCTTGGCGGGAGAGCCTTGGCTTGGTACACCACCTTACCGACGGGGAGTATCTCCTCCTGGGATGACTTGGCAAGCAAGTTTCAAACTCATTTCGCGACAAGTTGACCAATGCCTAAATCTGTCCATTCTCTCGAGAAAATTCGCTAGCAATCAGGAGAGTCCCTCAGGTCTTTCTTAGACCGTTTTGACAAAGAGGTTTTGTTGGTTCAGGGTCTTGATCCCAAAGTCCAAGTACACATACTCTTGTCAGGCTTGAGACAAAGAGCTTTCACCTACGAGCTCTCTCGCCGTGAAATAATCGACTTGGAGGAAGTCAAGAAAAAAGCCTATGAGTTCATGCGGATTGAAGAGTATAAAGGAAGCAAATCTGACGATGGCCACAACGAAGAGAAAAAGGCTAACAAAACCAAAGACCAAGGTGAAGAGGACAGAAAGAATCAAAAATCCTCCAGATACATCGGTCGCCCTTTATGGCGAGGTCCCTTTCTGCGCCAATCACACAGTGTGCTACAAACCGATTACATGGAAGAACGGAAGACCAACACCCCACGCCAGAAGCTGCACGAGAGCCCTTCGTCTACTGCAAATTCCACCGCAGCAACGACCATAGCACTAAAGTATGCAGGTCACTTAAAGAGGAGATTTATGAGTTGATTAAAGGAGGAGCCTCCAGAAGATACAACAATTCGGTCCATGAAACTGGTTAAGTTAGGCGTCGCCGAGAGAGAAATATGTCGCCTGAGAGACGGAGGACCAACAGAACCGATTACAGGCCTCGCTGTGATCGTGACCAAAGGGAAGACTCTCCAAGAACTCGTAGAGAATAAGCCGGACCCATCACCAGGGAACGACGAGAAATAGAGGATTATGCTATCATCAGACATAGTGTAATAAACATGATATCAGGCGGTCTAGGTGGCGGTGGGAAATCAGCAAACGCCAGAAAGAAGCACCTCAAGTAGTGTTTGGCGATATCAAGAAGGACCATTAGCAAAGCAAAAAATCCCCTTGCGCCCATGCAACCAAAGATTGTGTGGGACAACAACGAGTTGGGCGACGCCCTCCCTGGGCATGATGACCCCTGGTCATTCAAGCCATAATTGCCAATTTTGGCGTAAATCGAGTATTCATAGATCATGGTACTTTCGGTGACATTTTATTTCTACCTTGTTTCCGGGCTTTGGGGTTCACAGTCAATGATTACATTACACTATTAAAACCATAAAAGTGAGATTTTAGCTAAGTGGATTTATGGGAACCCCTTAGTGACTTGAGAGAAGTATTATATGATAGTTAGGCAATTAATATTATTATTCTGCATTTAGTTTTCAGTTATGATCACAGCTTTTATTCATTACACCTTATTATTGTTTTAAATGCTCGCGTAATGAGAAGGAAAAAGTTTACTCGTATTTTTATAAATGAACTGTTGTGATTGTAACGCGCTTAATATCATAATCAATGTTAACAATACTGGTGTACAACGGGCTGTTACAATTGCAGCTCAAAACTTTTTCCTCCTCAAGATCGTCACAGACAAGAGTATTCCCCACAGCAAAGAGAATTACCTTCACAACTCCAGCTCAAAACTTCTGCCTCCTCAAGATCATCACAAACTTTTTCCTCCTCAATGTGCAACCAAGGATAGCAGCAAAACAAATGGTGTTTAGAATTATATCCAGACCTTGGAGGACATGTTGCGGGCTTGCACGTTGGAGCAGGGCTCGGCATGGGATAGGTACCTTCCTTTGGTGGAGTTTTCGTATAACAACAGTTTCCATGCTAGCCTGGGCATGGCACCCTACGAGGCGCTCTACGGTATGAGGTGTCGTACACCTACCTGCTGGTCGGAGGTTGGGGATCGTGAGTTGTTTGGCTTGGATTTTATCCAAGATACCACCCTGCAGATCCAGATGATCAGGGAAAAGCTGAAGCAGGCGCAGAATCGTCAGAAGAGCTACTACGATGTCAAGCATCGTCCACTGGAGTTCAGTGAGGGTGAGCACGTGTTTGTGAGACTTTCACCTGTCACCGGTGTTGGACGGGCACTCGGAGTGAGGAAGCTGAGCCCGCGCTTTATTGGGCCATACCAGATTCTTGGTAGAGTAGGGCATGTTGCCTACCGGCTTGCCTTGCCTCCGAACCTGGTTAACATCCATGACGTGTTTCACGTGTCTCAGCTTCGGAGGTACATAGCAGATCCTTCGCACGTGGTGCAACCGGATGATGTGGAAGTTAAGGAGAACTTAAAGACTCCCGTAGGACCATTAAAGATTCTCGATCGCGGCGAGAAGCAGCTGAAGAGCAAGATCATTCTGATGGTCAAGGTGCAGTGGACCGGAAGGACTCCTGAGGAGTGTACTTGGGAGCGAGAGGACGAGCTTCTCTGGCAGTACCCCGAGTTTCGACCAGGTATGTTTCTGATTTTGAGGTCAAAATCCTAAAAAGGTGGGGTGAATGTAAGAACCCGCACCGTTAATTAAGGTATTTAATTAATAAATTACGAGAATATAGGAAATGATTCCATAATTGACCCTAATAATTATTTATGATGCTTGTAATCGTAATAAGTGATTAAGAATGCTGAAAGTCACTTTTCGGAAGAAAAGTGCAGATACCGGTTCTGCTAGTCGGTATAAATGCGTGCCGAAAAAGTATCCCGGAAAATTAATGTAAGTGCATGATAATTACTAGAATAATATGTAGGACTTGTAAAACGAGTTTCAAGTCCAGATAATGAGAACTGGTGCTGGAAACCGGTACTGGCTTGGAAAAGCGCGTACCGAAAAAGTGCTCAGAAAATTATAAGAAAAATATGATAAATCTTAGAAAATTATGTAGTTTCATAATCCAAAGTTTGGGATTAAAATGCTAAGCGTAGCAACTAAAGTTAATACTGTGTGTCTAAGTGGCTTGGGCTATAAATACTCATTGTTAAGGGCACATAACCCTAGAAAACAGAAAACCAACGTGAGGGGGAGCTGATCAGCTGCTTGGTGACTGCCGTATTGGCCTTTCCTTCCATTCTTGAACCAAGTCTTGATCTTTCTTGATTTTCCTTCATCCTTTCACTTGGGAACACTTGGGAAACATCTTGAGAGGGTGTGAGGGTGTTGTGTTTGAGGTTTGGCCACTATTTGTGGGCTGTTTGTGCTCTGAGTTGGGGTTTGGGTGGAGTACCTCCTTGCTCATTGGGTTTTGAGGCTTAAAGGAGCTTTCTTGTTGAGTAAAAGGACAACCTTGGTATACCATTTTCGTGTGCAGAGAGAGTCAGAATCTTGGAGTGACCTTTTGAGCTCCAAGAGCACCTGTTGTTGGCTGGTTGAGTTTTGGTAAGCCTTGTCACCTTTGGTCTTGAGTTTTTGAACTTAAAAATGAAAGCTTGATGCATGTTAAGGCTTAAAGATGATAACTTGTTGTGGGGTAATGTTGAACACACCTAGAAATGCATGTTTAGGTGTTTAAAATCGGTAAAAACCCAACCTTGGAAGGATATCTTCACGAAAATGCAGAAACTGCATTCTGTCGTGAAATATCCGGATATCGGCCCGTGGAATATCCGGATATGGGATATCCGGATATGTGTATTCGGATATGGGGTTTTGGGATATCTGGATACTAGATATCCGGATATGGGATTCTGGATATCCGGATATGTCCAATGAGATATCCGGATATTGCATATCCGGATATGGTCCCGAGGAATATCCGGATATTCTGGGATTTCGTAGAACGGTAGCTGTGTTGTGTGTACAATAGACTATTGGGGGTCTGTGGACCCTAGATTGATGAAGTTGAACTTCTGTATTTAATGGATTAAGCCAGAATCATGGGATGAAGGGCTTGTGGCTTTGTTAGAAGCTTTAAGACTTGAAAACGTAATGAAAATGCGTTGTCTTAATATTGTATGCTTGTGGTGCATGTTGTTGATGTATTGTTGGTCCATAACAGATTGTGAATCTGCTGTGTTTGGACTTTGACCTGTGGACTCTTGGCTTTTGGAGTTAGCTTGCAAGGTAAGCTTTTGTGTCCTAGGTCTAACCATGTTGTGGTTCCACCATGTCCCATGGGGGTATGGTTTATGCATGATGTGTACATGCTTTTGGATATTTGATATGTTGATTGAACTTTACATGTAATGGCTTTTAATATGCATGTGTTGTTTCATCTTGACGAGAAGCCTGAGTATGTAGCGCCATACAAGACGGTGTACCGGGGTGAATGCAAGTGGTACTTGCACGGTGTGTAGGTGATAGACGTATACCTGCACTGTCTCTGGCCAGTAGATTAGTATTGACACACATGACATGATTATCTGCTGCATTGCATTGTTTTGAAATGATAAATGATAAACTGCTTTTGAACTTATATTGCACATGTAAGTGAGCTTGGGGTGGAAGATCCTTGAGGACTCACTGACTTACTGAGATTTCTAGATTAGAGATCTTACCCCACGTTTGGGGAATGCTTATTTCAGGATCAGGTAGTATGGGTACTGATGCCTCAGGCGGCAGGAGGCCGGAGCTTAGCTGATTATGTTGTTTTACTGCTTATGTTAGCATGACTGGATTTGGATGCTGTTTATGTTTTCCGCTATTTATGATATGTTGTTGTTGAGACTGATGTTGGGCATGTTGCCTTATTTGAGTGAGCATGGGGATTGTCCATGACGCTTTCTGTTAGTACTTGTAGTTTGGAGTTGTTTAAACTGTTAGATGGTCCGGTCTACGTTGTTGTAGTTCCGTGACTAGAGCCACATTTTTATTATCTATGTTATGAGGTATTTCAGTTAGCTGTTTTATTGCAATTACATACAGGTAATGTTAATGACATCATAATTTAAAAGAAAAAGTAATTCCGCATTTTAATTAAGCGCAGCTTAATACAATATTATGATAACATTACCGGATATATACGGGGTGTTACACGTACTATGGGGATGACTTGAGAACTTTAGGTTGTATTGTATAGTCTGTATCTAATAGAATAGACTGTAACTATCTGGCTTAAAAAGTTCACTCAAGTTTCTACGTATTATATTTTGAAGTTTAATTGCTTATAATTACAAGTTAAATTGACACAAAATTGACACGTTAATTGATGTGCAAAGTCTACGCCGTTAATTGACACGAAAGATCTTATCAACTTATTATGGAGATACCAATCATCATAGATCATTACATTATCTAACTCCATTTCTAAGCAATCGATTCAGTCCAATATTACTAGTCCTTAAGCACGCAAAGGACGAACTCTATTATGCTTAAAATCAAAACCAAAATGAAGATAGAAAAGTTTAACAAATATCTTAATACATCAATGAATCAACTACAAACTATATATATATATATATCAACAGTTTAATTTAATTTCAAATTATCACTTATCACCCTGTATACCCTTAGCCCAACCTCTCTACCTCAAAACCCTTATGCCTTCATATGCAATCCACGGTCCATTCTAATTGCCTAACCAAGAAATGAGTTTGAATTCATGAGCATTTCATGGTGAGCACTTGGCCGAAATTTCCATTCTATAAGCTTGCATGGGAGCCACTTGGCTTTGAGGCTTAGTGCAAGATGGATGATGGGCTAGGATTAGTGGACCCAAGTTGAGCAATGCAAAATTAGTTAGTGAATTAGCTAGTTTGTTAGGGAAACTAATCTAGAATATTCTCAAATAATAGGATATAAGGAGTGTGTGTAGGGTGATAGGGGGATATTGAGTCTGTTGGTGAATTAGGTTTTGGAAAAGATCTCTTAGGATCTCTTTGGCCTAAGGATTTTGGCTTGAGAGTGAGTGAGGTCTTTTGGTGTTTAATTTGTTATTCCTTTGTATTTCTTATTACCTCTTTATTATGCTTAACAGTAAGTGTCTCTGTGATGAATATTGAGAGAATGAAAGTATTTTACTGTTCAATGGTTGTTATCTTTGCTGTTGAATATTTTGGGTTCTATCAATGGACACCTTGGCACCTTGCTCACCACCCTACATTGGCCAAGACCCATTTTGACCACTTTCATTCAAACATTCTTTCATCCAAACTCTCTAACATACCCACAACCTTCCACTTAGTTTAACTTTGAATGTTAATAGTTGAAACTCAAATTCACAATGGTTCGAGATCCTTACCCCAAATCATGGCATGCATGACTTCTAGGCGGCAACCAAGCTCTCTTCCCCTCTCTTGTATGGCTGCCACATGCCCCACAAAGTGCCACACCCCATCCATCACTCATCGGCTAAACTCTCCCCATTTGACCAAGAAATCTGAATTGTTACAAACACTAAGTTAATTAATTAGCAAAGTTCATAAAACCAACTGAAGGAAACCCAAAGAAGAACCATTAAGTGTATTCCCCATCATCCTAGTTCCACACTTACTTCTTTCCACTCTCATAGCCCTCAAGTGCATTTACATCCACGGTTCCTTTCCTTACCAACCGAGGTACACAACCACCTATTACCTTCATCAACCTCCAAGGCTAGGTTGTCTAGAGATCTGATCAGGTTCAAATGCAATGTACTATAATTGAAATTTGAACCCCATATATGTCAACATCATCATCAAAACAAAACATAACAGGAAATCTTACCGTGCTGAGTTCCTCACAGAGGCAGAGTCCTCTGGTCTCAGGCATGTGATAGTGGCCCTGGCCAAGATAAAGAGTCAAATAACAAAAAAGGACAAACACAAGCTTCAATCATTAACTACTTATGAATTGAAGTGTATAAGAGCCATCCAATTGCTTGGAAGCACAAGAGCCAATCTGGTGGCTTGCCCTGTATGATTCCCACGAAGTTCTTTTAGCTCTTAATCTCTCTCCTTTTTTTCTCCTCTCATTTTAGGACTAGTTAAAATCATTTACTCAATTCTGAATTTGATTTTAACTATGCAAAGGCAACCTAACCAAATTGATAATATTAAAAAAAAACCCAAAAAAATTTCATGAGAAAGAGGGATAAAAAGGGGACCTGTGAGTGACCTGAAGAAGGGAGCGAGCGTCTTCATTTCTAAGAAAGAGGGCCTTGGAGAGGGTTTCTGGTGACACTGCTTCGAAGGTTGACCCCCTGAATCCCATCCTGTTGCCACCGCCAAAGATGTTGAACGACTCTTCCCCAAATGCTTGCACACAATTCGAAGTCATGCTTGCATATTCCTCAATTTTTTACTCTTCACGTCAGCATCCCTTTAAGCAGGTGAAGGTTTCTTCTCTGCTGTAGAGGGTGGCGGTGCAGCAGCTTTGCCTCCATAACTTATGTTGAGCTTGTCCCCATACCTATTAAAGACTCTGACGTAGAGAAGCTTCACCATTTTCAAATAGTTATGCATTACTTCCTTTAAGAAACGTTTATGTAGCTCTTGTCAAGCTTCATTCCTTCATGAAAGGGAAAGTGCGATGTTTAGAGTGGGAAAACATTTGGGAGGGAAGGGACATCGATTGCCGCACAATAATGATATTCATGAGTGGAAAAACATTTTGAGAGGTAACTTTGGGAGAGAAGAAGAAAACTTTGGGACGGAAATGGAAAAAAAATATTTTTTTTGCGTTTATTTTATTCCTCTATTTAACGGAATATATATTCTCTCGAAAACTTTCACAAAAATAATTTCTTTTACAATTTATTTTATTCATCTGTTATCGACGGAATCCACTTTTCGTCGAAGATTTTCGACGGAATTCATTTTTCGTCGAAGACCTTCACAAATATAATTTCTTTTATAATTTATTTTATCCGTTTTTGACGGAATTTATTTTTTGTCGAAGATTTTCGACGGAATTTATTTTTCGTCGAAAATTTAACAAATATAATTTCTTTTAACATTTATTTATGTCAAACATTTTTAACGGAATCAATTTTTCGTCAAAAATTTTCGACAGAATTAATTTTCTGTCGAAAAAGTTTCGACGGAATATGTTTCCGTCAAAAAAATTGACGAAAAATGAATTCCGTCGAAAATTCCATCAGTAATTTTGATGGAATTTTTTTCCGTCGAAAAATTCGGTCGGTAATGAAGACTTTTCTAGTAGTGATTCCCCATTTCAATACCAAGCTAATAGAATTATTTTTTAAAATTCGGGATTTATTTATGATTTTAAAACAAATTGATATAAGATCGAGAAAAAATTTCAAGAGAAAAAAAATTTAAAAAAAAAAATTAAAAAAATTAAACTTTTTTAAAATATTTACCTAACAATCCTGTTAAAGGAAAGTCTTAAATAGACCGGTAAAATTTAGAACTCTAAAATTTAAAGTGCATATTATATTTAATTCAAGTGATAACCCTTTGTTACGTTTCTGGAATTCGAATCTGAAATTAAAAGAGAGAAAATGGTGTATACCACTATAAGTACTGCACAATTATGTAATTAATCTGGAAAAAGTATTTATCTTTTTAAATGACACAATTTGTTTCATTTTACTTCCACGAAGAAGTGAGAACTACACTTTTATTTTTTTTGGTCCACTCTCTTTTCCCGGTTATCTATATCTTTCTCTCACTTAAAATGACACAACTTTACATTCTTTAAAATGATACACATTTTTTCCTTAATTTATTAACCATATTTCCAATATATGGTATAATTGGAATGCATGTAAATTGCGCATATATAATCGTGGTTCGAGAAGTTCTTTCATAGAAGCACTGAACATTTATGTGATTAATTTATCAAGCATTGGGATAAGACGGTTGGTAGAAAAATAAACATTTTAATATAGGAATACAATCATAGGCTTTTATCACTAGACCTCTGTTGATCTTAATTCTCCGCTCTTGCATAAAAAATGTTTTGCCTCTTTTCTTTTTGTCTCTTCCCAATCTCTGGCCAGCCTAACCCTTCCCTTTCTCTTTTTGCTCTCCCACGTGCGCTCTTGATTTATGTTTTGATATATGTAGTAACAAGAAGGCTCAATCATAAATACATAATACTATTTGTACAAGTTCAATTAATAATTTTGTATAGATTTGATAATGTAAAACAAGTTATAACATACTAAAATATATATTATTTTTACTTAATCCCAACACGCTTACAGTATAAAAATTCAAAGATTGCTTTTTTTTCTTTGGTACAGTTCAAAGAAAAGCTCAAGGGGGCAATTGAACATAACTATCGAAAACAATAAAGGCGCCACTATAATATGCGCTCAGGGAAAACCAACAAAGGACGTGAAACTAAAAACACAGGAAAAACTCGAACAGGATATTGCTTCCCGCTGAGAATACCAGTGATTTATTAAAAAAGAGAGGAAAGATAGGAACAAAGGATCTTGTGCTTAAACCTGTCACACAAGATCTTCTATACCATTATGTGCTTGCAAATCTATCACGTGACCAGCACTTAAACATTCACGTGCTTCCAAATCTGCCACTTGATGAACAAAGAAACCACCTTGTGGTGCCTCCAACGAATTAGCATTTGAACCTTCCTGCACAGGTGTTCTGTTCTCTGCTGATAAAGATGTCGTACCTTCAACTCGAGTAATATAATTGTAGCAGAAAGGGAACATCAACATCAATAACAGAGAAATATTAATGATGATGAATCCTAACAAGTCATCCGTACGTGACGATCCACAGGAGTGTCTCACATGCAATTATTCCACAAGTATGGAAGACAATATCAGCTAACAATAAAGCTGATTTCAGGTTTCACTGCAGCAACGAAAAAGGCATGGTAAATTATAGCTATGACAAAAGGATACCTTGCAGTTCGGTTTTGAAAAGGATTAGTGGGAGAGTCTCGATACGTAATTCCAACTAAGGTTAACAACAAAGTGCTGAGTGTGAAATAAAAGCTTTTGTGGCCACTCATTTTGGTCAATAAATAATGAACAGTGTTTACTATCAGCAGAGAAGAGCTTACAGGTACATATCAGCGGCAATGAAAATGGGGTATTTAAAGCAAAGTTTCCTTGGTGTTCACACATGCACATATTGAGGTGGGTTGAATATTTTCTTAGCTAACAGCTGCACAAACGACTTTTGGATGTGTGTGAATGAGAACTGGGGGATGACGTTTTATTGTGATATTGAAATATATATTATTAGCATCTTCTTTATTAAAATTAACTTTTTATCCTATAGCTAAAAAATTAAAATAATCCAGATAAATTGTCGATTATACAGTGACCCAGGTAATTAATATTATTTTATTTCCTCTAATCCTTGTCAAACTAATAATATTGCATGTTTCGTGAATGAACTATACAGATGATAACTGACACATTTGCGAGAACATAATATTTCAATCACAATTGATGCTTCCCAGTCAAACTCTGATATTGAAATATATATTATTAGCATCTTCTTTGCTTTTGGCAGCTAGTAAGATTTTCTTAATTACCTTAATTAAAAAAGCAAAGAAGATGCTAATAATATATATTTCAATATCACAGTTTGACTTGGAAGCATGAATTGTGATTGAAATCTGATGTTCTCGCAAATATGTCACGCATCATCTGGGAAGAAAAAAAGTAATGTTTGAATTTGTACCCTGTAAGCGTGCGGGATTAAATAAAAATAATATATAATCATTAAGTTCAGCTGGCGCATCTAAGCAGGGGATGAAAGTATGTGTTCGATCCTCCTCAGTTCCATCTTTGGAATGATTTAAAGCTTTAATCCTGGACCCACTCCGAATTGAACTAGTCGCGAAGCGATGAATCGATTGAAATATTTTCAAAAAAATAAAAATAATATATATTTTAGTATGTCATAACTTGTTTTATATTATCAAATCTGTACAATATTAAATAAAAATAACATTTCTTAAATATTAATAACAAAATTAATGGATGAATCTTATCTAATATTGCCTTAACTGATTTACATGCATAAAATAATTTTTGAAAAAGTTTGTGAAGGTTGATATTCTAATGATGAGGTGAGATTATTATTTCATACTTTATTTCTATAGTTTCATTACTAAATTAGTAAATTAAAATTATTTTAATTAATTTCGAATTAATTAAATCATGTAATATTTATAAAAATAAATAAGAAATAATTCTGAACTTAGTTGTAAGTTAAAGCTCTTTCTCTTTATCAAGTTTTCAAAAATAAGAAATAATTAGTTTCATTAAATTATATTATTTTATTAAAATAGTGGATTTAGATAGGCTGCCATTAATATATGTGTTTTTTATAATAATAATTTTTTAATATATATATACTTAGAAGAAGGCTGGTAGATAAATCTCATCTTCAACACAATATTATTTATACAAATTGAATTAATGATTTGTATCGTTTGATCGTAGTTAGGAATGAAGTTTAAATAAATAAAATATTATTGAATTATGTGTAGAAAAAATATAAAAAAACATTGCTTACCAAAAAAATATCTTGTCATGGTGGATATTCTAGTAATGAATTTAAAAAATTGTTCATTTTTATGTTATTAGTAATTAGAATGTAGCAAATTGCTGATCATGTCATTTTAGGGAGAAGACGAGGGCTATTTCCTAGAAACTTCCTATATATAATGGTTTGAATGTGAAAACTAACCACCTGCGTTACCCGTGCGTGCCATGCGACCTTTTAGAACTCACTTTAATTAACTCTTACCATTTTTAATTTTTTTAAAAACTCCTCATCGTTAATTAGATTAAAAAAAACATAAATCAATTTGTTCCTTCATAAACAGAACATACTCAAAGCAATTTCCTGCGGTTTTAACTTTTACCTAAGCCGTGATAGAGGGCTAGAGATATACTAATATATATAGGGGTAAAGGAAACACATACTTTTTTTAATACTTTTTCTCATTAATTAATTAATAATTATTTTGTTTCTTATTCAAAATTATTCACTAATCTATTTTTTTTAATTGATTAACTTAAATATTTAGTCCATTAAATAATCAAAATACACAAAAAACATTAATTCAAAATTTAATTAATTAAATATTAAAACTCAAAATATTTAATCAATTAAATAAAAAATTTAATCGATTAAATGCCCCTCGTAGTCGTGAATGGAAGCATTTGCCACTTGGAAACAGAATATCCGTACGCGCTGGTAATTGCGCTGCTATAATAGACCACTTACATAGATACCAAGGAATATTCTTAAGCAATCAATTGGAGTGCACATGGTTATAGCATAGAAGCTGCTTTCAGTAACGCAATCAATTTAGTTTTTAAGTTACCTGCTTCCAATACTAACATAGAGGTTGCAGATAATATTGTCTTCTTCTTCTGAGAAACCCCCATGTTTAATGTTTGGGCGAAGGTAATTCAGCCATCTTAGACGACAACTTTTCCCACATCTCTTGAGGCCTAGACCATACACACGCACAGCAAATAAGAAACACTTCAATATTATATAAAACTTTTGGTTCTGAATTCAGACAGGGAAGTTAGTTAAGAATTATATGAGTTGAGTTTTGCATCCAGTTGCCACTTGTACTGTAGCAGGCCCAGATAATGAGAAGATAATGAGAGGCCCAAACGCATGACAAAGCCACTAGCCCATCTCCAAGATTATGTTTAAAGCTTTATTAGCTAGGAGTCTTTACTTTTCTTATTTAATAATTATGCAATTATCAGTTTGTTAGTTAGTTGCAGATAGGAATAATCCTTAAGTTATCCTTATCTTCAATTTGTTATTTATCCTTATCTTCAATTTGTTATTTTTATTTCCAGTAGTTAGTTAGTAGCTGGCATTCCTTAGCCATTAGGTTGTTATTTGTTTTACTATAAAAATCCTGGAAAAGATCAATAAAAGTCATTGGATGTTTTGATCGCAATTCTTTCTTCCTAAATTTCTCTCCTCTCTCATTCTTTTCTCTTAATTCTAAGAAATTCTCCTTCATTGGTGCTTTCATCTGATCTCCCTCCCACATGGCGGAGAACACACGCATGCGTGAAATGACTCAGCGCATAGAAACGCTGGAAAAACAACTCGAGGCAGCAGAACTCGTACGACGTGAACAACAACAATTAGCATTACAGGACTCGCAAGCACAATTGCTGCAATCGCAAACACAGCAGAATCAACATTTTGCGATACTCCGGCAGGACATCAATCGAATTCTCGAAAATCAGTCCAACGGATCTGGAGTTCTCGGCTCAGGTCCCTACAAATCTCAGCTGAATAACACAGGCATTAATCGCACACAACCAACGAAAATCACTTTTCCGAGGTTTGCAGACGGCGATCCCACTGATTGGATTTTTCATGCCAATAGATATTTTGAATTCTATCAGATACCAGAGGCAGAACGTGTGTTAATTGCATCTTTCAACCTTGACAAACCAGCGAATTCTTGGTTCCAAGGACTTTTTAATGATAGGCTTATTCCCAATTGGCCAGCGTTCGTGGTGGCTGCGCAAAGGCGTTTTGGACCATCGGAGTTTGAAGATCCGGCAGTATGCCTTGCCAACCTTCGACAACAAACCACGGTTAGTGAGTTCCAAGCTAGTTTTGAAGTCATAGCTAGCAGAGTACCAGGCCTTTCTCCTACACTCAAAAGAGCACTATTTGTAGCCGGTCTCAAACCGAACATTAGGAGCCAAGTACTAATTCAACGCCATCAAGATATCCATGCTGCATTCTCACTGGCAAAAATATATGAGGACCAGCACACAGACTCAAATACAGGGTACAAAGCCCAACGACAGTGGACACCACGTCCACCGTTCACACCAAATACATCAGCCAATCAATCAAACACCACCAAATATCCATCCACAACATCCCCACTTCCTATTAAACGACTTTCACCAGAAGAAATGCAACGTAAAAGGGAAAAAGGGCTTTGCTACAGTTGTGATGAAAAATACGTGTTTGGCCACAAATGCAAAGGGAAAGCCACCTTGCTCTATTTTGATGGCATAGAAGATGATCCACCCCCGTATGACTCTGAAGAACAAACAGAATCTCCAATTACAGATAAGATTCCTAATTCCTTTTCTGAGATCAGTTTGAACGCCTTATTTGGCCATTATTCTCCACGATCCTTTCGTTTAACAGGAACGATATTTGGCAAACAAGTTCAGGTTTTAATCGACGG
The DNA here is from genome assembly GCF_033153095.1 of Gastrolobium bilobum. Lineage (NCBI taxonomy): Eukaryota > Viridiplantae > Streptophyta > Magnoliopsida > Fabales > Fabaceae > Gastrolobium > Gastrolobium bilobum. The sequence goes on from NW_026898430.1 coordinate 126,185, forward strand.
AGGCAGCACTCATAATTTTATCACGCATAAAATGGCTACTTATTTGGGATTGGTTTTGCAGACTTTAGAGCCATTTATTGTGCAGGTAGGCAATGGTGAGGGACTTCAATGTCGGGCATATTGCAAGGAGGTACCTCTAGGATGCAGTCTCATTCATTTTCGATGGAGTTATACGCTTTGGAGCTAAAGGGTGCAGATATTGTCCTAGGAGTTCAATGGCTCAGCACCTTGGGACCAATTCTTACTGATTATAGCCAATTACTCATGACCTTTGACCACCAGGGCAACAACATTCAACTTCAGGGACACCGTCCTGACAACCCAATCCTTATATCATCTGCAAAGTTGAATAAACTTTTGGTCACGGATGCATACACTTCATGCCTCATGTGTTTCAACCGTCCTCACTCTGCCCCACCCAATACCCCACAAACACATGACACGGAACCCCACCATATTGTACCTGACATCCAAAAATTACTCTCCACCTACAATGATGTGTTTACCATTCCCCACACCTTACCACCACACCGTCCATATAACCACCACATCAATTTACTCCCTAACACAAAACCTATCCAAGTTAGACCCTGCCGCTACCCACATTTCCAAAAGAGCGAAATTGAAAAATTATGTCAGGAAATGCTATCAGCAGGAATCATTCGCCTTAGCCAATCCCCATTCAGTTCTCATGTCCTACTGGTGAAAAAGAAAGACGGTACTTGGCGATTTTATATGGATTACAGGGCCTTAAATGCAATCACTGTCAGAGATCAATTTCCTATACCAACCGTAGATGACTTGTTGGACGAACTTCACGGGGCAACAATTTTCTCCAAACTTGATCTCCGATCTGGTTACCACCAAATTCGCATGCACTCCGAGGATATTCATAAGACTGCATTCAGAACACACCACGGCCACTTTGAATTTATGGTTCTTCCATTTGGGCTGTCAAATGCTCCTTCCACTTTTCAAGCAACAATGAATGATGTTTTTGCACCACTCCTCCGACGTTTTGTGGTCATATTCTTTGATGACATCTTAGTGTTCAGCCCAACATTACAAACACACGTCAATCATTTACGTCAAGTCCTGGATATATTGAGGAAACACCAATTGTATGCGAAACTTTCAAAATGTTCATTTGCGACATCCTCTATTCAGTTCTTGGGACACATTGTCTCTAGTGCAGGTGTCGCACCTGACCAAGATAAAGTCATCGTCGTTTCAGCATGGCCTACTCCCACTGCGGTCACTCAGGTTCGAGCATTCCTAGGGCTTTCAGGATACTATCGGAAATTTATTAAAGGGTATGCAAAAATAGCTTCTCCAATCACTGATCTCCTCACAAAGGGCAAATTTTATTGGACAGAAGAAGCTAACAAGGCCTTTCTGGAATTAAAAAAGTGCCTTACTGAAGCACCGATTCTCACTTTGCCTGACTTTAGAAAGCAATTTATAATTGAAACAGATGCATCAGGAACAGGTATAGGAGCCGTATTGCTCCAAGATGGAAAGGCAGTAGCGTATTTTAGTAAGAAACTCTCCCCACGTATGCAAACTCAATCAACTTATATAAGGGAGATGTATGCTATTACGTCGGCAGTAAGCAAATGGCGTCAATACCTCTTAGGATCCAGTTTCGTCATATGAACGGACCATAAGAGCTTGCACCACCTGATGAATCAAGTGATACAGACACCAGAACAACAACAATTTCTGGCAAAGTTACTGGGGTATAATTTTACGATCACTTTTAAATCAGGCATTACTAACGCAGCTGCGGATGGTCTATCCAGACAGCTACCAGGGGATATTGGGTCCCCATCTACGCACCTCACATCACTCTCCACACCACAAACTCACTATGTTTCCGTATTACAGAAGGAGCTACACAGCGATACCTATGCTACGAAAATAATAGGGGAGATACAGTCATCCAAAGTAAAAAAGGGGAACTGGGATTTTCAAAATGGTCTACTGCTGCATAGAGGCCGCATATTTATTCCCGAAAAATCTTCCTTGATCCCCAGTTTGCTGCACGAATTCCACTCTTCACCCATAGGAGGACTTGCTGGAGTCCGTCGCACTTTATCTCGCGTGTGCACGTTTTATACCTGGAAAACAGTACGGAGAGATGTTCAGGAGTTTGTGAAATTTTGCGACATATGCCAAAGAGTAAAGCCCATAAATCACTCACCGTATGGTCTGCTACAACCACTTGAAACGCCAAAGGAAATCTGGTCTGAGCTAACAATGGACTTCATCACCCATTTGCCACCAGTCCAAGGATACTCTGTTATTCTCGTTGTGGTCGATCGTTTGACAAAAGGTGCTCATTTTATTCCACTGCCAAGCTCCTACACAGCCACCAAAGTCGCACAAGCTTTCTGGGATAATGTCGGCAAGTTGCATGGCCCACCCAAATCCATTATCAGTGACCGAGACCCAATCTTTGTTAGTGCTTTCTGGAAATCTCTGTTTCAACTCCAAGGAACACAACTCCGCTACATTTCTGCATACCACCCACAAACGGATGGTCAAACAGAGAGGGTCAACAGAACGTTAGAACAATATCTCAGAGCTTATACATTTGAAAAACAGAATGAGTGGTTAAAGCACCTACCCTTGGCAGAATATCACTACAACACAGCATACAACCGCAGCATAGGCACATCTCCATTCGAAGCAACGTATAGCAAACCACCTCCGTGCTCCTTGCGGTACTCGTTGGGCATGTCATCCTTGGAAGCTGTGGACTCCACACTCGACCAAAGAATGGTAGTCATGAAAAATCTTCGTGAGCATTTAAAGAAGGCAAAACAAACCATGAAAACACACGCTAACAAAAAGAGGCGAGACTTTACCTTTCAACCAGGAGATTTAGCCCTTCTTCGTCTACAGCCATATCGTCAGCTTTCCCTACGACACAGATCATCACACAAGTTAGCACCAAAATTCTTTGGTCCATACACAGTTGCAGAAAAGATAGGCAACGTCGCTTACCGTTTACATCTTCCACCAGAAGCCAAGTTACACCCGGTTTTCCACATCTCACTGCTACGGCCATTTCATCATCGAACTGATAAACCAGTCCCCACCTTTCCATTAGCGGTGGAACAGAGTGAGTTGGAACACACACCAAGTGCAATATTGGCCACCCGAACAATTTGGCGTCAAGGCAAACCCATAAAACAACTTCTGGTACAGTGGTCTCATTTACCACAAGAGGCTACCACTTGGGAAGATGAAGAAGAAATGGAAACTTGGAACGGTGAGGCAGCTCTGCACAACTTAAACGCAAAGAAAGAGACTCAAGAAGGGGAGCTACATGGGGAGAAGACACAACTAAATGACAACGCTGGAAGGGGTAAGGAGATAGCAGGCAACGGCTCGACCATTAATGACTCCAACCACTCAGCTGCACCACACATAAATGCATCCACCCACTCAGCTGCAATTGCTCAGTCACGCACACTGACCGAGGAGTCACATGGGGCAGGCGCCCTTAGTGATAAGGCTGATCCCTTTGGAGCCAATCAGTTTTTTCCCAAGGGATTTCGGACCAATGCCATAGCGCCACATCAACCTGTTCCTTCACACATCCAGGCTGCACCAAACCACGTTGATCCCGTCGCTGCTGAAAGGACTTGGGCCGTCGATCCCACTGTAAGGCCCGCAGCAGATATCATTGAGCTTGAGGACAAGCTCTTTTCTGATGGGCAAGGGAGTGTAGCAGGCCCAGATAATGAGAGGCCCAAACGCATGACAAAGCCACCAGCCCATCTCCAAGATTATGTTTAAAGCTTTATTAGCTAGGAGTCTTTACTTTTCTTATTTAATAATTATGCAATTATCAGTTTGTTAGTTAGTTGCAGATAGGAATAATCCTTAAGTTATTCTTATCTTCAATTTGTTATTTATCCTTATCTTCAATTTGTTATTTTTATTTCCAGTAGTTAGTTAGTAGCTGGCATTCCTTAGCCATTAGGTTGTTATTTGTTTTACTATAAAAATCCTGGAAAAGATCAATAAAAGTCATTGGATGTTTTGATCGCAATTCTTTCTTCCTAAATTTCTCTCCTCTCTCATTCTTTTCTCTTAATTCTAAGAAATTCTCCTTCATGTACCATGTTGTTCGATATAAGACTTGAGTTTTGCATCTTCTTCAGGCAACCATGGTCCTTTCTTGACGTTGGCTTTGTGATAGCATGGTCCTTTAATGATAATGATAATCGATTAAATAAAGATTTTAATCGATTAAATATTCTGAATTTTAATCGATTAAATATCTCGAGTTTTAATCGATTAAGAGGAAATCCTTGGTCAATGTTTTATGTATATTTTAACCATTTAACCGATTAAATATTTAAGTTAATCAATTAAAGAGGAACAAGTTGATAGATAGTTTTGGACAAAAAACAAAATAATTATTAATTAATTAACGAGAAACAAATGAGTCAAAAAAAGCAGAAAACACATCCATCATTCCCTAATTTATGCACGATGACTACTCGAGGTTTTTTTTTATTTGATAAAAGAGTTTTTTCTTGTTAATTGTTAAGGGAACACTCTTTTTCAGTCTTTTTTTTTATATTTATTCAAGAATTTTATTTTTTTATGATATTTTTAAAAATGTATATAAAAGAATCAATCTATCTTATATATTTTTTCCCTAAAAAGGTACACCTGTAACCTATCTTACAAGACGCTAGCTTTTTCAAAGATCCATAGCAAATCTAAGACAACACGGCACTACAGGAGACACTAGCTGTGAAATTTCTGAAATGTTTACCATCCTGTGCTTGCAAATCAGCATTTGATCCTTGCTTCTGAATCTGCATTTTGATCAGCAAATAAGGTGATGTTTGGATGGGCTTTTTCTAAGTGAAAAGCTGTTTTTTCATAACAAAAAAAGTGCTTATGGAATTTATGTACTGTTTGGATGAAAGCTTTTTAAAAAAGCAAAAGCTAATAAAAAGTTAAATTTCTCCTTTTTTTGATAAGCTAAAAACTTTAGCTTTTGAAGGAAGCAGAGGCCAAAAGCAATTTTACACCTTATTGTTTCTAATCCCTCGCCCTTCCTTCGAAGCCATCTTTGCTATGATCCTCTGAACAACCCTAACCCACTTGTATCTGACTTCCCAATACTAACATCCACATTGCTTGGCGGAGATGGCGACCTCGGCGGCACCCCATCCCCATGGTGAAGCCACTTTCCAGAAAATTAGCTTTAGGTTTGGCTATGAACAGTTCTTATTGGTTTGCTTGTTTCACTACGACTGAGGATTACAAAAGAAAGTAACGATGCATTTGAATTTTATTGTATAATTGAACTTGGATGTATTTTACCAAGAAAGTTGTTTATGATATCTTTTTTTTTTTTTTGGTAATCGTAAGGCTACAGCTTCACAGAAACTAAATTAAATTAATTTTGCGAAAAGAACAAACATGAGAAAAGTCTGCTAGATACAGCAACCAAATACCAGGGAGAGAGAATGGAAAACACATAGATTATTTCCATTGGGTGATCCGGTGGGAATTTAGATAACCAATCTGCGCAGCCATTGCTCTCTCTGTAGGTATGAGTAAGATGAACCTCCCAATCTTTCGCTAACCATGCTCGAATGCGAGTCACTAATCACGGCTCTCGAGCTGCTCCTCCATCTTTGGTGAGTAAAGTGATAACAAATTTTGAATCACTTTCTAAAATAATATTCCTCCAACCTCCTTCCCAAGCCAGTTCTAAACCTTTAAGAACGCCCCCAAAGTTCAGCTGTAAATGCTGAACATTGTCCAATATGGTATGCAAATCCATGAAGCCAATCACCTGATGCATCCCTAAGCACTCCACCACAAGCAGCTCCACCATATGGTCTCCTAGATGCCCCATCCGTGTTGATTTTTATCCAACCCATGTATGGAGGATTCCAACCAACCGAAATGAATGTAAGAGCCCTTGAAGTCTTGAAGCCTTGTTTCATTTTCCAGCAATCAGAGAATTCCCTAACCTTAAGCTTAATTGTTTGGGCTTTGTAGGCATGCTCATCTGTCTCATTACCGTGAACAATTGAATTTCTCCAAGTCCAAGCCATCCACACCGCCACTACAAAAATTAAGGCCCATGGAGCATTGAATCTCACATAGGATTCTTTTTTCAAATTTCCCAACAACCATCTATCAAGATCATGGTTAAAAAATCCAGGAATCAGATCTGAGTTCACCAGATCCAACCATACCTTCTCCATGTTGCTGCAATCTCTAACCATGTGAAGGATAGTTTCATCTTCCACATTGCATAAAGGGCATGTAGCAGGGGCTAACCTTAAATTCGCTAACCAGCTTCTAGTTGGTAAACGATGATGAGCCACTTTCCAAAGAAACAAACTAATCTGTTAGGTCCTTTAATATTCCAAATGTGATGCCAAATCTCTCGTTCCTCCAAGATGATCTCATCCTGTTCCCTTAGAGCAAAATACTTTGTTTGACTGTGCTCCCATTTGATCCCCCAAGGTTCCAACAGATTTTATAAATCCCATTAGATGCATGAGGAGGAAAAAAATTCTAATAACCTGAATAACCTCCTCTGATAAGAATTGTTGCATGGCATCCGTATTCCACTCTCCATTTAGACTCACATAATCCATAATATTTTTATGGATTTCTGTCTGTGGGATAGGAGTTATAGCTTTGCTGGCCAGATTTTGATCATGCTCCAACCACTTGTCTTCCCAAAATTTAACAGAAGAACCATCCCCAACATTCGAAATTAATCTGGGTTTGAGTTTGTGCCAAACATCACACATAGCCATCCAGAGTCTTGAGCAACCACGTTTCGACATAAACTCCTCCTGACCATTAATAAGACTGTTGTATTTTGCTTGTAGAACCTTAACCCAAAGATCGCCTAGCCTATTTAAAAAGGACCAAATCAGCTTTCCCATGAATGCCTCATTCATTGTTGATAACTTCCTCAGGCCCAAAACTCCAACACTCTTTTGTCTAGAAACTTTATCCCAGGAAATAAGATGCAAATTTATTTTTCCCTCTGAATCTCCCCAAATGAATCCTTTTTGAAGCTGCTCTAACTCTTCACAAATAGATTTTGGGATCATAGTACTCTGCATATGAAAAAGGCATCGTAGATAAAACTGACTGAGATAAAATTACTCTACCCGCTTGAGAAAGGGATTTCCTATGCTATGCAGACAACCTCTCTTTAACTCTATCAATAATTCCAGAGAATAGATTCTTTGTCACACGACCCTGTTGAATCATCGCCCCAAGATATCTCCCCACATTTGTTACTCGCTTAAAACCACTAATATCGATGATTTTGTTAGCTATGTCATTCGGAGTATTCTTCGAAAAGAACACAGTGGTTTTTTGCTCACTCACCTTTTCACCAGAAATTTCCCCAAACAGACCAAGACATTGGAGAAGAACATGAATCTGATCCTCATTTGCTTCTAAGAAAAACATCAGGTCATCCGCAAAGAGTAAATGTGAGATTAATGGCCCGTTTTTTGCTGCCCGGATAGGCTTCCACAAACCTCCGCTGACAGCAGTGCTAATTATATGAGAGTGCTTTTTCATGGTTAGAACGAAAAGGTAAGGTGACAAGGGATCACCTTGCCTAACACCCCTACTCGGTTGGAATTCCTCAGTTACTTTCCCATTCCAAATCACTGCAGTCTTGGATGATGTTACTGCTGCCATTGCTAGTTCAAGAATTATATTCGGAACCTGGATTTCTTCCATAACATTACGAATGAAATTCCAATTTAACCGGTCGTATGCTTTTTCTAGATCCACTTTGATAGCCATGAAACACTTTATACCCCGCATTTTTCTCATAGAGTGAACTAATTCTTGAACCGCAATTATATTATCTTGAATATGACGATTGGGAACAAAGCTTGTTTGAGCAGGAGAGACCACTTTTTCCAGGATAGGCTTCAGACGATTCACTATAAGCTTACTAATAATTTTATAAATAACCGGGCAGAGCGAGATAGGGCGAAACTGGCTGATATGCACAGGAGATTGAACTTTCGGGATCAGCACTAGAAGAGTGGAGTTCACAGATGCCAATAATTCAGGATATCTCCAAACCTGATTCACCAATGTACAAACCTGAGACTTGATCAGCTGCCAATTTTTTTGGTAAAAGATAGTTGGAAAACCCTCAGAGCCAGGAGCTTTGAGTGCACCCATCTTAAAAATAGTTTTTTTAATTTCCAGCTCGCTGGGGGATCTTCGAAGGCCCTCTTGATCTTCATAGGAAAGAACTGGCCATAAATTACCAGACGTAATCCACCTTCTTTTTTCGATATCATCTGTGAAAAGATTCTTAAAAAATTACAAGCTAAAAATTGGAGATCATTAGGATTTGACACCCAAACATTAGCATCATTTTTAAGTTTGGAGATTTTATTCACATTTCTTCTCAACACTGTGCTCAGATGATAAAAAATGAGTATTTCTATCCCCATCATTCACCCACTTTTGTCTTGATTTTTGATGCCAGAATAACTCTTCTTCTCTAAGTGCATTAGTCATCATTTTTTGGCATTTCTCCTCCTCATGTTTCAGATGATCTGTGTCAAATTGTTCACGTCTTTTTTGTAAGCTAGAAATTTTTCTAATAATGATGTTCTTCCTAGTTTCAATAATATCAAAGACCCTTATATTCCAAATTCTGATTCCGGGTACCAGCCTTTGAAGCATATAAGGAAGATCAAAATCCTGCTCCCACTTTGATTTAAGAAAGTCACTGAAATTGTGATGTTTTTGCCAAGCAGCGAAAAAACGAAATGGTCTCTTGCCTTTATCATTAACTTCCTCAAATAATTTGATCAGTAAAGGGTTGTGATCTGATAGTAGACGAGGAAGAGAAACTACTCTAGCTTCATCAAACTTCATTCTCCAGGACACATTAGCCACCACTTTGTCCAGCCGCTTGAAAATTCTGCCCATGCTTCTCCATTTTGGACCTTGCCATGTATAGAAAGATCTATCACAACCCAAATCTGCCACTTGACAATCATGGAGAATAGAAGCAAATTTTGCACATTTATTAGGGTCAGGTGCTACACCTCTTTTTTCTCATGAATAAATGTTATCTCATTGAAGTCATCCCCAAGGATCCAAGGATCAGAGATAGATTCACTAATACTCTTGAGATCATTCCATAGCAGTTCGCGGGTACTTTGAAGGGGATTAGCATAAATCGCAGTAAAAATAAAGGAGTGTACATTTGAAAAACTGACCTTACAATGAATGAACTGAGAAGCTTGGGCAAGAAGCACTACATCTACCTTTCTATTATTTCATAAGATCCAGATACCTCCCGAGAACCCGACGGCTTCCTCCACAAGATAACTGTTAAAACCAAGTTTTCGCTCCAGCTTTTTACACACCCCACTATGCGTACGAGGTTCAAGGAGGATTAAAATTTCCACATGATTCTTGTTAACCATAGATTTTAAAGCACCACCCAATTCTCTTTTAGCATCACCTCTTACATTCCAAACAAGAATATTCATTAATAACTAATGGACTTTGTTATAGGTTTAAAGGGAACCTGCTCCTTCTTCACAGCTACAGGGCTGTCTTTAATCTCTACCATATTGCAATCCATTTCCTGCCTGACACTATGCTTCTGTCCTCGCCTATATTGATCTGGTGGTTTAGGACTAGGAGGAATCTCCACATCATTCATAAGTTGGTCATTCGGCTGACTTATCTCTTCCATTCCCTGTGAGACAATATTTTGGATAGAAGGCAGCTCTATTAATTTATTAACCTCAGTTCCAAGAGAAGGTTGCTCGTCTACAGCCATTCCCTCCTTTGATTCCCACGATTCTGGACATAAAGCAGTAAGTTTTGACTTAGATTTGTCAGAAAGAGTTTCCACATTATCTACCTTCCCTTCCTTATTGTAGGCATATGTATCCTATATAGTGTCCCAAACCAACTGATACGCTGTGGCAGTTTCAATTAGTTTAGTTTTGTCTTTCTGGCCCCTTTTTTCTTTCTCATGCGACTTTGTATTGAGCTCTTTAGTCTGATCTAGAGGAGTCTCCCTCACAATCTCAACATTCTCCAAATTAACATTCCGTGGATCCACCATCTTCAACGCATCAAATTTAGATACATTTGCCCCCAATCCTTTTTGATTCGGAGTAACTTTATCTCTATTATTCTCCAATTTTTGAACCTGCAGTTTCTTTGGACCTCTCTGCTTGGTAACAAGCATCCAAGGGCCATAATTGCCCTCTACATCCTGTGAATGACCAGCTCCACTCCCTTCTTCATGACCCAAACCAACTGGATGAGCATTTTCCTTATTCTCTGATTCCTTTAACCTAATGCTTTTGGGACAGTTTTCAGCTCTATGTCCATATTGGCCATATGAAAAACACAATATGTAGCCCTTCATACTCTATCTTTTTCAGCCTTCCTTCAACTTTATATTCTGATTGGAGAGGCTTACCCAAGTCTAACTCCACACAAATCCTAGCAAAACGACCCCTTGCTAAGGATCTAGTAGAAGCATCTAACTTGATGAATTTACCAATCCAGTTCCCTATGCTCTTCAATAGACCTGTATTAACATATTCGATTGGGAACTGAGGAAGTCTAACCCATTACATAACCCTATTAATTGCAGCTTGGAATGGCTGAAAGTCAGGTTCCCAAGATCAAATAACCAAATAATGGTCCATAATCACCCACGGTCCTGCTATCAAGGCATACTCCACATCTTTTTTCTCTGAAAATCTTACTAGGAAAAACTCATTTTCTACATCAGTAATCAACAAATGCCTCTCCCTTGCCGACATGTTTTCCAATTGTTTCTTCATGAATGAGAGCGAAAGCTTTTTACCTTGCAATTTCATATACACTGCCTGATGCCAAGGACGCCATACTTTTCGTTTGAATTTGTCAAATAGCAGGAAATTGGTCCTTCCATCTCCATCAACTACACATGTAACCTCTGGTTTCTCAATAGGATTTTCATTCACCAAATCTTCATGTGCGTCTTCATCCTCTGCCTGACATTGATCCTCCATGGGATTCCACTCCCCATTATGTCTCAAGACCATCTCCTTGTAAGACATCCTCTCATGCATCCACTCCTCATCTCTAGACTTTAGAGTTTGATCATAGCTGAACTCATCTTCCTCCCTCTTCTTCTTTCTAGTAGACCGTTGAAGGATGTCAGCTTCCTCCTTTGATGGCGCAAATTGTTCAGATTGATCGGACACTTCTATGGCGGCACAAACCCTAGCACCGTTTTTCACAAACCCTGTAGTTTCTTTTTAGAGTAAATACTCTTTTTGGTCCTCGGGAAATTTCACGATGCCCGTTTTAGTCCCTAGCAAATAAAAAGGCCCATCGTGGTCCCTAATAAATTGAAAATGGACCCATTTTAGTCCTTTTAGGGACTAATATGGGTCTTTTTTGAATTTGTGAGGGACCTCGATTTCAACTAAATGGGTCCATTTTGAATTTTTTAGGGACCACGATGGGCCTTTTTATTTGCTAGGGACTAAAACGGGTATCGAAAAATTTGCCGAGGACCAAAAAAAGTATTTACTCTTCTTTTTAAGTTTTTGTTTATGATATCTTCTATCGTGTACCTTTTATGGTATTGATTTTTGATTTTAATTCAACAATCACGTAATAACCCTCCCGCCACTCATCGTCGCCGGCCTCTTCCACACTTCCTCTTCGAAAATATTCAACCTTGAAGAATCGAAGTTTTAGTTTTAGTTTCAGTTTTGCACAAATTTTTTGCGTAGTTGAAAGGAAGCTGAATCCATAAGGGCAGACGTTTTATAATTAAAAAGTGATTTTTTATTTTAACCTTCAAATGACATTTTTACTTAGAAATACTTTTTAATATTATATCCAAACACAAAATAATTTTAACTTTTAAAAAAACAAATCATAAAAAGTCTTTTTTTTCAAAAGCCCATCTAAACGGATCCTAAGTGCCTGTTTGGATACTCTCTTTTTTAAGTTAGAAGCTACTTATAAGCATAAGCTAGGCCAACAGGTTTTGGGAAAAGCTCTTATAATGAAAAGCTCTTTTTTTTATAATGAAGAAAAAAGCTGAAAACTAAAAGCTCCTAGGAGGAGCTTTTTTTAAGCTCTTATCTGTTTTTTTTAATTGTGTGCTTCTTTTTAAAATGAAGAGTTATAAAGATAGAGAGAGAGATAATTTTCTTGGAACATGTGCTTTTAAGCAATTTTTAAGCTAAAAATTTTATATAATTACCAAACAGCTTTTAGCTTCTTTTTTTTAAGCTCTTTTTTTAGCTTTAACTCATAAGTAACTTCTAACTTAAAAATAAGAGTGTCCAAACAGACTCTAAATCAATAAACTATAGGCCTCATGAAATCATACTATCGATAAGCTAAGTAAATACACAATGAGTGGTAACAATATATGAAGAATGCTTAGATGGGAAAAAAAACCAACACACAACATATATCTGAATAAGGATTAATGTTTGTCTTTTTAAAACATATAAAATTATGTTATATTAGTCAAAATTATAATATTTTATGGTAATAGAAATAGTTACATAATAAAAATTATAGTGAGAGAAAGTGGATCTTTTTTTAATTTAAATATTACATAAAAAAACAGTCATAACAATTAAAATAATTATTCTTTAAAAGGAAAAATATTTTTTCTAATACATAATTTAATAAATTTATAAAAAATGCATATTAGTTTTTCATTCCAAAAAACTCTCCCAAGGTCTGGAATACAGTAACATTTTTCCCCAAAATTTTTGTACTTAAAAAAATGTTAAGGCTGTTTATTTAATTAATATATATATTAAAGATCATTACTCCTAATTTTTAGGAACTAACAGTCACCACAAATTAGAAATGAATAATATAATAGATTATCTCAAATATATAAATTTGTATCCCAATTTAAATGCAAAATAAACTCTTATATTCAACTCCCCTTTCCAGATTAAATTCTCTTATTGTCATTCTTGTAAATTCAAAATGTAATTCTACATATCCAGTTTATTAGTAGACATTATTCAACACATGCAATGCAAGCTTAACTGTAAAAAACAACAACAACAACTTCTTCTTCTTTTAAATTTAAAAAGTTTTTTTTTTTTTTTTTTTTTTTTGGATAAAAAGCTGATTATTTTGATAATAGTATAACTGATAATATCCCCTCTGATATAGGACTCAGTAATAACATTCTCCAAACACTTCACCTTCACAGAGCTTCTCACTCTGCATCATCCATTTTTTCTTTCTCTCTCTTCACCCTTTCTCCTCCTTCCTCCCAAAACCAAAACCCATCTCTTCAATCCACCCTTCATTCCACCCACATTATCAAAATCCTCTCTTTATCCATCAAAGTTACAAACTTCAACTTTTTTTTATCTCCCCCCTTTAGTTTCTCCCAGATTTTCAACACCATTTTGGTCTCTAAGAAACAAAAAAGAAAAAAGAAAAAAAAAAACTAGCACTAATAACGTTACCTCAATTGACACATTACAATGAAGGTTTCAATGTCTGGAAGGCTCTTCACGGTGGGGTTGATAAGTTTCTGGTATGCTTCAAACATTGGAGTGTTGTTGTTGAACAAGTACTTGTTAAGCAACTACGGGTTCAAGTACCCAATATTCTTAACTCTGTGCCACATGATGGCATGTTCAATCCTCAGTTACATTGCCATATCATGGCTCAAGGTTGTGCCAATGCAAACTGTGCGGTCACGTGTGCAATTTATGAAGATATCATCGTTAGGACTTATATTCTGCTTGTCTGTGGTGGGAGGGAACATCTCTCTCCGTTACCTCCCTGTGTCATTTAACCAAGCGGTTGGCGCCACCACGCCGTTTTTCACGGCAGTGTTTGCTTACCTGATGACCCTCAGGAGAGAGAGTTGGCTCACATACATAACTCTCATCCCTGTTGTTACTGGTGTTATGATTGCTAGTGGGGTATCTCTTCTCATCTCTCTTTATCACTTTCTTGTTTTGGTGTCTGTTTTTGTTTTGTGTTGTATAATGCTAGATATAATATAAATCTCTTATTATATAATAAAATCATTCATGGGATTTCATCTAACCTTTTAAATTTTTGGAAAAGTTGGTTCATAACATTGTGTTAAGAGTTTTTATGAGCAAGTGGTATAGAGTTTGATTCTTACACCTCCATTCTTCTAATTCTAATAAAAAGCTGAATTGTTGATGGGCCCGTGCAGCTTTAAACTTTTGGGAAATATATCATGTACTTGTATACATATTTTGTTTTCTATGGTTGGGAAATTGTGAATTTGAGCAGGGCAAGCAATTTTAGTTCTTTATTTTTAAGTTGTTTATCATGTTATATATTAGTTTGGTAACCAGAGCAAGCCTGGGTGCTCCTTGCAACCGGTAAGTCATGGGTTCAAACATGAGAAACAACAAAAATGCAAGGTTATACAAGGGTAAGACTGCGTGCAATCAATTCTAACTCTTATCTTCCCAAGTCGGGGAATCTCGTACACCAGGATTTTCCCTTTGCCCTTAGTATTAGTTGGGGAACTTTGTGTATGGAGTTTGCCCTTTACAATGTTATATATTTGAGAGTAATATATAAGATTTTCTTTTATTTCTTTGAATTTTCATTTTGAAAATATGCTCTGAATTAGTTTTTGCCTAATAATTTTGGTAATTGGAGGAGTTGCCACTACTTGGTATAATTTTTTCTTATGTCCGATTTGCTAGGTGTCTATATGTTATGTCATTCTTGTGGATGAAAATGGGTTTATGTTTGTTGTTACAAGCTACATTTATTGATTTTTATTGTATCTTTTCTCTTATGTTACATGGATGAAGGGAGAACCGAGTTTTCATCTATTTGGATTTTTAATGTGCATCGGTGCGACAGCAGCCAGGGCACTCAAAACAGTACTTCAAGGGGTCTTGCTTTCTTCTGAAGGGTAATGTGCTCAAACTTTGGTACCATTCTATTAGAACATTGGTGGTTTCTTATAATGCACTGCTGATTGAATGAGTGTCATGCATAACATTGTATCTTGAAGATTTTTGGCCAGGTTGGTACTAAAATGGTATCTTTGATTTCTCAGGGAAAAGCTTAATTCTATGAACCTTCTTATGTACATGGCACCAGTGGCTGTTGCGTTCCTTCTTCCAGCTTCAATTATAATGGAGCAAGATGTAGTTGGAATTGCAATTCAACTTGCCAGAGATGATTCAAGTATTACGTGGTTGCTTATCTTCAATTCTGCATTGGCATATTTTGTCAATTTGACCAATTTTTTAGTCACAAAGCACACCAGTGCATTAACACTTCAGGTAATCATCCCTCTCTCCCTTTCCCCATTGAAATTATAGGAATTTCTCAAATCATCAATTCTCCTAAAAATAATTAGATATGGAACTACTATTTCTTTATTCTCAGCTACTTATTTTATCGCTTTTTATTTATTAGATGTTGAGATATATAGTCCCACATTGGTTGTATGTGTAACTAATGTAGAGTTTATAAGGCCTTGGACACTCTCACCCCTTGAGCTAGCTTTTGAGGTGGTGTATCCCAAGGTTCTTTACATGGTATCAGAGTCTCACTGTCCCCCACTTTAAAGTGGAATTAAAATAAAAAGCACAAAAAGATAAACCAAAAAATTGGGCTTGTGCAAATTCCACGCTTCTAGCCTAAAGGGCTCTTGCGTGAGGGGGTGTGTTGAGATATATAGTCCCACATTGGTTGTATGTGTAACTAATGTAGAGTTTATAAGGCCTTGGACACTCCTACCCCTTGAGCTAGCTTTTGAGGTGGTGTATCCCAAGGTTCTTTACATTAGACAGCAATGTTCAGTTTGAAGTGCAAAATGGAACATCCACTGGAAAGGGCTTTTACAAAACTGTTTTGCTATGAGAAATATGATGCATAAACATAAAGATTTATGAGTTGATCAATTGAGCTCATATGATATCTGCTTATCACTCTGTATTCTATTCATTCCATTTATCTGAAAGTCTTACACAGATTATAAAGGTTGTCTTGGCTTAAAAAAGCTACATTCCTGGAAGCTTTTTTCCCCCTTTTTCTTTTGATATACTGTTTTGGACCTTTACTTTTGGAGTTTTGACCATGTTAGCTTTTGCATGATGAATTGCCAAGTTCCTGACATTTTCAACCTCATATAAACGAGTTCTAGTTTAAATAGGGGAGAAGGTTTGATTGAGGTAATAATATAATTTGGTGATACTAGTTCACATATAACCATGCATTTTTTTTATGATGATATTGTACATCATTAACATGAAGACATATGGTGACTTTGCCAGGTCCTGGGAAATGCAAAAGGAGCTGTAGCAGTTGTTATCTCCATTTTGATATTTCGAAATCCTGTATCAGTGACTGGAATGCTTGGATATTCTCTCACAGTTATTGGAGTTATCCTATATAGTGAAGCCAAGAAACGGAGTAAATGAGATACATGACTCATTTAACCCAAATTTTGCCTCATTAGATCACACTGCTTTTATCCACTTTTTAACCTGCTCACTCAACCATTGAAAATGTTTCCTTACAAAATACTTTTAAAATTTAATATTTGATTCGTTGAAAATGTAAAAAGTTTACACCTTCAGCGAGCCATTGTTCATATTTAGACAAATTTTTAACTTGCAAGTTGTATTATATGCCCCAGCAATCATGAGCAATCTAAGTTGCTGAGCACATGTTAGGGACTAGGTTTGAATAGGATTTGCGATTTAGTGGACCGGCAGAAGACTTTGATTCTATGTAATATTTGCCTTCAATCTTTAACTCTGTTATTATATTTTTTACCTATAAATTTAATGGAAGATGATTTAATTTTTGTGCATATTGCAATGACCTCTGTTATCCCGACTTTTTTTAAAAAAAAAATGCGTGTCGGCGGACACACGTTCGACATGCGATCAATATTTTAAGACATGCGATCAACTCTCTGACATGCTCCGACACATTTTTTCGACACATAGTCAACTTTTTTCGACACGTGATCAACGTTCCAACACGTTTTTTTTTTTTTAGTCTTAATTTTTTTTTATTAACTAAAAATAAAAAAAATCATTTATAAATCAATTTTTTCTATTATGAAATTTGATATGAAAAATACAAAAAAAAAAAAAATTATATTTATATTATAAAATTTGAATATTTAATTGGTTATATGACTTATTATGGACTGTTATAACTTATATGTATTAGAAATAAATTATATTAAAAAAATTATTTAATATCAAAAAGTATCCCAATGTGTCGCAATATGTCATTTTTTAAAATTAACGTATCAGCGTGTCGTGTCCCGTATCCCATATCGTGTCGTGTCCGTCCATCATATACAATGACTAAGTGTCATCATATACAATGACTAAGTGTCTCAATTTAATATTCTATACATTGTGGCAGCTTCAGCCACTAAGACCCTTGTTCTTTAACTTGAGTATGACGGTAAAAGAGCTTATCAGTAATTAAAAAGGATCGTCTCAAGTTCATGCTTTTTGCTAGAATTCAACATTTTATTACAAAATCCTTCCAATTCATGAAAGTATTAAAAACAAAAATGCGTTAGTATGAAAACTGAAAAGTACACATCCAAGGTTTGGAAGTTGTACTATATGCCTAAGCAATCGTGAGCAGTGAAGAGAATCAACTAAGTTGCTGAGCAAATGTTAGGAATTAGGTTTGGAATAGGATTTGCGATTTAGTGGACCGGCAGAAAACTTTGATTCTATGTAATATTTGCCTTTAATCTTTAACTCTGGTATAATATTTTTTTACCTATAAATTTTTGTGCATTATTACAATGATCAAGTGCCTCAATTTAATATTCTTTACATTATGGCAGCTTCAGTCACTGAGGCTTTTGCTCTTCAACTTGTTGAGCATGATTACGGTAAAGAGCTTATCAGCAATCAAATATGTCAAGTTCATGCTTTTTGCTAGGATTCAACATTTTGTCACACAATTCTTCCAATTCATGAAAATATTAAAAACAAAAATGCGTTAGTATGAAAAGTACACATCCAAGATTTAACAATGGTCTAAAGAACAATAAAATGGTGGAAAATGAGGTGGCAAGGAGCCAATAGCATTCATAGATTCCCAATTCTTTTGCCCAAGTAAAATATCTTCAATAGATGTATAAAGGCATCCTACAACTTCAAACGAATTACAAAACGTAATATACTAATCCAACAACTAAACAGGCTAAGCTTCGGGTTTAGTTTCTTCTTCATCCTCTTCTATCTTGGGAGCCAAATAGAACCGCACATAACCCATCTCGGCAATCTTGTACTCAACCACAACTGGCAGCTCATTTGACAGACTAATGGTAACTATGTTAGACAAAGGTGTTGCCTTCGTAAAAGAGTTCATATATCGCAGTGCAAATGTCAAAGACACAGGCTCATGCATCTCTATGACAGTGGCTTCTTCAGGCTGCATATTAACCCACAAAAAGAACCAATATAAAAATGTCAATCAGCATGCATTTAAACTAATAAACATGAATATAAAAACAAATAGAGTTAATTATATAAAGCTTAAAAAACACATACGGTTGGAGCAGAGAATAAGAAGCAAATCAACATCTTACCTTGTCCACAGTAGTATTCTGCCTACAGACTATATTCGCAGTTCCAATATCTCCTTTGGTGGAGAACTTTACACCCTCCTTAGTAACCGAAATGACAACTACAACATAAATCACAAAATAAACAACATTTCTTAGAATAATTTCCATTAGAAAACGGACAAGCATTATGAAACCCCTGAAATTGATGAGCAAAGCTGATTACCAGTGTCACCAATACTACTGAGATCCTTGCAGATCCTAGCAAACTCAGAAGATGGCATCCTAACAATAGAATGGTATTCTGCCTCTGGAATTCCAAGGTGTTCACTATCGATGTCCATCAGCTTCATCTCAAAATCAGAAATCTTGTCTTGCGCTTTAAGACATAGACCCAAAATAAATCAGACTAGAAAATTCAAAAATTATTATCCTTCAGAATTTGGATTTTATCCTACACTATTAACATAAATTTTACATGCCAAATTCACAAGTAATACTACCAGAAGTATAATGCCAACACATGAAATCAAACACACACCTCACCTCAATAAAACTGAACACTAAAACCCTAAAATTTAGGGAAGCCTGGGACAATTAAGTTTGCTGCAAACATCATTTCATTGGTAACATATTCCTTAAAGAATTACCCCTAAAATATCGTAAGAAATTTCAGATTACATTTTCCAAAGCGAACACAGCTATGAATGAGGCAGAAACTTTCAAAACAGAACAAATCGCTGCTAAAGAAAACGAAAAACATCAGAGATGCTTCGTACTCAGTCAAGACCTACAAACACAATTCCACACCATACTAAGAGAAAAAGAAAAAAGAAAACACCAAACCCTAAAACATTGAATTTAGACCAAAATTCCAAAAACAAAAACAAATGTTCGGGAAAACGAAACGTACTTGGACTTTCGAACATGAAGGTGACGGTGTCGCTGCCGTCATCGGCCTTGATGGTGATGATGTCATCGTTTCCGGCGCATTTCAGCATCTTGGCCATGTTGTTGAGGTTCATGCCCATGGAGATGTTGCGGTCACAGCGGTAATGCTCGAATCCCTCCGACCGGAGAAGCAGAGCCACCAGTGCTACGTGACTGGAGTCCATGGCTTGGAGAGAGAAACCAGTGGCGGAGCAATCGAAGTTCGCATCGTTCACGAGCTCCTTGATGGCCTCCAACACCTTCTTCAGGAGAGAACCTTGGACCAGACGAAGTTCCAACATATCGATCGAAGACTTGGTAACACTTCCTTAGGGTTAGGGTTTTGAAGGTTCGATTTTCTCAGAAAATATAAATGAGAGGGAAGAAAAGGGGAGGGAAAGGGTTTATATAGTGGAAGGTTCTGGAACCTCTTGGCGGGAGTGGCTGAAATAATTGAATTCCCGCCATGACTTTTTATGGAATGTATGGAGGGAACTCTCTTCTTTTCTTGGTCATTTTTTTTTTTTCTTCTTCTCTCTCTTTTTCTTTCTGTAGGGTTTATGTTAATAAATGTAGAATATTATTTTATTTTTTATATACCCAAAAAAGGAAATTTTGTGGGACATTTGCAAGTAGGGATGTTCGCAGTCTGGATTTAATCGGTTTTGAAAGCAAAAATTATTCGATCCAATTCTTTCGATTTGATTATGTAATCATCCATTCGATTTGAATTTTTTTCAAATCCGATCCAATCCAAACCAAATTTTTTCGATTTGGGTTGGATCGGTTTTCAATTTTTTGAAAATCTTAAAATTTATTTTATGATTATTGTGCAAATAACATCTTTGGTATATATTGACTTTGTAATTTTATTTTATTTTTGAAATACAAAAGCATCAATAAATGATAATATAGTTTTTTTTTTTGGCAATATATGAAGCTTTACATAGATGAAATTTTGTTGATGAGATGTGACTATATTTTTTCTTGAGTTTAGTGATGGGTTAATGGGTCTTGAGTTTATAAATTTTTGGATTATGATTGGGGGGAAGTCCAAGTAAGTATAGGAGAATTTATATATTGGATCGGTTTGTATTGGATCGGTTTTCATTAATCAATCCGAAAATCGATCTAATCCAATTAAAATTTGCAGTTTTGTTTTATTTTCGATTTTTCGATTTTCAATTTATTCAATTATTAATTTTTCAATTCGGTCACCGCGATTTGAATTGGTTGATGAACACTCTTGTTTGAAAGTTATACAAGTTGATTGTGTAATGTGTATTCTGGGAATCAAATTCAAAACTTTTGAGAACCAATTTTAGAGTTCCTTTGTATGGAATTTTTTTAAAAACATTTATGGCTTATTTTTTAATTTTTTTAAATTAAGATTATCTTGCAGTTGGATGGAGAATATAAAAAGGTCTTTTGAGTAAAAAAAATTGTTTTCATGTTAAAATTAATGGAAAAATATTTCTGCAGTTACTGCAAATAAATTATCTGCATTTATTCTCAAAACAACGTCGTTTTGGTATTGAAATCTTAAAAAATTATAAATATAAAGACTATTATAACCCTGAAATAAATTAAAATTACAAAAATTACCATGATTTTGGCCTAAAATGACGTCGTATTGGGCTTACTGCAGATAACTTATCTGTAGTAACTGCAGAAAAAGCGAACCTAAAATTAATAAGTACTTTTCATATATAAAATTTTTAAAAATGATATGTGATTGTAATGGTAGAATGGGATTAGAACAAATTGAATTTTGAAAAAATATTTAGATTTTATCTCTTTTTCATAAATAAGGTATCTTAGCTATAGAAAAAATATATATTATTTTCAATTTTTTTAATTTTACTTCTTTAAAAAAAATTAGATCCAAATACACGTAATAAATAAAAATTACTTTTGTTTGAAAAAAAAAATTGCTTATTAATAGTATTGGGCTCATATCTGTTAGTTCCATTAACAGATCTATCTTCATAGGCCCACACTTTATACACACACATTACAATTTTATTTATTTTTTGGAAATAAAGGAAAGAAAAAAGCACATTACAATTTTAACCCTGTTAATGAGTCTTGGTTTTGACTAGTTTAACCCATTTAAACCATGAAAAGGATGTTGCGTAATTAATTAATTAGTATTGTTGTGTTAGTTAAAGTGGATTTATTTTAAAGTTTTCATTGACTAAATTAATACGACGTTAACGTTAGTAACCAAAAATGATATTAAATAGAAACATTAATAGCTTATCTATCTTTTCCCCAATATACAAGTTTAAATGTACCATTAGATTCTCCATCTGAAAAAATATATATCACTATAATAAAATAACTATCATATAAAGCTATGAAACACCGACACTTCAAAATTTCACACGTGTCGTGTCCGACACTTCTCATATTCACCGATACTCTGACACTTCTTGACACTCCAATACTTATTGCAAAGACTCAAAAAAGGTTGAAAGGTTACATTGCGTTGCATTTTGAGTTTCAACTATTAAATTCATTGGATTACGATTACTATTTTATTGAGTTTAATATAAACATTTGGGATATCTTATATTTCTTTGCAAAATTAATAGATATTATAAGTTTAACTTTATTTTTTATTAAATTATTGAATATTAAATGTAATATACACTATATAAATTAAAAATATTATAGAATATCAAAATGTGTCCTAACGTGTCGAAAATTGACATTTTTAAAAATTAACATGTTGAAATATCGTGTCGTATCGTATCTCATATTCCGTATCGATGTCAGTGCAACATAGATATAAAGTATATATAGTACACTGACTTCATAGTTTATGCCAAGTCACATGTTAGTTGGGGTATCGGGTAAGTAATCATAAAGAAAATTACTCACATGACATCGCACCTAACTATCATTAAGACTCAGTACCGCAAATGTTTACCAATATATTTCAGGAGTTGAATGAAAATTTTCATTCCACGGGAATCAAAATAAAAAAAAAATTATCAATCGAAATCCAAAATATAATTTGTATTAGGATACACAAGATCAATGTTATTAAAATTGACCTAATCCGACTTATCGGACAAGTAGAACCACATTATTAATCAGTTCAGTTCAATCAATTTACCGATCATACATACAATCCAGTTAAGAACTATCGAACCAATCACAAATCGGGTTTAACTAACTCGATATTGGTTTTTTGGATGAAACAATTTTTGAAAATTGTGCAAAAAAATTCCACCATAAGTACTTTTGAGATTCAAAATTGGCACTTAAAAAAAGGGAACTGGAATGTAACTCAGATCATTTTGGTAGTCATATTACTTTTATTTATATGTTTATTATATATTTTTATATAAATTTAATTTATATGTTATCCGAACTGAGTGAATGATCTATCTCAGTTTAATAAATGGGTTTGATGTTTATTATGTTATAGAAGGTAAAATTATCTCTTATATATATATATATATAGGGCTTATCTTTTCTCAAGCTAACAAAACCCATAGAAACTGAATAAACTCGAAGAATACTTTGGATTCTCATTGATTGATTGAAGAGAAAAATATGAAAATCTAACTAATGAGTTAACTACTAATGCTCTTATATACATGAGCTACATCCTAAAAACGCGATAACTAAATCTAACTGAAACTGTTATAATAACTAAATAGTAACTGAATAAATAACTACACAGCTCCATCAGTACGTGATCGTAGGAGAATGGAGCTCGTATAGCTATCTGTAATATCCCCCCTCAAGTTGGGAGGTAGATGTTGCGAAGACCCAACTTGTTAATCAAGTACTTGAATGGCCCAGCAGATAAATTCTTAGTAAACGAATCTGTTAGTTGTGATTCTGATGATATTGGCAAAAGATGAATTAAACCATCATTGATCTTTTCACGAATCAAATGATAGTCTATCTCTATATGCTTTGATCTCTCATGAAAGCTTGGATTGTGAGCCAAATAAATGGCTGATCTATTATCGCAGTAAACCGGTATTGCCTTGGACAAACTCACATTTAAGTCTTCAAGCAAAAACTTGGTCCACTGTAACTCACAAGCAATTGCAGCTAAGGCCATATATTCAGCTTCAGAGGAAGACCTTGATACAGTACCTTGCTTTTTCGATCTCCAAGTAACCAAGTTTGTTCCCAAAAAGACACAATATCCAGTTATTGAGTGTATGCTATCCGGGCATGTTGCCCAATCCGAATAAGCAAATCCACTAGGTTCTAAATTGTTCTTAGATGAATAGAACAATCCATTCCCAGGTGCTCCTTTCAAATAGCGCAGAACATGTAAAGTTGCATTCATGTGCAAATCAGTGGGGTTGGACACATACTGACTCAACTGTTATACAGCATGGCAGATGTCAGGACGTGTCGTTGTTAGATATAACAACCTACCCACGAGTTTTCGATAGCTAGCTTGATCTTCAAGTGGCTTTCCCTTATCGCGTTCTAGTCTGGAACCTGGTTCCAAGGGAGTGGAGCATGGCTTAGCTCCTAGTATCCCACCGTCAGATATGAGTTCCAGTGCATATTTGCACTGGTTTATTAATAAGCCATCTTCTAAACGTTGTATCTCAAGACCCAAGAAATAGTGCAGATTTCCAAGGTCTTTAATCCTGAATTCAGCATCAAAAAATTTCTTCACTGAATATATTTCTGACTTATCATTCCCTGCAAGTACAATATCGTCTACGTATATTAGTAGAGCTGTAAAGGACTCTCCTCGTGATTTAATCATCAAAGAGTGATCAGCATGTGACTGTTTGAAACCAACAGAGATCAATGATGTGCTAAGGCGTGAGAACCACTGCCTACTTGCTTGCTTTAATCCATACAAGGATTTCTGTAACTTGTAGACTTGATTAGGATGAGAAGTTCTAACGCCAAGAGGTGGCAACATGTAAACTTTCTCATTGAGTTCTCCATGCAAAAATACATTATTAACATCAAGTTGTTCCAATATCCACCCCCTCGCAGTGGCTACTGATAGCAAGATACGAATGGTGTCAACCTTAGCCACTGGGGAGAATGTATCGAGGAAGTCCACACCCTCAAGCTGAGTATATCCTTTGGCAACCAGCCTTGTCTTATGTCTTTCAATGGTACCATCTGCCTTAAGCTTGATTTTGAAAACCCATTTGCAACCAATGAGATGTTTTCCTAGTGGTAGATCAGTGAAGCACCATATATTGTTCATTTTAAGAGGATCGAGTTCAGCAACCATGGCCTATTGCCAACATTCATGCTTGGAAGCTTCAGCATAAGATTAAGGCTCGGTGATTATGTTGAGGGTAAAACAAAGAGAGGCATGAGAAGATGAACAAGAATTATAATTGAGGACAGAGGCTAAAGGATAAGGAGTCTTTTGTGTTATGTTACATTGAAAGTCATGAAGGTAGAAGGGAGTACGTCGTTGTCTTATGGAACGACGAGGAGAGTTATCTGGTAGATCATAGGTTCTTATATGAGGAATTTGGTTTGGTTGGTTGCTGTTGTGATTGTTGGGTATTGGGTTTGGAGAGATAGGTGCTGAGTATATGGGTATAGGCTTAGGAAAGGTAGGTGAGAGATTGAAAGGATCATCAGTGAAGCTGGAAGCTGGGGTAATAGGTTTTACAATGTCTGTTTGTGTTGAATCATTCTGGTTTACATGGAATGGGAAATGAGTTTCATAAAAGATAACATTTCGTGAAGTGAATATTTGATGGGAGCTTAAATCAAGTAAAATATACCCTTTTGTACCATTTTTATATCCAAGAAAAATGCATTTGCGAGCACGCAGTGAAAACTTTGTGCGCATAGCAGCGAGAGTATTTGCATAGCAAAGGCACTCGAAGACTCTTAAATGAACAAATGATGGAGAATTTCCATGAAGTGCCTCAAATGGAGTTTTACCATCAAGGAGAGGAGTGCTAACTCGATTAATCAAATGAATTGCATGCAATACACAGTAATACCAGAATTTTAAGGAGAGCTTAGCTTGGAACAACAATCCTCGTGCCACATTGAGAATATGTTGGTGTTTACGTTCCACAACACCATTTTGCTGAGGTGTTTGGACACAAGATGTCTGGTGTGTAATGCCCTTAGCTGAATAAAATTGATCCATCATGAACTCTGCACCATTATCAGTGCAAATGACTTTCACAGTTGTGGAAAATTGATTTGCAATCACTGTTATGAAGTTCTGCAAGTGGATTCTTGTTTCTCCTTTGTTTTTCATCAAAATTATCCAAGTGAACTTGGAATAATCATCAACAATGGTCAGAAAGTACCTATCACCATTTACAGATAAAGTTGATAAGGGACCCCATATATCTATGTGCAGCAAATTAAAAGATTTTTGTGTTACAGATAAGCTATTATTGAAAGGCAGTTTGCGTTGCTTGGCAAAATGACATATGTCACATGGAATATCAGAATTATTACATTATATGAATGGAAATATTTTACACATATCCATCATAACCGAATGAGAAATGTGTCCTAAACGAAAATGCCATAGCATTGAGTTATCTGTTGTGGCATTAAGCACACACTTATTTCTGTTATCTAATTTTGCACTTATTTCCTTCAATTCTGCTTTCTCATCAGGAATCAAAATGAAGAGTCCCTTGAACATTTTAGCTGAACCAATCACTTGCCTCGAGGAGATCTTCTTTATATGACAATCACAGTCACGAAAAATCAGTTCACAAGATGCTGATTTTAACAATTTTGTAACTGATATTAGATTCACATGGAATTCAGGGACATATAGAACATCAAAAAGATGTAAATGTTGAGATAAAATTACTGTTCCCGAATAATTGGCAACCACTTTGTAATTATTGGGAAGAGTAATAGTAATAGGATCAATTTTGTTTAATGAACAAAATAAAGAAGCAAAGCAACTTATATGATCGGTTGCCCCAGTGTCGATTATCCAATGCTTAAAAATCTTACCAGAGTTAGTATTGAAAGCTACACCATGCACATCATGTTTTGCTTGAGCAAAGTGTGCAGTGTGAGAGTTATTTTCCTCTACTGTATCAACTTTTGATTGATTCATCAACTGAAGAAAATTCTGATATTCTTGTTGAGACAGAGATACTTTATTCTCTTCATGACGACGAGTATTTTCGTCTGATACATCAATTGCATTAGCGGAAGCAGGTTTCCCTTTATTTCTGAATCCAGGTGGATAACCGTGCTTAGCATAGCACGTCTCAACTGTGTGATTGGTACGTCCACAGTATGTGCAAAGCTTCGTCCCACGTCCTCGTCCTCCAATTCTACCTCTGCCAAAAGGTACTGTGCGATTTCGTTGCTGTTCAGCTACATATGCCTTTGATCCAATTGAAATTTCTCCCGGAACACCTTGTTCGACATTCATCTGGCGTTCTTGTTGAGAGACTAAAGAAAATGCCTTGTTCATATTAGGCAGTGGCTCAATGAGCATTATTTGAGAACGTACGTGTGAAAATTGGTCATTGAGACCTTTTAAAAAACTTATCACCTGATCTTGCTCTCTAGACTTTTTCAGGTTATCAGAAGCTCCACAGACATATTTTGGTAATGGCTGGAGATTATCCAGTTCATCCCAAAGTGTCTTAAGTTCAGTAAATAAATCACTTACTGAAGAATCACCTTGATGAAGACGATGAATGTCTTCTTGTATATCAGCTATCCTGAAGATATCCGATTGTGAAAATCGTTCTTCAAGATCCTTCCAAACTTCATGAGCTTTTTCAATCCAAAGAATTGAGTTATGAATCCAAGACGAAACCATGGTGTTGCATCGGTCCCATGCTTGGAAAGTTGGATCTGTAGCTTCAGGGATGGTGAACGTTCCTTCAACAAAGGAAAACTTGTTCTTGGACCGCAATGCCATTTTCATTGCTCTAAGCAAAGTATGGTAATTCTTACCATCAAGAATTGGATTAACAAGCACAACCGAGGGACTTTCGCTTGAATGCAGATAAAGAAGGTTTGAAGGGTTTGTTAGATGATTAGGAAGAGAAGCCTGGTTTGCCATGGAGAATGAACTTTCGGAGAAGAAAAGAAAACAAAGGAAAATGTAATACCAGAGCTCTGATACCATAACAAAACCCATAGAAACTGAATGAGCTGGAAGAATACTCTGGATTCTCATTGATTAATTGAAGAGAAAAATATGAAAAACTAACTAATGAGTTAACTACTAATGCTCTTATATACACGAGCTACATCCTAAAAACGCGGTAACTAAATCTAACTGAAATTGTTATAATAACTAAACAGTAACTGAATAAATAACTCCACAACTCCATCAGTACGTGATCGTAGGAGAATGGAGCTCGTATAACTATCTGTAATAAGCTGCTTGAGATAATTTTATCTCCAGCTACTAAATCATAACCATATAAAGATGGATCAATGGTGATAAAGGAAGAGAGAGAAAAAGAGAATCATCACTATTCAAAGTGAATCAATTAATATAAGGAAATCAATAAATGGAACGACGTAGTTTTGGAGTGGCCGAAAATAAACTTATCTCAAGCTGCTTGAAAAATATTTTTTCCATATATATATGTGTAGAGCCCACGCGGGATCATATGAAAAAATAAAAAAAAATATAAGTCTCATATATTTTTATGTGTACATAGACATACAAACAATAAATCCTTAATAAATAAATAAATAATATTTCTGTTTTTGTTGCGTATAAAATTTTTTTATCACATTCTCATAAAATTAAGTAATGTAGAAAAAATATATCCTCTCGTTTAAAAAAGATGACAAGGTAATGTAGAAAGATGACAATTATATTTATCATTTTTTTTTTCTTCATCAAGGTTCAGTAAAACCTGTGAAGGTGAATTAGTTTAGCAAGTTAAACTAACTTGAATAATCACTGTTCACTGTATATTTATACAGTGAACTCGTTGAACTCGTTGATGATGTGATTTGATTTGATTTAATTGAAAGAGGTTGCTTCTAGTTTTTACCAAATCTACCTTTCTTCACAGTTCATCTCCAACACCAACAACAATGTCAGATCCGAACCAGATTTCATTTGCACAATCTTTCTTGTGCAGTGCTTTTGCTGCTTGTCTCGCCGAGGTAACCTTCATTCCTTCAATTCCCTCTTCAATCCGTTTCGATTTCGAGTTTTTTTGATTCAGCATGTGTGCTAGGTTACTCGCATTCGATTGAAATTGAAGTATACGTTAGGGCATTCGATTTATTGATAATTATCTTTGTTCTTTTGAGTTTCGTGCAGCTTTGTACAATTCCTCTGGATACAGCTAAGGTTAGACTTCAACTTCAAAAGAAGGTTGGGGTTGATGATGATGTGGGTTTACCTAAATATAAGGGCTTGCTGGGAACGGTTAAGACCATTGCAAGAGAAGAGGGTGTATCAGCTCTGTGGAAAGGCATTGTTCCTGGTTTGCATCGTCAATGTTTATATGGGGGCTTAAGAATTGGGTTATATGATCCTGTGAGTATATAAAATGTTTTTCCTTTTGTTGAATAAGACTATGTTGTCCTTGGAGGAACATGGGTTGTACATATGAACTGCATAATGGACAGGTCAAAACGTTTCTTGTTGGTAGTGCATTTGTTGGAGAGGTTCCTTTGTACCATATGATACTTGCTGCTCTGCTGACTGGTGAGGACTTTCTCAACAGTTTCTATTTGTTCAGATTGCTTCACATTTATTGACCTGCTCACATTTGTGGGGAGGTTAGCATTCGCCATGCTTTCAATGGGACAAAAAACCATTCTAATTTTTAAAAGGCATAAATAGCTTGAAGTACTTTCATTTGATCCGGATTCACATGAAAGTTAGAATTTTAGCAGTGTGTGTTTTTACTTATTTATCTACTTATCAAGCAATTTCTTCATCTTGGTTCTGAAGCACAAGGCTTTTTCATAAATGTGAAATTGTAATTGCATGATGTTGTTTTAGAGTCAAATCAATGACTTCGAATCCAGATAATATAGATAGTTGAAAAAAAAAAAGCTTGTAAATCTGAGAGAGAAGGGAAATGTGAAGGGATGAGGAAATTCAAAAGAGAATTAATTAGATTTGTCTTTTTAACGAAAGGATTTGAATGATCACTAGTTGTATTTCCTTCTAAATAAAGAGAGTGGTTCCTTGTCCAGTTGAAAGTTTGGAGGATTCTACCTCTACACAAAGGTGAGGAGGTTAGCATTCCTCGTGTATATCCATCTATGTGTGTTTTGTTCTGCATTATATGTTATAGTTACTGACTCTCTTTTTTGAACTTGTGATAGGTGCTTTGGCAATCACGATTGCTAATCCAACTGATCTAGTCAAAGTTAGGCTTCAAGCTGAAGGCCAATTGCCATCTGGGGTACCTAGGCGTTATTCCGGTGCTATGGATGCGTATTCAACTATAGCGAGACAAGTCAGACTTTCTTCTGATGAGTTTTTTGGTTTTGTTCCTTTCTATATGTTGACAATGTACTAATTGAGTCATATTTTGTTAAACTAGGAAGGGTTATTGGCCTTGTGGACTGGTCTTGGGCCCAATATAGCACGGAATGCAATTATAAATGCTGCTGAACTAGCTAGTTATGATCAAGTGAAACGGGTAATCACATTATAGGGTATTCTAAATTGGACTTTTGCTATTATTGAAAGTTGTTGCTTTACATAGAATTTAATCGCAATGCTGCTCTGATTCTTTATACTTATGCAGACAATTTTGAAAATTCCAGGGTTCATGGACAATGTCTTTACTCACCTCCTAGCTGGCTTAGGTGCTGGTCTTTTTGCTGTCTTTGTTGGTTCTCCCGTTGATGTGGTAGGTGCTACCCCAGCCCCTCCCCCTTCTGCCTTTTTTTTGTCAGCAGTCTGCACTTGCATTTAAGATAAACATATCATTGGTAATAATGACAGTCCTGTTTATAATGAAAAGAGACAGAAAGAGAAGAAAAGGGCACATTCTTAATCTTTTGGTATAACATTTTGGTGCTGGATCATGCAAAGATAAAGCTAACAACGTTGG
Source organism: Gastrolobium bilobum (assembly GCF_033153095.1). Lineage (NCBI taxonomy): Eukaryota > Viridiplantae > Streptophyta > Magnoliopsida > Fabales > Fabaceae > Gastrolobium > Gastrolobium bilobum. Next base: position 156,764 of record NW_026898430.1, read on the forward strand.
TGCTGGATCCTGTGTAATTTTTTTTTTTAAAAAAATGGAAGAAATCAAACACTCTATAAGTAAAATTTACTTTCAAAAATTCTGAATGTGTTCTCTCTTAAACATCCTTGTGAAGTTATAAGGAACTTGGTATTTTGAAATTTCAGAACTATTGCAAGATTCAATACTGGGTACATGAAAATGTTCAATTGAACAATTCTGGTGAAACTCTTATGAAGCAAAACCATCTAAATTTTCCGAATGATGATTTGTCCATGCTTACAATTTTCCAGGTGAAATCCAGGATGATGGGAGATTCAACCTACAAAAGCACATTTGACTGCTTTCTCAAAACTTTGTTTACTGAGGTTTGTGAACTTCTTCCTTATTTGATTTTGTCCTTTATAAATGGCACCTTAAAATCTTGAAACCTATCGAAATTGAAAGATTCATTACAGTAATTAGCATCTTTTGTTGTTATGTTAAGTCTTTATTTTGGTTGTTCTGATTGTTTTACGAACATCTCTGGTTAAGACCTAAATTATATTAGGTGACATGGGAGACCAGACACAAACTTTCTAATGCTTAATTAAACAGGCTATAGGCAGCACTGAATTCTCAAACAATGAAAATAACTTTTCTTACTTGTGCAACGTTTGTTGCTCTGATCTGGAACAAACTGAAAATATTTTTGACAGTTGCTGCCAGCTTGTTGTTTTGTTTAGAAGCTGACATGAGGGTTTGTGTAAGTTTATCTTTTTCTCTGGACAACTTAAACTCATGTCACAAATGTATTGCAGGGATTTTTGGCCTTCTATAAAGGTTTCCTTCCTAATTTTGGTCGAATAGGAGCCTGGAATGTGGTTATGTTTCTTACACTTGAACAAGTAAGATATACATCTTTAATATTACCTTATGTAATTTATATATCGTATTGCACCTTATTATCCATATATAAATGTCCTGCTTTAAGGTTTGAGCCACATGTATATGCTAAGTTTCACAGCTTAAAAAGGGTACGGTAGGTCTGTCTTGGTTTTATCAATATTTTCAATGAAGATTTTACAATTCAATACAATAATTTCTACAAATTTGTTTCTTCTGCCTCAGCTTGTAATATCACATGCACTCAAGAGAAAATGGCTTTTAGTAACTTCTATTTTTCACCTTGATCACAACCAAATACGTAGATCTTGTCTGGAAGTTGTCATATACGAACAGAATGGCCACCTCTCTAAACTCGCATTCAGTTAAAACGAGGGTGAATTTCCCCATAAAATTGCCTCTTTAGTTACTTTTGTGATAAATAACACCACTGTGTTTGGCCTCGTAAATAACAAGAGACTGCTTTTACCTTTTGGTATCATTAACTGTTTTGTGGGTCTTCTTCACTTAACATGAAATTGTATATGACTGTATGATTCTGCTTGTCAATATTGAAAGTGCTCAATATTTGATCCATGCGACAGGTCAAGAGAGTTTTTAGAGGATAAGTGTTGTTACTCTTCATGATTGAGATTCAAGTAGCAGAAATAGTGTTCTTTCTCGGATGAGTGCTCCCAATATGGTCAACAGAATTGTTCCAAGAGATAGGTCGCCTTTCTACGTTTGTTTCCTACTTCTGTGATTTGGATGGATGTCACGCTTCATATATTCTTACTCAACGAATAAACCGTCAAATTAAATTGCTATATTTGTTTCCTAGTTGAGCCATGTGGATGCCACGGTTCATATATTCTTGGCCAATTAATAGAGCGTCAAATTACATTTACATGAAAGTTCTACACTGTACTGTATCGACATGATGTATCATTTTCTTGGAAATTCATTGAATAGACGAATGAAATGAATCATGTATTAACACTTACATTTATTTAGAGTTTATAATTTATTTCTCTATTCAAATATTGTTGAGACTTGTTGCCATTGATACAGAAGATGGATTTTGTTGGTTCCCTTGGTGACCCCAAGTACATTTGGATTCAGGGAATCTAATAAATTCTCCTTTCCTCTCGTTTGCAAGCCAAAGTTCCAGGGAAAAAGTATTAACTCGATTTCATAGATTTGAGAATTAACTATATCATAATCATTTCAAGGTCAGATACAACATAGTCTGTCATAACGCATGATCAAGCTGAATTCACCAGGAAATCAATAACTAAAGCCTAAGGATTTTCACATTACATCAGTAGAATGGTAATGCTGTTAGGCAAATGTTAGGATCACTCTCACCAGCTCCTTTAAAACACGACTCCCAAAAAACTTATGTTCTGGCAATCAAATAAACTCTAGCCTTTATAACAGACCCATTCCCAAGCTTAAATCCAGGGCTGACTGGAAACCCTACAACCTGACCAGCTGGGACTCTCCCACCTGAAAATTTCACCACACTGTCCATATACTGAGGATGGAACTCAGCTCCACGACTTGCTTCAAACTGACTTGGTGCAGGGTTCAATGAGAATGCCAGTAAATGCAGCAACCACACTGTTTTGGCCATCCCTAAGAATTCAGTGTAGAACTCACTCCTGGGGTGGTTTCCTGCTTGGACTTGACTGTGTTGCTCCAAGTTACCAAACAATGACTCCTCCATCTTGGGATGGACAATAGCAAGGTACTTCTTGGAACAGAATTTGCCAAAGTGACATGTTGGTAGGATTCCAAGAAGCTCTGTAGGATCCATGGACTTCATGTCCCGGTATTGAGTGAAGCAATCGCGGCGAAACTGGTCAGGGTTGAGGAGGGAGGAGAGGCTACCATCCATGTAGAAAGTCTCGTGGTCGAACCCTTGGAAGATTTTCCTGGATATATAGGATTCAAGGGCATACTTGGCATGGTGAGATGAGACAATGGAAGTGGTTGAAGTAATATGGTATTTGTCAGTGGAGGCAGTAGCTGCTTCAATGGAACGAACAGCAGCTGTGATATCCCAATGTGCATTGTGCATGAGAGACAGGAGTAGAGATGTGAAGGACTTTGATGCTTCTTTTACTTGCACCATTGTTGCTTCAAAGAGTTCCGGGGTTGGAACTGCTGCAATTGCTGCAAAAAGAATTTCACAAAAAAAGACTGAGATTTCAATATTCAAGCAGCAATTTCCAACCTGAATAGAGCATAAGATCCTCTATTCATTTCCACTTATAGCAAGTAGCAACTTTGGTTTAACTTGAAGGAGTTTCTGAAACTCCAAATCATGCCATTTGGGAATTCTCCAAAAAACTAAACTAAAATGCACATGCAAGAATCACTTTGAATAAAAGGACACTTCAAAGCAACAACATAAAACAAAAAGAAACATTACTTTTTCTGAATTTTCTAGCCATGCAAACATTAAAAAAATCTTCACTGAAAAAAAATAAATTAAAAAAGAAGGGCTTGCATAATTAACCTTGAATTCCTAGTTTCCTCTTAGACTGAGACCTCCCAGGCTTCTTTTCACCACTGCCATTGCTGGAGAGTGCAACTACATTCTCAAGCTTCTCTTTCAGATTCTGAACCTCCAAATCCTTTGTCTTCACCTCCTTCTTCAGCTCCTCCACCACCGCCTCGTACGGCGCCACCACCTCCCTCAGCGACACCGCACCAATACCACCACCACCTCTCCTCCGAACCCTCCTCCTACCACCGCCGCCGTCACCGTTGCGCCGGAACCGCTCCCTCAACACGGCGAGCTTCCTCAGCTCCGCCACCATCGCCACGTCAGCAGCCCTCATCTTCTCCGGGTCCCACGGCGAATGCGCTTCCTGCAACCTCACGTACGCTCTCTTCATTGACGACACGGTTTCGAACACATCCTCCATTACTGCCTCCATCTGCTTCACCTTCAAACCCTTCAACCCCACCATTTTCTCTTCCTCATACTCTCCATTCTCTTCCTCGTACCCTTTATCTTCCTCTCCTTCTCCTTCTTCTTCGTCTTCATCTTCTTCGCCCTCTTCTTCGTACCTGTTTTCTTCCGATTCGCACGGCGAGTTTTCTTCCTTGACACCGGCGGCGAGGGGGTGGAGGAGGCAAGAGGCGGTGACCCTTTGGATCAGATCGGAGAAATTCGACACCTTTCTCGTCATTGTTCGCAAGTTGTTGTGTTTGACAGAGTCACTGAGTGAGAGACAAGAGATGGAAAATAGAAACAAAGTGAAGTTCACAAATGGTGGAGGGTCTGAGTGGGTCCACTGACTCGTTCAGTGACTCAAATAATGCTATAAACAATTAAGCGATGTATATTCCGAACACGTGCTGTGTGTTTTTGTGACTCGCTGGTTTCTGTGAACCAGTGTCAGAGCTACCACGAGGAGGTTAAGAAAAATGCCTTTGCACAATTTTAAGAAACTAGTTACCTAACAATCGGAACTTGAGTGGGAAAGTTTTAAATTAAACTAAGCAATAATCATACCGTCAAAAAAATTAAAATGTAATGGGTAATTAATATGGGAAAAACGTTTCTAAAATTAATTTTAGATAAGTTTATATAAAATTATTGATTTTAATTATGTATTATTGATAATATATAGTTATAATATGAAAAAAGAAAATTCTCTTCTCAATCATATCAGCTGGTATGAAAAGTGAAAAAAAAATTATATTATAATTATATATTATCAATAATATATAATTAAAATTGATAACTGGCTGACAATTTTTCTAAAGTAATTTTAGAAAAATATAACCCAATTAATATATATATATATTTTTTTGGATGAAGTAATGGGTAATTATATTTATAAGTGTGGATAGATGTCTCCAAATGCCAATACCAGCAAGGATAGAGAGCCCTTTTATTTAAGAAGAGAGAGAGAGAGGGGTATTGGTATTTATTGTGGTGAAGCTAACCAATGGTTTGGTTAGTTAGACATTAGTGACCTCAACTTAAAAGGAGAGGGATATGATGCTTGACCTGTTGCCGGAGACGCCCGGATTAATGTGGAGGCGCGTGGCGGTTGAAGGTAGTGACGGTTGTGACTGGGAGGTGGTTGACTGTTGGTTGTTAAGTTCCACAGTACTCAGAGACAGTGGGTTGTGGCATTGTGTGGAATGGAAAGGAAAAGGTGGAAATGGTGGACCATGGTAGCAGTGTTAGTAATTGCTTGCTGATCATAGCATGTGAAAAGAGATAAGGGCACACTGTCAAGTGTCAACTGTGCGGAGACATAGATATTTAAGTAATGTTATATTAAAATGGGTCAAATACTTCTCGTGTTGCATAGAAATATTTAATTAATGATGAATTTTATATTTATTAAAAAGAAAAATTTATACATAAATCAAAAATAGAGATTAATATTTTTTATGTTACAGAAGATAATTTTATCTTTTATATATATATAAAAAATATATGGGGCTCATGTGAAGCCATATGAGAGGAAGAAAGAGAAAGATAAAACATGAATTTTACACACTTTTATATGTATGTAAGAAATAAATTTATCTCCTATAATAAAAAAAATATTAATTCCAAATATAAATAATACTATTGTTCCACTTTTTTAAATAAAAAAAATAGAGAAAGATTCTATCAATATGCAATTCTTTTTTTTTTTTGAAAATATTCCATCGATTCATCGCTTCGCGACTAGTTCGATTCGGGGCGGGTCCAAGATTAAGGCTTTAAACCTCTTCCAAAGATAGTACTGGTAAGGTGCGAATACATGCTCTCACCTCCACCTGCTCAGTTCCCATGCCCCAACTGAGCTACCACCATTTGGTTCAATATGCAATTCTTTGTTTTATTATGAAAATATAAAAATGTAATAAAAATTATGCAAAAATAACAGTATTCATATTATTTTAACAATAATATTAACGATGAATCTTCTCCTATTATAAATGTCAAATAACCAATTATAAAAATTAAAATAATATTTAAATAATTGACAACATATAACAATTTTTCGATTGTAAATTGTTTTATGAAAATATATCGGTACAGATAGTATTTGTTATTTTATGAATTTACGCATGATGTCATATTAGTTGTTCAAGTTAATCGTGATTTATATATAATTAATTTTGCAATTTTTTCGCCCATTTTTTGTTTGTTGCAAAATTTTAAAATTAAAATGGTCTAATGTGTCAACAGGATTAGTTTAGTTAATAAAGATTGAAGTGTTTTTCTTATAAGGTTGTTCGATTCTCAGTGTGATAGGGCTTCACTATAAATTTATCTTTAAATTTCTAATCTGTATGCTTTTTTTCCCCGCCAGTAACGTTGGTGTGAATGGTATATACAAGTTTATCTAAAGAACAATGATAGATATCTATTAAAAAAAAATGAACAATGATAGATGAATGTGTCCGAATTTTTTTTACACATAATATTAAGTAATGATTATAAAAATTTACCATTCATTACAAGATCTGTGTTGTATCTAGATACATTATTTTGCAATATTTAAGGTAAATCTGTTTGAAATTATTGTTTAGTTTACAATATTGGATCTAGCATTAAATTTGTATATAGTTTATTGAAGGGGTTCATTGTTTATTGAGGCGAGAGCATTTTTTATTTTCTCTATTCTTACTTCTTAGTTGACTATATCACGTGGGGGGTCTCATTTTCATGTTATGGAATTTTTCATTTTATATTCAGAAGGTTATCACTTTTTCAAAGGAGTTGGCAGCTGGGGTCGCATCTTGAGAAAAGTGCTAAAAAGTAATTCTTTTTTCAAGTCATTTATAATTTATATGTGCTTGAAGATTGGAGCTTTACATTTTAAAGGAATAAAGGTTTTTATATTGTAATATATAAAATTGACTCATGAACATATAAAAAAGTGGGTTGAATTTAGGAATATTTATCAATCGATTCAAACTGCCATGTACTAGCTAGCAGTCATAAAAGGTAATGCCACCAGACACTTACCTCAAACGTCACAATAAATTTTACCAGGCAACAACGTATAATCCCAAGTTTCAAGAGTTTTTCGCACCTAATATACAACGTAACAAAATTAGAATACATTCCAATCATTCCTATCAATTATCAACAATTTTCCATGCTTAAATGCTTCTGCACTCAATCGGCCCCTAAGGCTATTTTTCCCAAAAATATTCTGTTCTTAAATTAAACTTTACCAATGTTTACAACAAAGATTTCCCAAGGTTTACAAAAAATTGATAATCGAATTAATCAAAAATCAAAAAATCAAAACATAAAAAATAGTATATTTTAATTGGACTGGAACGATTTTCGGCTTGATTAGTGAAAATTGACCCAACCAAACTGATCCAATGTATTATGTATTTATTATTTTTGAAATTTTGCTAATGTCATTTTTCCTAATTTAGTAACCCTTACTTAGTTTCTCTCTTAGTTTTGAACAGTAGACTATTCCTAAATTCACACACACTCATCCGCGTAGCACATCTTCTATACGAAGAACCCACTTTCGTTGCAAAATCCAGAGGCTCACTCCACCATGCCGTTGTCGTTGTCCTTTCTGTTTCCTTTGTGTGACAAGCCAACATTAACTCGCCTCCGCCATTGTCGCCGTCTGTAACATCCCGTGTATACCCGGTTTGTTATCATGTCATCGTATTAAGTCACGCTTAATTAAATATGCGAAATAAATTTTTCTTTTCAATTATGACGTCATTATCAATTACCAAGTTGATTACTTAATCTTTTAAAAACATTGCTTGTATGTAATTTGCAAATAGACAGCTATCTACACTGAATAACCTCATACTATAAATAAGTGAGTATCTAAGTTACGAATCTATCACACATAGTCCGGACCATAATCCTGATACATTAATACAACTCGAAACTAAAATAAGACATAGTCAAATCAATGTGGCATGGACAACCCCCATGCTCACCAAATAAGGCAACAGAGCCCAACATAGTCTCAGATCAAATAACAGGATAATAAATATAAGCAAGTCATCAACCAAGCACATCATCATAAACAACATATATCTAACTCAGCTCCGGCCTCCTGCCGCCCGAGGTCTCAATCCCAGAGTTACCTGAACCTGAAATATGTGCCCCAAACGTGGGGTGAGATCTCTAAACAGAAATCTCAGTAAGACAAGGGGTCCTCAAGGATTTCTCCACCCCAAGCTCACTTACATGTGCAATATAAGTTCAAAAGCAGGAAATAATATAAGTTCCAAAATCAGTGCAATGCAGCAGAATAATCATGTCATGTGTGCCATCTATTCTACTGGCCAGAGAAATGCGGGACTTACATTCATCTATTGCCTACATTCAATGCAAGTACTACTTACACCCACCCACAGAATTACCATATGGCATGTCTCATACATACACATGCTTACCGTCTAGGTGGAACAACACATGCATATTATAAGCACTTGCACATAACAGCTCAACAGCATTTCAAAATCAATACATGAAAACACATCATGCATATAAACCATCCCCCCATAGGGTATGGTGGAACCAACAATGGCTAAACCGAGGACACGAAAGCTTACCTCGCAAGCTAACTATCCAAGCCAAGCTCACACTAGCTCAATGCCCACAAACAACACAATCACAATCTTTTTATACAATAATTGATCATCAATAATCATTGCCCAATGTTACATTAAGTGATTAAGGCTTTCCAACTCATTTTAAGCCATTTCATGCAAATTCTGCAGGAGGTATTCGAATACTCCTCGATGAGTATTCGAATACTCCATGTCTCCAGAAAGTATCCGAATACTTTCACTCAAGTATTCGAATACCACAAGGTATCCGAATACTTTTCCCCCAGTATCCGAATACCACCAGGTATCCGAATACAAATACCACAGTATTCGAATACTACCCAGTATTCGAATACTTATTCAACGGTATCCGAATACTTTTCTTCCCAGAAAAGTATTCCAATACTCCTCCAAGGAGTATCCGACTACTGAAGGATAAGTATTCGAATACTACACGAAAAGTATTCGAATACTTATCAGACAGAATGCAGAAATTCGTGCATTCTCTGCATAAGTCCATATTTAAGGGTCCAAACGTGATCTGGAGTTCAATAACTCCATCAACAGATGTTCATTAACATGTTTTAGACTTAGATTACCATCCTTTAGCTCAAATGGTTCAAGTTTCACTTTTTAATGGATTAAACAAGCTAAAATCATGAAAATATCAAAGAGGTGATCATGGTGTACCTCAATTGACTCAAACTCAGAAAAAGACTCCTCCTTGGAGCTTCCAACAAGGCTCAAAGGTTCTAACTTTGCAAGAGTACGAAAATGTACTACAAGGTTGGACCTTTCTCCATCAAATGGGACCATGAGGCTCAAAATGCCAAGAAGATGAATCCTCGCAAACCAAACTCAGAATGCAGCCCTCAAAACCTCTCAACTCAGAAACTAAACTCAGAAATGAGGCACCTTTCACTCACTCAAGGCTCAAGCACACTCAAGTATGAAGCTTTTGTGAAGGATTCAAGAGGAAAGGTGACCTCTTGAAGGTTCAATGTAGAGGGAGAAGGGAGGAAAGGTGGCTGACCCCAAGCACCAGAAATTCTCACGTAGGGGGCTCAACCAAATGACCTAGGATCATGTGCCACCTCTATTTAAAGGTGTGCTTATTTTAATCACACAGTATTAGCGCTAATAGTTACGCTTATCTTTTTAATCTCAAACTTGGGATTCTGAACCTAGCCATTTTTTTAGGATTTCTCGTATTTTTATTTTATTTTTCGCAGTACTTTTCTGGTACGCGCTTTTACATAGCCAATATCAGTTCTGGCATCAGTTCCCATTATTTTGACCTGAAACTTGTTATGCTAGTCCTATATATTATTCTAGTGACATATACATACTTTTCATAATTTTTCGGGATACTTCATCGGTACGCATTTATACCGTGGAGCAGAATCGATATCTGCACTTTTCGTCAAAAAAGTGACTTTCAGCATTATTACTCACTTACCATAATTATTTAAGCCTTCTCATAATTATTTGGGTCAATTATGGAATTATCTCATTAATCTCATAATTAATTAATTAAATTCCTAATTTAACGGTGCGGGTTCTTACACCGTCCCTTGTAGCTAATGATTTGTATGGTTAAAATTTTTGACTTTTTTTAAAAATTGGAAATCAATCCAATCCAAACAAAAAAAATTGGATTGAATTGGATCAAATTGAAAAAAATAATTAAAAAACCGAATGGAAGATTAAATGATCAAACTGAAAGAATTGGATCAGATAATTTTTGCTTCAAAACCCATCCAATTAAAATCACAACCCGCTGCATACAATAGATTCCGTTCTATAATGATCCCACCAAATTACGCGTTCATCATTTACATTGAATTATTATTTGTATTTGACATAGCTTGCAGCTCTATTAGCGCAATACTAATGCCTCTAGCGTGGAGTTGGTGTTTCTAGCATGGAGTTTCAGCACTACTAGCGTGGAGTAGGTGCTTCTAGTGTGGAACTGCAGCGCTACTAGCGCAAGATTGATGCAACTTGCATGGTTATTTTAAGTTAGCTCACCTTCTATTTAGTTAGTTGAGTTTCTGTTATTTTACTTCAATTGCAATCATGCTGATATAAATATATAAGTAACAATGTATTTTCCATCTTCTTGATTCACTTTCTTCTTCAATGAAAGTTTTCTCTTCAATTCTTGTAATATGGTATCAGAGCTTAACTTGAGCTTTGGTATTCATTGCTGATCTTTTCTTTCATTTTTCTTCGTTATCAATTCTAGTAAAGTTGATTCATTCTCTTTCGAATCCTTCACTGTTCTTATCATAGAATTAGCAAACCAGAGCTCACGTTCCTTACCAGATACTTGACAAATCCGTCGAGTCCATACTACCTGCATCCAACCGAAAACCCTTCCTTGGTTCTTCTATCACCGGTGTTTGATGGCAAGAATTACCATTTTTGGACCAGAGCCATGGAGATGGCATTTAAATCAAAAAATAAGTAAGGGTTCATCGATTGCTCCATTATTGCTCCACAAGAAGTTGATCCTCTATTTTGTGTATGGGACCGATGTAATACTATGGTCCTTTCTTGGCTTCATCACTCCATTACAGATTCAATTATGCAGTCCACCATATCTATGGATCAAGCCTCAAAAGTATGGAATGATCTCTGTGAAAGATTCTCACAATCAGACATATTTTGTATTGCAGATCTTCAAGAAGACTTGTTTCATATGTGTCAAGGTGAATGCATTGTTTCTCAGTATTTTACAAAACTGAAAACGTTATGGGTTGAATTAGATAGCTTGCAACTGTTGCCCAAATGCAATTGCAACCAAACATTTGCTTGTGGGAATTTGTTGCAAACTCAGGCATGTATCAATAGAGAGAAAGATAGTGTAATTCACTTTCTAAGAGGTATAAATGAGCAGTACTCTCATCTAAGATCTCAGACAATGCTCATTGACCCTATACCAAACGTGAATCGAGCCTTTTCTTTGGTTGCTCATCAAGAAAGGAAACTCTCTTTTGATGTTAGTTCTGATGTAAAGATTTTCTTGAATACACCTGATCAAAGCTTTCCTCGTGGTAATGTTGGACAGATGAATACTCACGAACAAAGCTTCAATCGTAAAGGTGTTTTACAGAGAGGTATAGGCCATTCAAGCTTTGAACGAGGAAGACCAAACACTGGAAAATTATGCACTCACTATGGGAAGTCTAATCACACTATTGAGACCTTCTTTGAGAAGCATAGTTACCCTCCTGGTTACAAAACCAGAATACCAAGAAAGGAAAATATGGCTTCTCTTGATGAACTTGATCGCTTTACTTTTGATTCAAAAAAGGGAAATTCTGGAGTTAAAGGGAATAATCAATTCCATCTCACAAAGGAGCAATATCACAACTTACTTGGTTTACTGCAAGATTCTAAGCATGAAACCATACACGCATCAAATATAGTTCAAGTTAACAACAACCTCTTTGACCCCAGGTAATTTCTCACCTCAGTGGATCTTGACACCGGTGCAACCGATCACATAAGCCACTAAAGTTTCTTGTTCTCTTCCCTTTGAAACATTAAGCCTATTTCCATCAAATTACTAGATGGAAATCAAGTGTTTGCCACTCAAACAGGAAACATTCATCTATCCCCCTTACTCACCTTATACAATGTCCTTCTTGTTTCTAACTTTCATGTGAATCTCATATCAGTTGCAAAATTGATTCATGACTTAAATTGTCATGTTGTTTTTCACTCACTCTAATGCTCTATTTTGCAAAACAATACCTTAAAAATGATTGGTTTATCTAAACAAGATCAAGGTCTCTTTATCCTCAATCCAAGTAAACATTCTACTAAATTTTGTTGCAACGCTACTGTATTTGAGTCATCCAAGCTATGACACCTTCGTCTTGGTCACTGTTCAAAGTCTGTATTACATAACATTTCCATTGTTTTCCCCTTTATTTCATGTACAAACAATTCTGATCCTTGTGAAATATGTTATTTTTCAAAACAAAAGAAGCTGTCATTTTCTTCTAGCATTACTGAATCTTTACATCCCTTTAGCATCATACATGCTGACATATGGGGTCCATGCGTCATTGAATTAATACATGGACATCGTTACTTCCTTACTCTAGTAGATGATTCTCTCTCTTCACTTGGGCTATACTAATGAAAGCTAAATCTGAGACAAAACGCCACTTATGTAATTTCATTTCCCTTGTCCAAACACAGTTCAAAATAACCATCCAAACGCTTCAAATAGACAATGGTTCTGAATTTGCCATGGTTGAATTTTTCAAACATAAGGGAATACAACATCAAACCTCTAGAATGTCCCCAACAGAATGGTGTTGTTGAACGCAAATATCAACACATTCTAAACGTTGCACGAGCCATCTTCTTTCAATCTCAGGTTCCTAAATCCTATTGGTGCTATTGCATCACTCATGTTGTCCATATTAATAATTGGTTGACCATTCCATCATTTAACCACAAGACTCCATATGAACATTTATACAACAATCCTCATTCTTTTATTCATCTGAAAGTCTTTGGTTCTTTATGTTTTGTCTTTACTTTAACACGAACCAAATTTGTCCCTCGTGCTAAGAAATGTGTCTTTCTTGGTTATAAAGATGGTATCAAAGGATACCTGGTCCTTGATGTACATACTAACAAAATTCTTGTATCCAGAAATGTAATTTTTTATGAAGACAAGTTTCTCTTTGCTGAAAATAACACAAAGTCAAATCCTATTCCTTCCATGTTTCCTTCTATGCAATCCAATCTTGATTATGAGTCTTCTTTTCCTATGTCTTCTATATCAACTCAAATGCAACCTAATTCTGATCCTAACCTGACTTTAGAAGTACTTCTTGATACTACCACAACTTTCTCACATCAACAAGTTCGCAGATCAACTTGTATCAGGTCTGCACCTTAATATTTAGCATAATTTCACTGTTGATTGTCAAGCTTAGTTGATACTAATCAGTCTTCAGGTATGTTATCTTCAAATCTTTACCCTATATCAGATTTTCTTTCTTATAACAAATGTTCCCAAACCTATACTGCTTTTTGTGCTAACCTATTAACAACCGTTGAGCCAAAGAATTACAAGCAAGCTGCATCTCTTCCTTGTTGACAAGATGCTATGACAACTGAGATTCAAGACTTGGAGAGAAATCGTACGTGGAAGCTGGTTCAACTCCCACCACACAAAAAACCTATAGGTTATAAGTGGGTGTACAAAATCATATGAAAACCTGATGGATAAGTGGATAGATATAAGGCACGTTTAGTTGCCAAAGGCTACACTCAATGTAAGGGTATGGATTACTTCCAAACATTTTCACCAGTAGCTAAAATGACCATTGTACGCACATTACTTGCTTTGGTTGTTGCTCACAACTAGCATCTAGAACAACTTGATGTCGACAATGCCTTCTTGCATGGTGAACTTCATGAGGAGTTCTATATGCAGTTTCCTCCTGGCTTTCCTTGTGAATTTCCCAATGTGGTTTGCAAGTTTGAGAAGTCCTTTTATGGCTTGAAGCAGGCAAGCCAGCAATGGAACGCCAAGCTCACCTCTGCACTTTAGAAACTTGGTTATTCTCAGCTCATGGCTAATTACTCTTTCTTCACTAAGAAGACTGTCACTACAATCACAGCTCTTTTAGTTTATGTAGATAATGTTGTCCTTACCGGTAATGACATGACAGAGATACAACATATTGAATCTTCTTTGGATAGCCAATTTCTTATAAAGGATGTAGGCCAATTACGATTCTTGTCCAAGCGTGGTCTCATCCTAAATCAATGTAAGTATGCCCTCGAATTTATTGCTGACTATGGTGTTCTTGCAGCAAAACCAGTGCCTACCCCATTGACTCAATCTCACAAACTTAATCGTGACAAAGGAGAACCTTATCAGGACCCAGCTGGTTATCGTAGGTTAGTGGGATGTCTCCTATACCTCATTACTACAAAACCAGATATCACACACTCCTTCCAGACACTAAGTCAATCTATGTCATCCCCTACACAAGCTCATTACTTGGCAGCATGTCATGTTCTTCGATATATCAAAAGTTCTCCAAGAAAAGGTCTTTTTTTCCTACAGACAACTCTGTTTCCATATCTGGGTTTGGTAATAGTGATTGGGCTTGTTATCTCGACACTAGGAAATACATTACAAGCTTTTGTGTTCTCCTTGGATCATCATTGATAAGTTGCCACTCCAAGAAACAGAACATGATTTCACGCTCTTCATCTGAAGCAGAATATCGTGCATTAGCAAGTATTAATTATGAGATCCAGTGGCTTTCCTATCTGTTTAAAGATATTGGTCTTCCATTAACTCAATTGTTCCAGTATAATGTGACAACCAATCGATAGTGTACCTTGCTCAAAATCCAAATTTTCATGAGAGAATTAAGCACATCGAAATTGATTGATATAACTAGGGAGAAGATTAACACTGGTCTTTTGAAGCTACTGCCCATCTCTCCTCATCATCAACTTGCTGATGTATTAATGAAATCCTTGCACCCAGCACACTTTCGAGAAAACATCTCCAAGTTGGGATTGATTGATGTAACGCCCCGTCTGCAGCCGGTTAATTAACATTCGTATGATAGTAAGCGCAGCATGCCCAACTTAATTAATGCGGAAGCTAACTAAATAATTTTATTTTTTTCTTTTCTTTATGTATTGCAAACCTTCTTACTTCCATGGCCAAAATAAAACGGACGATATTTCCTCTGTATTTTGGATTACTGGGGATAATTTCAACCTGATTGACAGTTTAATATAATCCAGACATAAACCATATTACCCAGCCATCCATGGCATAGGCTATCTCATAATCATACTGTCTCAAAATAATGTCCACGATGTTACTTATATAATTACATCAAATAAATAAAAGAGATGCAATTAAATAAGTAACATAGACCTGAGCATGCATCACTAACAGTATATACAGACTATCAACATGGCATAGACATCTCCTATGCTCTCAAAAAATACATGGCATATACAACTCAAAATAAAATATGTCAGGTACAAATCAAATATCCACAAGACCTTGACAATCATGTCAAGTAGTATTTCTCATCTGGCCTCTTGCCACGCGATGCCTCAGCACCATCAGCTCCTGTACCTGAAATGGTGATCCCCATAACACGGGGTGTATGATAATGCAGTATAAACACAGTATAAAAATCCATGCATGCATTCAGAATATGTACGACAATGCAGTGTGCAATAATATAATCCTACTGGCCAGAGAATATAACAAGTATGAATTACGCAAGGAAACACCATCTTGCAACATACCGTATAAGTAAACACCGTCTCATACTATGCATAAGTAAACACCATCTTATGCCTCACACAAGGAAACACCATCTTGTGTGGCACACAAACATACATACATATACATGCACCAAATAGCAAATCATTTTCAACATACCATATCAAACTACCATCCTCCCTCAGAGTCTGGTGGAACAAATGGGAGATTAACCCCAAGGACTGAAAGCTTACCTGGAAAGCAGTGTTCTCCAATAATTCTCGTGTCCACAGAGTCTCGATCTCTGACAAAGTCACAATCTAGTTCCAAGACGTGAAGACAATCAGTATTCCTATATACCAGTCTACCACGTTTAATTTTCAAGACTACACATATAAGAAACCTACACTTGATTTTTTTGTCCAATTTATCAAAGTGTCCTAAATGGCCATTTCATAATTTTTCCTTTTACGGGAACCAATCCCAAGCATATTTAACAAAGGGAGCCATGCCCAAATCACTCTCTAACTATCCATACCATGACTTACCTCAATATGAAAAATCCACAAATCTCCAACTCAAGCGAATGAGGATTCCAATCCGTGGAATTTGCTCAAAACAACGTTGAGATCAACTTTACAACATGAAACAATAACAACCAATCACTATTAATCTCCTAAAATATCAATTTTCGGATGGTCACTATTCATCATCTCCCTAAATTCAAAAATTTCAAGAAAAT
The DNA here is from genome assembly GCF_033153095.1 of Gastrolobium bilobum. NCBI lineage: Eukaryota > Viridiplantae > Streptophyta > Magnoliopsida > Fabales > Fabaceae > Gastrolobium > Gastrolobium bilobum. The sequence continues at coordinate 173,200 of NW_026898430.1, forward strand.
GGAGTTTAAGAGTTGGAAACTCACCGCACAACACCTTAAAACGATGAGAGCAACTCTTTTCAAGCTTCCATGGAGTGGAAACCTCTCAAACAACCCAAACACACAACCCACGAAATCTTTGGATGAGGATATCTCTCTCCACAATAAACCCCAACTGAAAATGAGTTATGATTTAGAAAGAGGAGAAGATTTGAAGCGGTTTTGGCTTTGAAATAGGTGCATTTTGTTGAGAAATGAGAGACTTATGATTTTTTGAAAAATCACAAGCTTTTATGCCATGGAGGAGCTTCTGTCGACGAGGAAGAAGAAATAAGGGAGAAAGAGAGTGTTGTCTGTACTTAAGTGAGGTTGTTTTACCCAATGGGTATAAGCTTTTCTATCCTGCTCACTAAACTCCCATTCTAACTTTACACACTAGTGCAGAATATTTTTGTGGTAATATTTTCATATTTTTTTCACTTTTTGAGTAACTTTACTTACCCATATTTTTATCCCTTTTCGTCATTTTAACTCCTTTTTCACTAAAGGTGACGTTATTTCTTTTTCTTCTACTTTCCTTATAATTATTCCTTAATAACATCATTAAAATTATTAATTCATAATTAAATTCACAACCACATGTGAGGGTTATTGTAATTGATATACACCTCCTAACTTGAGGATGGGGTATTAGACATAGCTTGCAGCGCTATTAGCGCAACACTAATGCCTCTAGCGTGGAGTTGGTGTTTCCAGCGTGGAGTTGCAACGCTATTAGCATGGAGTAGGTGCTTCTAGCATGGAACTGCAGCGCTACCAGCGCAAGGCTGATGCCACTAGCGTGGGTTTATTTAAAATTAGCTCACCTTCTGTTTAGTTTGTTGAGTTTCTGTTATTTTACTTCAACTGTAATCGTGCTGATATAAATATATCAGTAACAATGTATTTTGCATCTTCTTGATTCACTTTCTTTTTCAATAAAGTTTTCTCTTCAATTCTTGTAATAATTTGGAGCCACCGTCGCCGACACCTATATAACAGTACCATGCTTTGTGAGGTGCTCACTTCCAAATTCTTAAAAATCATGAGATTTCCTGTCCACAATAGCTTTTATTTTGCACTCAGCGCTTTGTTGTTAACCTCAGTCGAAATTATGAATCAAGACTCTCATTACTTCTTTCCAAAACCGAACCGCAAGGTGTATTTTTTATTTTTTTCATAGCCATAATTTATCATGCCTTTGTTGCTGTAGTGAAAGTCAAAATTTCTCATTCATTATATAGTATTTCAAGCAAGAATTTAAATTATAAATATTTTTATATAATTTTTTAACAAAATCTCAAAAATCCTTAAATAATGTTCATAACAACATATAAAATAATTATATTTTGAAGTTTTTTCTTTGCACTTGATAACCTCAATAAATATATTATTTTATCAAAAACTCTTAGGTAATGAAGAGTGAGCCTATAGCCTAATTTTTAAATGAGTTTTTCTAAAATTTTGAACTTTCTATATTTTTTATATAGATTAGATCAGACCATGCTTAAGATAGGTCAGATTGTAGATCCTTAATTGCAATGGCGGAGCAACAAAATAATTTTTGCCTGTGCCAAGGTTGTACCATATTTGAAAACTCAGTCAATGCCAAGGCTATATCATTTTTGAAAACCCATATAGTGCCAAGGCTATACCATAATATTTAAAGAAAACTTGTGCTATTTTTGAAAATCAGCCAGTGCCAAGGCTCTCACTAGACTCCAAGTGGCTCCGCCACTGCCTAATAGGTCAACTAACTTATTTACACTCATACCACACCCTTTATTCATTCCACATGCACAGTCACAAAATAGTCCAATGTTTATACCTAATTGAAAATGTGATAATGAAGTTGGGGCACACATCAAATGCAGCCAAGAAAATCAAATGGATGTAAGAATGAAACCATAATAGTAGGGGTGTTCATCAACCGATCCAAACCGATTCAAACCGCGGTGACCGAACCAAAAAATAAAAAACCGAAAAAAACCCGTAAATTTTAGTTGGATTGGATCGGTTTTCGGATTGATTGATGAAAACCGATCCAATCCAAACTGATCCAATATATTAATTTTCCTCAACCTACTTGGGCTTTTCTCCAATCATAGCCCAAAAATTTCTAAACCCAAGACCCATTAACCTATCAACTAAACTCAAGAAAAAGCCTAATCACATCTCATCAACAAAATTTCATCTGCGTAGAGTTCCATATCTCATTGCCCCCCAAAAAAAGCTATATTATCATTTACTGATGCTTTTGTATTTCAAAAAATAATAATTTACAAAGGTAATATATACAAAAGATGTTATTTGCACAATAATCATGAAACAAATTCTAGAATTTAAAAAAAATTGAAAATCGATCCAATCCAAACCGAAAAAAATTGGATGGGATCAGATCGGATTTGAAAAAAATCCAAACCGAATGGATGATTACATTATCAAACCGAAGAGATTGGATCGGATGATTTTTGTTTCCAAAACCGATCCAATCCAGACCGCGAACACCCCTACACAATAGAGTAATTATATGCTTAAAATATTGTCCACATGGATAAGAGCCCATTTGAATCATCTCTTTTTTTAAGATAAAAGCTACTTTTAAGCTAAAGCTAAAAAAATAGCTTAAAAAAAGTTAAAAGTTGTTGGGTGATTACATAAAATTTATAGCTTGTTATAAAAAAAAAAAAAATTTATAGCTTAAAAGTTACTTAAAAGCACACATTTCAATAAAAGTCTCAATCTCTCTCTATATATCTCTATGGCTCTTCATTTCAAAAAAGCACACAATTCAAGAAAAGCTGATAAGAGCTTAAAAAAAAGCTCATTCTTGAAGCTTTTGTTTTTTTTTTCTTCATTATAAAAAAGAATTTTTCATTATAAGAGATTTTCTCAAAACCTGTCTGGCTTAACTTCTGATTACAAGAAGAAGACAAACTAAAAATAAGGGAATCCAAAAGGTACTAAGTCTTGAGGGAATAAATCTTCCCATATCTAATTTTAATATGATCATATCATGTGATAAATCTAAAACATTCAATAACAAATTAATGGTAGCAATTTTAATGACAAAATTTATAAAATAAAAAAGAATTAAGATACAAATTAATTGTGTTGAGCTGACATTGAATGGTTGAAATTCATATGACTTTGGTCATGTCGAAAATAAACATGAGAGAATTTATTTTCAAATTATTTTAAATCTTTTTCTTTTTCGGTTAAACTGAATGAAAAGTAATAAACTCTGCACATTTCTCTTTAGGACTTTATAATTATGTAATTTATTTTGTAAATTCTTATAATTTTATTTAATCTTAAACAGTTTCATATAATTTAAAAATATTAATAGGATTTTTATGTTTCTAATTTTTTTTTATAATTTATTAAATTTTCAATTCTATATTTACTAATTATAGAATTAAAATTAAGTTCTTAAAATCTATAATAACAATACAAACTAGTTTCTATAACTATATACATCCATTTATACTTGTAAAAATGTTAAACGCATAACAATTTAAGTAAAAAAAATTCAAATTATGAAAAAATATCCCATTTATTGCAATAAAAAAATTGAGAATGCCAGTCTTATTTTAATTTATTTTTATAAAATAAATCAAACCATTAAATTTTTTTAACTACACTAAAAGCATTACTGAATAATAAATTTTTTCAGTATACGTATTACTTAACAATGAATGTCATTGTTTAAGGACATAATAAGAAATTAGAAGTTCAATTTTCAACACTTGCAATTAGGATTAGGGAGGTGTAAAATAACCAAAAAACTAAACCGAATCATGAATCGAACCGAACCGAACCGCCCCTTAAAATAACCGGTTTTTTAAAAACCAGTTCATGAACCGAACCGGTTTTTAAAGAACCAGTTCATGAACTGAACCGGTTTTTAGAACCAGTTTAAGAACCGAACCATTTTGAACTGAACCGAACTGAACCGTTTCCGAACCGAACCGAACCGTTTTCAAACCGAACCAAATTGATTTTTATAACTTTATTTTTAAAAATTTTACTTTTTTTTCTTTTCAAAATAGGGTCAACCCGAACCGGTTCCGAATCGAACCGAACCACTTTCGAACCGAACCATTTAAACCAATTCAGTTCGATTTCTCAAAAAATTTGGTTCAGTTCGACCCATGTACATCCCTACTTGCAATCTTATGAAATATATGAAATTTTTTAAAATCATAATTTCTTAGAATTATCCATCCCGACGCTTTTTTACATTCACAACCTTTTCCTAGAATGTCCAGCAAAACGTAATGGCCTTTTTCTTTTCATTTTGAGTCTGTGACTAATGGAATTGAGTGCTTAAATTTCACGCTTTGTACACCCTAAGGAAATGACACACGCTTAAATTTCATTATTTATAGCCTCCAATGCTTTGTCTGAGACTCACGGCCAAGTTCATAAATCATGATGAGGTAATTTTGCTTTCTTAATTGGGTTATTGTTATCAAACATTTAATTTGTATTAACTTTAGCTCTTACATATTTAGTATAATATTCATGACACTTGCAGGTTTCTTGTCCACAATAGCTCTTATTTCGTACTCAGCGCTTTGTTGTTAACCTCAGTTGAAATTATGAATCAAGGCTCTCGCATTACTCCTTTCCAAAACCGAACCGTGAGATATGCTTTTGTCATGGCCATAATTTACCATGCCTTTGTTGCTGCAGTGAAAACTGAATTCAGCTTGGTAGCTGATATTCTCTTCCACTCTTCTGGTATCATTGCAATTGAGACACTCATGTGGATCCTCGCGGATGAGTTGTTAGGATTCATCGTCATTAATATGTCTCTGTTATTGGTGTTGGTGTCTCCTTTATGCTACAGTTATATTATTTCCAAGGTTCAAAGAACATCCTTATCAGCAGTGCCAGTGGAGAGAATATCTGACCATAATGATCCGAATCCGTCGGAGATACAACAAGGTGGTTTAAGTGATGATCAAATTGATTTGGAAGCACAGAAAAGTGCTGATCACAAGCTAGAAGATTCGCAAGTACATGATGCTATGCCTGTAGATGATCCTGTTTGACAATTTGTTTGTTTTTTTAAGGAAAAAAAGTTATCACGAATTTGGATTTTCTAACGTGAAAGAAGGATCATATTATTTGATTATAATCATTCGTTAATGATAAATTATTAAATGAGTTGTTGTGATTAAATAACATCATCATGTAACAATTTTTTCACATAAGAGAATTCAAATTCATCCACCACAGGTTTTATTATATGTGTATATGTATGTTGTCTAAAATTTCAAAAGCGTAATGAAAAATATAATAATTCATTCCCAAATTTTAACTTTTTTTCGGTTTCTTTTTCTATTTAAGACTTTGTTATGTTATATCAATTTGTTTATAAATGAACTTATTTAAAATAATAACATGAAAAAGAAAATGACGAAAATGAAATTAACTTAATTAAATAATAAGTTGGAACAATTTGGGCATGTATTATGTATATCCACGTAAATTCATCTAAGCATGAATTGTTAATTATGCATTTGGCATACATGGACAGAGTCACAGAGGGCATTTGTATCAAAAGCCAAAGGTACCAGTTTCAAAACTTAATTACTTATTTTAAAAAATAATAATTACGTGTCAAATTCAAAGGGTGCCACTTTTGATTGATTCGTCTTTGTTGCCGCCGCAAAGTTTGACGACATGCAGGTAGATAATTATATTTTTCCATTTTTAAATTATATCAATTTAATATATTTTTTCATATTTTAAATTTTAATTATCATATTTATAATTATTATATTTTTAATTCAATATAACATCATTGTTTTTTAAGTTGGAATTTTAAATTAGAATATTTTAAAATAATTTTTAATATTTCTCAAAAAAGAAAATTTTAAAAACTTTTAACATTCAACATTAAAATTTATCATTTTTATTTTATTTATTTATTTATTTTTAAATTAATCAAAAAATTATTTGGATTTAATATTTGAAGTTATTTTTATATGTTTCAATGCTAAGATTTAAACTTAATATTAGAAAATTTCAAATTTCTAATTTAAATTCAATAATAATAAATTAAAATTTAAAATTTAAAATTCAGACTAACTTGTTTTAAAATTAAAAAAATTATTTTAGTCATTATATTTTTAAATTTAAAATTGATCTCATTCTAATTATTTTTAATTCTGAATTTAATTAATATATTTTAAATTTTTGGAGTTCTCAAATATAATAAACGAAAATCAAAATTAAAAAATAATTACATTATATTAATAACAATCAATAAATAAAAAAAATAATAGTCCGTCATCAAGTCGTCCATTTGAAGTCTTGGACAATGGCCTTGATTGGCACAGCGTCAAGATTAAGCTAACAACAGCAACCTAATACCTACGGGTGTGTTTGGTACAAGAGAAATTTTTTGGTGACCGAGAATCATGATTAATGGGAATACAGTAGAAATTGAGTTTACTTGGAATCTTACGAAAGAGATGTTTGGTTCGCCAAAATATTACCGAGAATATTGGATAAAAATTACTGATTCCATATTTGGTTTAGAACGAAATATGACTTGGAATATGAGGTTATTTTACAAAAATAACCCCAAACTATTTTTACTTTTGTAATTGATAGATTGGGTCTAGATTTTTATGTGTATTGGGGTATTTTTGTCTCAAAATTTATTGTTGTGTTTTCCCTTTACTTGGTATTGTGATTGGTATTCCGAATTACCATATTATTTTTGGTAATCTGAATAGTGACTTTTCTTTATAAATCAAATTACCGGTAATCCTTGGATATTCGAGAATCGTAATTTATTCATTCTACCAAACATAATAATTACATTTATCAAAGAAGAATTACCGGTAATTATCTCAAAAAAAACTTGAAACAAACACCCCCTTTGAACAACGCCAAACGTGCAATCAAAAGTGCCGACTTTTGTGGTGGTTAGAAGCATTTAAAATTGGATTTTCTCACTTCATGGAGTAAGAGAAAAAATGGTACGAAAAATTAAAAAAAAAGAAGAAGAGAAAAAACGGTAAGAGTAATTACAGCTTTGAATTAATTTATTTAGAAATTAATATTATTTTTATAACTTTTTTTTAGGAAACTTAAAAAGGAAAATTTATTATTTTCTTATAATCTGAATACTTCCAAATAAATATTAAGTCATCATGATGACATACGATTTGATACAAGTCCATAATATTTTATTAAGGGAAAAGTTAAAAAAAAAATCGGATGTTTTACTTTGAATCATTTAAATTTTCTTTTATAATCAATTACACTCATATAGTTTTCTTCCAACAAAACTCATCTTTAACAGTTAATACAGTTAGAAACTAAATTAATTTAAAGTATAAGAGAATGGACTTAAGACAAAAATAATAATATAAAAAAGTAACAATAAATATGCTGAAAACTCACGACACTTGTAGAAAAGACTAAATAAATAAATAAATAAATATCAAATAAGCCTAAATAAAAAAAGAAATAGATTAAGGATAAAAAAAATCAAATATATTGAAAACTTCCAGCAATAGAAAAGAGTAAAATAAAAAAATAATCTAAATTAAAAAGAAGAAAATACACTAAAAAAAACCAAATATGTTAAAAATTTATAGCAATAACAAATAATACTAAAATTAAATAAAAAATAATCTAAATCAAAAAGAAAAAATAGTCTAAAGACAAGAAAAAAAATAAAAGAAAAAATAAGATAAAAGAAGAAAAAGAAATTACTATTGCAAATTTTCAACATTTTTTTTTCTTTTTCGTCTTCAAACTATTTTTTTATTTACATATGTATGGTATTTTTTTTCTTCAATTTTTTTTATACTTTTAATCTTTTCTATTACTCTTAAAAGCAGTGTTTTAAAACTCGGATCGGTCATCGAACCGGTTGAGGTATTGGGTCACTGGTTCAACCGGGTTGAACTGGATTTACTGTTCACATATTAAAAATATAAAAATATTACTTATGTTAATAAAAATTCACATAATAAAACTATCAATAAGCTTCAAAAAATAAATTGATTTTCAATGATAGGAAATATTATATACTTCTAAGCGTCTAGCTCTAGACCATATCCTAATATTGAATTAAAATTGCAATATAAGTTAAATGCACCTTTTGTGCTTGACATGATACGGATAAATTAAATCGTGATAACAAATAGTATGCATGAAATATACACTAAGAAAAAAAGTGTCACCGTTATCATAATAACAAATAGTATGCATGAAATATACACTAAGAAAAAAATATCCACCGTTGAGATGAGATCATGAGACCATAAGTGTTTATCATCACTTAACTTCATGATATCATTATAAGATACAACTAAATTACATAAACGAACTGCACTAATCTAAAATACCTTATTATTTTCACCTTACTTTAATCATATTCACCATAAAATATGAATATGATTTAATTCAAGAGTTCTTATCAACAAAAAAAAAAAATTACCAAAAAAAAAAGGAATAACCGGTCTAACCCGGGTCAACCGGGTCGCCGGGTTTCGGCCGGGTCAATCGGTTCAATCCGGGTTGACTGTAGAAGCTGTCCAATTACCTGCTCGGACCGGGGAACCCATCGGGTCACTGAGTCCCAGGTCGACCCGGCCGGTCTGAGCCGGGTTTTAAAACTATGCTTAAAAGAAATGGAAGAAAAAAATAAACATTGTTAATTTCTAACATATTTAGTCTTATTTTTTCATCTATTTTTATTTTATCCTCAATATTTTTTTTTTATTTTTTATTTAGACACATGGTCTTATTTTTTTTTTCTATTTTTTTTATCTTCAATGTATTTTATTTTTTTTATTTAGACAATTTTTTATACTTTTAGTTTTTTTATTAGTGTTCTAAAATTTTAATATATTTGATCTTATTTTTTTTTTTGTCTTCTCAATCTATTTTCTTCTTTTGATTTAGACATTTTTTTTCATTCAACTTTACTTTTTCTTGTCTTTTCTATAAGTGTTGTAAGTAGAAGTGTTTATCAACCGATCCAAATTGGTTCCAACCGCAGTGACCGAACCAAAAAATTGATAACCGAATTAACCTAAAATCGAAAAATATCACATATTTTAATTGAATTGGATCAATTTTTAGTATGGTTTGTTAAAATCGATCCAATTCAAACTGATCCAATATATTATGTATTTATTATTTTTGAAATTTCGCTAATGCACTTTTATGTGTATGTATTGATAACAAACTATATTGATTTAATTTTTTATTGTTTATTACTCTATTTTAACTCTTAATGAGTTTTAAGACTTATTTTAGTTTGAAGACATAAATTTTTTAGTGGTTTGTAGTTTTGTATGACTGAAATTTTAAGCTTTTCGAAAAATTGAAAATCGGTCCAATCCAATTTGAATAAAATTGGATTGAATTTGAAAAAAAATTCAAACAAAATGGATAATTAAATTATTAAATCGAAGGGATTGAATCAGATGATTTTTTGTTTTAAAACCGATTCAATCCAAATCGCAAACACCCCTAATTAGATTAAGTAAGAATAAGAGAGAAAAAATAACTTGATCTCACTCACTTTTTGTGTATATATGAGGTGATTTTATTTCATATAACATAAGAAATTATATTCCCATATATAAATGCAACCAAAGATTAAAATTTAAAACATAGAAATCAGATTTAAGAAAAAAATTACTAGAAACTAGAACATTATATTGGAATTTCATTCACTCAAGGAATCTGATTAATAGCTTTAACTTACACTGGCTAATATCCTTTCTTTCTAAAACTTTGAAATATCATTACCTATTCATGTACATATTACCATAGTTATTAAAACCGGACCGACCTGGCCAGGTCGACCCAGGAACCAGTAAACCGGTCAAATAATCGGTCTGGTTGAAACAACGGACCAGCCATGCATCAGAACCGGTCCGACCTGGCCGGTCCAAATTTTTTTTTTTTTCCAAATTTTTGTTTTTTAAAAAAAAAAAATCATAATAGCCATATTTTAATATTTTTTTGCTTATTGACTTACATAAGTTATGTACCTACAACACTAATATTATCTCAATTATGTACTATGCATAAAATTTTGAATTAATTTATAGTTAGAGATGTCGTTTTATGAACCTAAAGCCCCTATCACGATCGTTATATTTTTGTTTTATTTTTTATTTGATAATAATATGTGATTTACTATTTTTTGTATTAAAATATTTGAAATTTTTATCATTTTTTTTAGATATTTGAGTATGTTTATAATTTTTCAATATAAATTATAAAATTGCATATAATTACCGAGTCATGCAGTTGAACCAGTGACCCACTGGTTGAACCAGTGATCCGGTACCTCGACCGGGTCAATGACCGGGTCAGTTTTAATAACATTGCATATTACTCTATTATTAAATAGTTTTAATCAATTATATTGTTACTATTGAGGAAAAATATTTTTTCATGTTGCATGAGAATTCAATTATCATGTTGTGACCCTTCAATTTGCGTACAAAACTTTTCTTTTATTTTTTATTTTTTAATAAATGTAGAGTCCACCATTAATTGAGTCACAACATGAAAATTCAATTATCAGGTAACATAAAAAAATCAAACCCATATTATAGAAGTCAGTTTATAATATAGAAATACACAAATGAATCACGATATAAACTTTTTCAGTCAAGATATCAGATATGAATCAATGATCAACTTTATATTGAAAAAGACTACATTTTGTATAGAGTAACAGATGTAATGCAGTGAAATTCACGATCTAAGCACCTTACATCAAGACATTTCAGACCCATTTTTTTTCTTTTTTGAAGTAACACATTTCAGACCCACTTAGTAATTATTATCGACCAAAAAGTATTAATTGATGATGTCGAGAGAAAAGAAATCAATTTTAATTTCCATTGCAAACCCATAGCACGTAAGTATATAAACAAAAGAGTAAATATCTTTTTTGGTCCGCAGCAAATTTCACGATACCCATTTTAGTCCCTAGCAAATAAAAAGGTCCATCGTGGTCCTTAAAGAATTCAAAATGGACCCATTTTAGTCATTTTGAGGACTAATATGGGTCTTTTTTGAATTTGTTAGGGACCACGATTTCAACTAAATAGGTCTATTTTGAATTTCTTAGGGACCACGATGGGCCTTTTTATTTGCTAGGGACTAAAGCAGGCATCGTGAAATTTGCTGAGGACCAAAAAAGATATTTACTCTAAACAAAATAGAGACTCAATAGTACTGACAGGACTAGTCCTGTCAATGATTCTTACATGACTGATGTCATGTCAGCATCACGTAGACAGTCCTGTTATCATAAAACTTCAAAAGACCATAACTTTTGATTCAAGGTATCTAAATTAGATTTTTTTATTTCACATAACTTTTTGAGATCTACGCAATGACATCTCATTTCACAAATTTTATCTCCCACAAACATAATTCGAATTTACAACAATAGTTCCACAATCACAAGAGCATTTAAACCCATAAGCTCCTAAGCTCTTTCTGAACCAACACCATGAGCTATAGCACGTGTCATCGATTTCTTGGCCTTGTTTTCCCACGGCTAGCCTTTGAACCAATGATTTTTTCAGCAACAAGATAAGTGCTTTAAGACTTTTCGCAAGAAGAAACGTTGTTATTCATTGTTGCATGTGCGCATTGATGGAGAGGAAACCACTGCCATTATTTGTTATTGTTGTATGGTTCGAAAAATAAGAAAAGGAATTAAACAACATCGTTCACATAGATAAAACGTGTCAATCGATGACATATGCTGCAGTTCATGGTGTTGGTTCGGAAATAACTCAAGAGCTTCTGAGTTTAAATGCTTTTGTGACTGTGGAACTATTGTTGCAAATTCGAATTATGTTTGTGGGAGATAAAATATGTCAGATGAGATGTCATTGTGTAAATCTCGAAAAGTTATGTGAAATAAAAAATAATAATCTGATTTGGGTACCCGAATCAAAAGTTACGATTTTATGAGGTTTTACGGTAACAGGACTACCTACGGGGCGCTGACGTGACATCAATTCCATCAGAATCATTGACGGGACTAGTCCCGTCAGTTTCGTTGACATGTTTAACTGTATTAGTTTGAAATTTTTTATTTAATCAACTTTAACTGTGCAATTCTTGTCCAAAAATCCTAGAAAAGTGCTTTCGGCACAAAATAGAAGAATGATAAAAAAATAGTATTACATTAGATATAATATGTTGAATTTGGATCCTCTCATTTGAAAAATTATATGACCAAATCATGCGGGGAATCATAACCATATAAAAGTGAATTAATGATAACAAAGGAGAAGAGAGAAAATATATTAAAATAAGTAGTTACAAAATCATAACTGTTGATTTACTTTGTATGATTGTGATATTTCCACATGACAATATCATTTTTTTCCCATAAATCCATTTCTATTCATTGTTAGTTAAAATTAAACGAGTTAGTTAAAATTAAAAAAAAAATTCACGTATTTTTACTCATTCCATTCATTGTTTTATGGTTAATATTATTAAGTACTATTTTTATATTTTTAGTAAATGAGTTACCTAAACTATTTGGAATGCTTTCAACCCACGTGTACGAAATTCTAAGTTCTACCTCATCCTGATCCAAGGGAATGAATGACTCAAGGATTGTCTACCCGCGAAGTTGTACTTCCAGGATAAAGTTCATTCCTTATCTGAATTTTTAGTTTCTTGTTGGTTTCTCTAGTTTGGAGGAACAAGAGTACCCCCGACCTTAAATTCATCGGATTTGCCAATCCAAAGCAAGTGGTTCGTAGTTATATTAGTCAATTCAAACTAGGGGTGGCAATTTATGACACGACCCGTCAACCCGACCCGAACCCGACACGAAATTTTCGTGTTCGGGTCAACCCATTTATTAAATGGGTCGTGTCCGGGTTGAAGAAAAATAACATGAAAAAATTCGTGTTGGGTTACAGGTTAACCCGCGAACCTGCTGACCCGCAAAATTATAAGGATATTCTGGTCATTTTACCTCATGATATACAAATTAAATGTTAGGGTTTTAACTGTTCTCTCACTTCACTCTCCGCGGCCGCAACCCTTGTCTCTCTCACTTCCAAAGTCCAAACACTCAGCTACTGATCTTTCTCTCTGTTGGCGATCTTTCATCTCTGTCCGCAAACCTTCTTCCACCTCAACCAAAAAGGTACGCACTGTCCGCAAATTTATTAAGTATTCTTTCATTTTTTGCTTTATTCACTTTTGTCGTTTTATACATATACCCACCGTTATATATATATTGTTCCTGCGAATGAAATCTATACCCACCGTTGCTTTACTGAATATTATATATATATATATATATATATTGAATGGATCATGTTTCACGGATTCAAGAGTTATAATTTTCAATTTGTGATTAACCCACCGTATATTGTTATGCAGTTTTCACGGGTTTCAATTTTAAAATTTTCTTTTTAAAAATAAAAATAAAAATAGAATAATATATCACATTCTTTTGTTATGCAGTATGTTGTTACACAATGACCCACCGTATGGCTGTGCTGGTTGTTAATTATTTGGGTTTTATTTGTTATAAAAATTTCTTATCTATATTATTGTCATTATTTGTACATGTAGATGGATTTTGAATCACAAAACATCACTGAAATGATGGACCAGGAGATTGATGTTCAAGATGCAAATGTTGAGGATGCTAATACGGTCGGGTTGTGTTGGGTCGGGTCGTGTTGGGTCATGTCAACCCGTGTAAAAATAGATTATGCCCAAATTCGGGTTGTATCGTGTCAACCCGTTTAATTAACAGGTCATGTTCGGGTTCAGTTTTATAACACGAATTGTTAATCGTGTCGTGTTCGGGTTGAGTCTATTCGTGTTCGTGTCAGAACCAGGTTGACCCGAACCCGACCCATTAACACGAATTGCCACCCCTAATTCAAACACACAGCAACCCATCATAATTAAGTTTAAACCCCTTCCCCTCTTTCTGAAAAATGTCAAATGGCACGAGTTGGTTTAAACTTAATGATGATGGATACGTCGGATCCTTTTGGTTAGCGGATAAATATTTGGTACCATTATTGTACTCAACTGGATATAATATTTTTTCACTTATGGAAATTTTTTTAGCACTTTTAAATTTTTTTTTCCACCACATTCCACTTTTTTTTTTCAAAAGTGAAAAAATGTTGTACCTACTTTAAAAAGATTTATCCCTAATTAGCGGTGATAATTTTCAATTTGACAAAAAAAATTTCTATTCGGTTAATTTATTTTTAAATTTGTGTCATGTTTATATTGATAAAAACTGATACAAAAAATTCATGCCATGTTACATACAAAATTGATGTGCATTAATTTTTTTTTTACAATTTATTCTTGTTATTGTGTTAACACAATATTCATGAAAATAACATTCATTATAAATATTTTATTGTGTGGTGTCAACCTATAAAAATTTTAACTGGTTTTTAAATTTATGTTACGTTCATATTAAATGCTTATCATATCTTTACAAGTCGAATTATCACCCCTAAATCTGGTGATCTATGTAGCATCGATACTGACACAGGATACAACATGATACGACATTCTGACACGTTAATTCTAAAAAATATTAGATTTTGACACGTTAGAACACGTTTTGATATTAAATAATATTTTTAATTTATGTAGTGTATATTATATTTAATATTCAATAATTTAACAAAAAAATGAAGCTAAACTTATAATAGTCATCAATTTTGCAAGGAAACATAAGATATCACAAATATTTATATTAAACTCAAGAAAATGGTAATCGTAATCCAACGAATCTAATAGTTGGAACTAAAAACGCAACGCAATGTACCCTTTAAACTTTTTTTTTTGAATCTCTACAACGCGTGTTGAAGTGTCAGGATTGTCAGAGAGTGTCAAAAGATGTTAGACATTAACACATCAGATTACAGATGATACAAATAAAAGTGCACATGCAGCTTCTTGTGATTCAGCACGTGCAAATTCCTCCAACTCAGCTTCGTCTGTGTATATGCCTCGAATTGATCATAACAGAATACAAATATGAGGCTATCATATTGAAAGAGAAGAAGGATTGAAAATTGTGAAAAATGAATCTTATCATTAATATTACACTACTGCACCTTTATATATAGGTGAGCTAAATACAAGGGTTAACAGATTAACAGAAAAATAATACACAACATATCTAACTAATCATCTAACTCCCTTAACAGAAAACGGTTGCATCAGTTGTATTCTGTTATGATCAGTTCGAGGCATATTCACAGACAAAGCTGAGTTGGAGGAATTTGCACGTGTTGAATCACAAGATGCTGCATGTGCACTTTTATTTGTATCATTTGTCGTAAAATACGATGAGCAGCATTTAAATGAACCTCAGTAGGTTGTGATACATACTGAGAAAGCTGTTGAACAGCAAAACAGAGATCTGGACGTGTCGTCGTGAGATACAACAGACCAATGAGACGACGATAAGGTAATGCATCTGAGAGGGGAGTTCCTTGAGTGCGACTGAGTTTAACAGATGGGTCCATTGGAGAAGACATAGTCTTTTCAGCAAGGAGACCAGCATCTGAAACTAAATCGAGTGCATATTTACGTTGATTAACAATGATACCTTGTTTAGATCGAGCTACCTCAAGACCCAAAAAGAAACGTAAACTACCAAGATCCTTGATCTTAAATTTCAGATCAATGAAATCTTTGACATGCTGTATCTCTGTAATGTTGTTACCAGAGAGAATAATATCATCAACGTAAACTACAATCACTGTAAATGATCCATCAGTGGTTAAAGTGAACATCGAATGATCAGCGTTAGCTTGTTTATAGCCAATGGAAATAAGGGCAGAGGATAGCTTAGCATACCATTGCCGGCTAGCTTGCTTTAGCCCATACAACGACTTCTTGAGTTTGCAGACAAGAGTAGAATCTGAAACTTGAAGACCTTGAGGAAGTTCCATATAAACGTCCTCATGAAGATCGCCATGTAAAAAGGCATTGTTGACGTCCAATTGCTCAAGGTGCCACCCTTTAATGGCAGCAACGACAAGAAGAGTGCGAATAGAGGTTAATTTCGCAACTGGGGAGAAAGTATCAAAATAATCTACCCCTTCCATTTGGGAAATCCTTTGGCAACTAATCAAGCTTTGTATCGCTCAACAGATCCATTGGAACGATATTTGATACGGTACACCCATTTACATCCTATGGGTTGTTTTCCTGTTGGTAAATGAACCAAAGTCCATGTATTGTTGTTGGAGAGTGCAGATAATTCAGTATTCATAGCTTAACGCCAGTGATCATGCTTGATAGCTTGAGAGTAGAAACGTGGTTCAAATTGTGTGGATGAGTTGAGACAAAAAATTTTGTATGAAGGACAACAATTATTATAGGAAATGACACTTGATTAGGGGTGGCAATTTATGACACGACCTGTCAACCCGACCCGAACCCGACACGAAATTTTCGTGTTCGGGTCAACCCATTTATTAAATGGGTCGTGTCCGGGTTGAAGAAAAATAACACGAAAAAATTCGTGTCGGGTTACAGGTTAACCCGCGAGCCTGCTGGCCCACAAAATTATAAGGATGTTCTGGTCATTTTACCTCATGATATAAAAATTAAATGTTAGGGTTTTAACTGTTCTCTCACTTCACTCTCCGCGGCCGCAACCCTTGTCTCTCTCACTTCCAAAGTCCAAACACTCAGCTACTGATCTTTCTCTCTGCTGGCGATCTCTCATCTCTGTCCGCAAACCTTCTTCCACCTCAACCAAAAAGGTACGCACTGTCCGCAAATTTATTAAGTATTCTTTCATTTTTTGCTTTATTCACTTTTGTCGTTTTATATATATACCCACCGTTATATATATATTGTTCCTGCGAATGAAATCTATACCCACCGTTGCTTTATATATATTGAATGGATCATGTTTCACGGATTCAAGAGTTATAATTTTCAATTTGTGATTAACCCACCGTATATTGTTATGCAGTTTTCACGGGTTTCAATTTTAAATTTTTTTTTAAAATAAAAATAAAAATAGAATAATATATCACATTCTTTTGTTATGCAGTATGTTGTTACACAATGACCCACTGTATGGCTGTGCTGGTTGTTAGTTATTTGGGTTTCATTTGTTATAAAAATTTCTTATCTATATTATTGTCATTATTTGTACATGTAGATGGATTTTGAATCACAAAATAGCACTGAAATGATGGACCAGGAGATTGATGTTCAAGATGCAAATGTTGAGGATGCTAATACGGTCGGGTCGTGTTGGGTCATGTCAACCTGTGTAAAAACAGATTATGCCCAAATTCGGGTTGTATCGTGTCAACCCGTTTAATTAACAGGTCGTGTTCGGGTTCAGTTTTATAACACGAATTGTTAATCGTGTCGTGTTCGGGTTGAGCCTATTCGTGTTCATGTCAGAACCAGGTTGACCCGAACCCGACCCATTAACACAAATTGCCACCCCTACACTTGATAAAGGATGACTAACAGAAAAAGATGAAGATCTAGACAAACCTGGTGATGATGGATGCTGCTGAGCAAGAGATAGCCCATAGTGATAGTCCATTAAGTAGCGTGGTGCAGTTCGAAGTCGAGATGATCATCGAATAGGTAAAGGTGAGGATGTGGTATTTTGAGATGTTGGGTCAGAGGTTGTAGGATCAATGGGTGGGATGTGGTCATTGGGTGGTGGGTTTGGGTTGTCTGGTATCAATGTAATAGGGGCTATAGGGATAGAATTTGTGTCATAGGAATTTGGGTGATCAGGTAATAAATTTGGTGTTGTGGATGTGGATAACTCTTTCCTTTGGAATGGGAATTGGTCCTCATAAAATACTACATGACGGGACACAAATATATCATGGGAAGATAGATCATACAGCACAAAACCTTTTGTCCCACTTTTATATCCATGAAAGACATCCTTACATGCTCTTGGAGAAAATTTGGTACGGCCAGAGTGAAGGGTAGAAGCATAACACAAGCTTCCAAAGACTTTGAGATGTGTAATGATAGGAGGTTTGTTGTGTAGCAATTCATAAGGGTTTTTTTATTTGTGGTTGGAGAGCATATACGATTGATGACATGTGCAACATGGCTTACTGCATAGGATCATAGTTGAAGAGGTAAAGAACATTGGAATGATAAGGGTCTTGCTACATTAATTAAATGTTGATGCTTTCTCTGAACTGTTGCATTCTGTTGAGGTGTCTTTCTATAACTTGTTTGATGGATAACTCTTTTTTGCAAGAAAAAATCTTTCATTTGAAACTCGCTACCATTGTCACTGCGAATCACTTTAATGGTAGTATGATACTGATTTTCTACATAGGCAAAGAAATGTTTGATGTGAGTTCTGGTTTCTCCTTTGTTTTTCATTAACACAAGCCATATGAATCTCGAAAAATCGTCAACCAGTGTTAAGAAATATATGTGACCATGAATGGATTGTGTGGCAAGTGGTCCCCAAATGTCTGCATGAAGGAGATCAAATACTTTTGCACTTTTATTAAACCTAGGACTGAAAGGCAACAATTTTTGCTTCGCTAAGTGGCAAGCATCACATGGGTTTACATGATTTGAATTGATAAAGGGAAATTTACAAGACATCTTGTGTAGTACTACATCAGAAACATGGCCCAGCCGTCTATGCCATAAAGATGAATTTTCTGAAGTAGTTGACACTTTATTCAAACTGCAACTTTGAATTGTATAGTTTGGAGTAGCTATCTCATTTTGAACTATCACACATAGGCCGTTCTTATGCTCAGCAGAACCAATCATCGCTTGGGAGGAATTCTGTTTTATAAAACAAAAACGACCAAGGAAAGTCAAACAACAATCAAATGAATTAACCAATTTTGTGACAGATATCAAGTTAACATGGAACTCAGGCACAAATAATACATCTAATAAGGTGAGTGTGGATGATATAACTACTGATCTTGAATATGAAGACATAATTTGCGAACCATTAGGTAATGTAATAGCTATAGGAGTAATTTTTCGAAGACAAGAAAAATTGGATGCAAGATACGATATATGATCAGTGGCTCCAGTGTCTATGATCCACTGAGTGTGTGATATACCTGATGTGTTTGTGTTAGAATGAGGAACTTGTGCATTATTTGCAACGTGTGTGGTTTGGTTGACATTGTTTGAACTTGAATTTTGAATGAGGGATAGGAGTTGTTGATACTGTTCTGGAGTTAGCTGAGGAGCATTGTTTTCAATCTGATGACTTTGTGCATTGGAAAGATTCTCATCAAGATTAGCATTGATCACGTTATTGCTAGCATGCTGAATATCTGCATTGCGTGAATGATACCTTGGTGGATATCCATGAAGCTGGTAGCAAGTTTCGATGGTGTGGTTGGATCTACCACAATGAGTGCAAACTCCGTTTCCATAGTTTCCTCTTCCACCAGAGTTTCTTCCACGACCTCTACCATTTCTTCCAGCAAATTGGTTGAAGTTTCTGCGATTTCCATTTCCTGCATTGTTATTAAAACCAACAAATGGTTGTGAGTTAATCAAAACTCCATTACTTGAATCAGCTCCAAATTGCCTCTCTTGTTGTACCACCATGGAAAAGGCTTTATTTGCATTCGATAATGGATCAATCATCATTATCTGTGATTTAACTGAAGCATACTTGTCATTAAGACCTTTCAAGAAGCGAATCATATAATCTCTTTCACGATATGATCTCACTGTTGCTATTGCTCCACATCCACATGGAGGAACACATTCGCATGATGGAAGCGGCTTGAGATTCTCCAACTCATCCCACATTATCTTGAGTTGAATGAAGAATTCGGTTACTGTTCTATCTCCTTGGTGAATTCCGTAGATCTCTTCTTGGAGATCAGAAATGCGAAAAACATCAGATTGAGCAAATCGATCTCGCAAATCCATCCACACTTCACGAGCACATTCAATCCATAGGGTAGACTTTGCAATTGATTCTGAAATGGATCTATTTATCCATGACATTACCATCGTGTTGCATCTTTGCCATTGAGGAAAAATCACATCATCAGGTGCAGGAGAAGGCATAGATCCATCGATGAAACAAATTTTGTTCTTTGAAAGTAAAGCGACGCTCATTGCTCGAGCCCAGGTGTGGTAATTGTTACCACTCAAAGGAGGTGAAACAAGAACTAGGGATGAATTTTCATTTGAATGCAGGAAAAGAGGATTAGAAGAATTTGTGTGAAAATCTAAAGCTACAAGATTGGGATCTGCCATTGTTGATCACAAGAACTTGATGGAGGCGAGTACCAGAGCTCTTATTTGAGCTTTGATACCATAACAGAATCTGAGGCTATCATATTGAAAGAGAAGAAGGATTGAAAATTGTGAAAAATGAATCTTATCCATTAATATTACACTACTGCACCTTTATATATAGGTGAGCTAAATACAAGGGTTAACAGATTAACAGAAAAATAATACACAGCATATCTAACTAATCATCTAACTCCCTTAACAGAAAATGGTTCCATCAGTTGTATTTTGTTATGATCAGTTCGAGGCATATACACAGACGAAGCTGAGTTGGAGGAATTTGCACGTGCTGAATCACAAGAAGCTGCATGTGCACTTTTATTTGTATCATCTGTAATCTGATGTGTTAGACACGTCAGAATTTTTAAAGTGTTGATATTTCTAGTGACATCTTACGAGATTCATCTTGAATTGGGTTGGGACTTATGAGTTGGTTTATATAGAAGGAGCCTCACTCGAGGCGATTTCCTTAATCGACACAAATAATATCTTGGTGTGGTTGGAGTATCTTTTTCATTCATGCTCTCCTCCAAGCCAACGTAAGTGCAAACGAACCCCATAGGCTTATTTTGTTTGATTGTCGATTCTTTCGTTTTTTTCCTTTGACAGATCTTGTTGAGAGTACCCATTTGTAATTCTGTTTTTACCTTTTTGGCCCTCGGTAACCCTGTTAACTACAAAAATTTCAAAACGAACCAGTACATACTAGTAGGGATGTCAAAAACGAGTCGGGTTGGCTCGTAACTCGTTACAAATGAGTCAGGTTGGGTTGGCATAAATGAGCTTCCAACCCCAGCCGATCCAACCCGGACAAAAACGAGCCAGCCCGCAGGTCAAACGAGCCAGCTCGCGGGTTGATTTTTTTTTAATTAAAAATACTAATATCAACGCTGCACATCGTTCCTCGTCAGTCGTCACTTTCAAAGTAGCTACTTACGCAATTAAATGCTGGTTAAACATATTTTACATTATTGACTTCGTTCTGGGGAAGTCTTGGATAAAGAATATTTGCTATGTTTGTGAAGAGGACACAATAGTACTGGCTATATGTTTTCGTCCATTTCTTTCAAAGTTTAAAAACAACGACACAGGTTTCTATTTGGAACCTTCACGTTCGTTCCCAGAATGTTCCAGAACTCTTCAAAATCTATACTCCTGTTTCCATCAATATCGACTTCACTAATAATTTGGAGTTGGCATTCCAATGGACTTGTCACTTGGTATTTTGTCAGGCCATTCAGAATAGCCAAGACTTATCTTGTGAGTATACTGTGATTCGCGTTGTAGTCATTAACGTGGATAGAATAACAAATGATGTATATTATTAACACTTTCTTGTGCTCAAGCTAATTGCCCCAAGTTCACCAGGTCTGATTGCTTGTTAGATTAGCATAACAAACACTCATATTAGATTATTTAAGGGATTCTGGAATCGTATCGACAATTCAAATTATATTTGAGTAGGATAATTTGTTTGAGCCAACCCGCGAACCAACCCGCGAGCCAATCCGCAAGCCAACTCACTGGCAATATGATGGAACCTATTGTTATTCATAAGAAATTGCAGAAATATAAATGGAGACAAGCTCCTTACAAGGATAAATTGCAGAAAATATAAAGGAAATACAGAAAATAAACACCAAAAGACCTCACTCACTCTAAAGCCAAATACCTAGGCTAAAGAGATCCCAAGAGATCCTTTCCCAAAACCCCACTCCAAATATTCTGAATACCTGAATACCTCACACTCCCACACCCCGTCCTTATATTCTATTATTTAGGAATATTCTAGAATAGTTTCTATAACAAACTAGCTAATTCAGTAACTAATTTTGCATTGCTAAACTTGGGCCCACTAATCCTAGCCCATCAATACTCCCCATTCAAAATTCACCTTGTCCTCAAGGTGAGGAAGATGATAGGGGATGTAATTGAACATCCACCAGGGTCCCATTGCTTGAAGCATATAGAACCAGTTATGCTAGAAGTCAAAGAATTGTCGTTGGGTACTGCTACAACCTTACAAATTGTTGTTCCTTTCTTGCCCTCTAATGCTCTGTTTTCTGTGGAATTGTTGGCCCTGAAACAGAGTATAAAACCACTGTCCCCACGCTCTGTATTTTGTGGAGTTTCTGTCCAGAAAACAGAGTGCATTGGTATGAAAACCCAACCATGTAATCCCCTCTCTTCTTCATAAGGCTTATTCCCACCCTTACCCATAATCAACACATGCCAAAGAAGGAGTTGACAAAGGGAATTGACAGACATGTTGTCCAGTACAATAGATTTACTAACCAGAGGAGCCATTGCAGTGACGTATTCAGCAACTAGCTTCTCATAACCGAAAATATAACCATAAACATGGCGGCAAGCAAAGGGAGTTGCACTTATTATACATGTCTCTATGACTGCAAGAGGCATTCCAGCTAAAACAGCAACTCGGCCAGCATGTGGAATCTCAGCTCCTAAATAATTTGAAACCCTTGTGTATGTAGCTGCACCACCTTCGTGAGGCCCTCCTTTTGTTAGCATAGGGTTTGCAACATTAGTGGCTAAAGCATGTCTTAGGCTTTCAGAATTGAATCCCCCATGTTGGGCCAAAAGATTAGGCCCATTTTGTCTATTAGTTGGACCCCTATGTAACCCATTATGCCCATCCTTGTTTTCTAAAGCATCTCGACCCACAAACCCATGAGCACCTCCAAATCCACCTCCGTTTCGACCTGTAACAGATCCGCTTCGTCTCCGGATCATTCCTTGTTCCCCTACGTGCTCTCCTCGTGACTGGTTCTTCCCATGGCTGAACGACAAAGACCCATTTTCGCTCCAGCCCGTTCCGCCTCCCCAACTTCCCATCATCACTTCGCCTTCTTCCACCCCTTGTGCCCACACTTTCATTCTTCCCAAATCTGCCACTGCTTGCAAGTGCATTTCTGCCTCAACTTCTTCTTCCTCATGATCTTCTTCATCCTCCTGTACTTCTTCTTCTTCTTCTTTTTCTGTAATCTCTTATGCTTCTTTTTCTGAGATTTGATATGCCTTAACGTCTCCTTCTCCTTCTTCTTTTTCAACCTCTGTTTCACCTTCTTTTTCTGCAATCGCTGTATCTACTTCTTTTTGGTTGATGTTGTCTTCTGTTCCTTTGGTTGCTTCTTTTTCTTTATCTTCTATTTCTTCTATTTTTTTTGATCTGGTATCTTCGGTTCTTTTTTCTGAGCTTGGATCTGCTCGTTCTCCTTCTTTTTGCGTTTCTTCCTCCACTGTGGCTTCTTTTTCTTCTTTCTCTACCAAATAAATCTCAGGTAGATATTTATTTATAAATGCTTTGGTAAAATCCCACAATTTTGCATTAGGATTGTTAAGATTCCAAAGCCTAGACCAGTAGAACGCACATCCTTCAAGCCCCTTCAGAGTTTCTGCCAATTGTTGAGCCTCTTCCTTTATTTGTTTTTCTTGAAAATATTGCTCCATAGCAATTTGCCATCCCCAAGCGTCGTCTCCTTCTCCATAAAATGTTGGAACCATTGTATCCTGGATCTGTTGCTCGATTTTTTATTTTTATTTTTATTTTTATTTTTGAATCTGGACCAGAAAGCACCCCTAGATCGGAAGTGCTCTGATACCAAATTGATGGAACCTATTGTTATTCATAAGAAATTGCAGAAATATAAATGGAGACAAGCTCCTTACAAGGATAAATTGCAGAAAATATAAAGGAAATACAGAAAATAAACACCAAAAGACCTCACTCACTCTAAAGCCAAATACCTAGGCCAAAGAGATCCCAAGAGATCCTTTCCCAAAACCCCACTCCAAATATTCTGAATACCTCACACTCCCACACCCCCTCCTTATATTCTATTATTTAGGAATATTCTATAATAGTTTCTATAACAAACTAGCTAATTCAGTAACTAATTTTGCATTGCTAAACTTGGGCCCACTAATCCTAGCCCACCACAATATTTCTAGCTAACCAACCCGCGAGCTAACTCATTGACATTATTTCAATCTAACCCGTGAGCTTTTTTCCGAGCCAACCCGCGAGCCAACCCTAACCCGACTCGAGTTGGGCTGGGTTGGGTTTTCTGACTCGTTTTTTTTTTTCGGGCCAACCCTAACCCGACTTGTTTTTTTCGGATTGAATACGGGTTAGGCCGGGTCGAGCTGGGTTGGCCCGTTTTGTCAACCCTACATACTAGTCTAATCAAGGCAATAAGCTAAACCATCTAAAACTAAGCCATCCATAGCTTCATTATTCAAACTATAACCTAACAAGCCTAATATAGAAACTTCACATTAAATAGGTCCTACATTATTAAAATTGGACCATTCATTAAAAGGTTAATAATTTTTACCGTAGCAGAGAAACTATTAATTTTTCTACTGAGATGAAAAGAGGTGAGACCTATTATATTTAAAAATAATAAAAAAACTTCGCGAGATTTTTTATGGGTCTGTGAGAGGGGATATATTGTTGGAAATCGACAATCACACAGAATCGAGAAAACAGAAAAAGAGATAAGAGTAGAGAGATTGACACGATGATTTACCCTAGTTCACCCAATATAGGCTACGTCCAGCTTGTCTGTACTATATTCACCTCACCGCCACTCGTTACAAGTCTCTCGGTTTACAAGGCAAATATAAATAGGATTACAAAAAACCCTAACAGCAGCTATTCATGGGCCCAAGCCCAAACTGCTAAGAAAATTACCATAGAAATAGAGGCCTAAACATTGCCTAGCCTCTACGGGCCTGGGGGCGCTGCCCCCCGGACCCCCGCCCGCTCACCTGGGAGCGGAACCCCAGTTGCCTTTCTGCTGACCCCGACAATTAGGGTCAACATCATCATGTGAAGTATGAGCCATACCCAACATATATACCTTCATTAAATCGATAAATGTACTGATTCACATCTCTTTGGTTTGTCTGTGGTTGAATACATTACAATCGAATCGGTGATAAATAGATATATATTTTTTAATATTTATAATTTATTAAAAAATAAATTAGACCATATTGTTTGTCCTGTATGATAAAAAAAATTAAAAATAAGAGAATAAATAATAATCACCCAGCAAATATTATGGATTGAGGCAAAAAAAAAAATACAATAATATTGTTTAGTACTTCAAAGTCAGCATTGAACAGTGAGTAAAACATTCAAACTTATATATATATAAATTAAGATGAGGCGATACTTGCTGCAAATCTCTTATAAGATAGCGAATGATATATATATTAGTTAGAAGCAAATCATTCAAGAACAAGGAAGGAGTTATTTTATGATTTTGTTACAAGGTAATTGGTGGACTTCAATTATCACCTAAGGAAATTGGCATTGTCCCACCAAGAACAACAATCAACAAGACCAAATGGATAAGATTTCCTAGATATTTTTATAAGAAAAAGCCACCTATCAGTGATATTTTAAGGTCCCATATACATGTCAGGACTTAAAAAATATCAGCCACAGCCACCAACTCCTACAAATACACACAAACACAAACACCCATTTCTAAGATACCCGAGGAAGAGTGAGGTCAGGAACATAGACACATATAGCATAATTAGCACTAGAAGAAGAAGAAGGTGAACAAAAATGGAGGGTCCCAGAAGGCCAAACAGGAGTGACATACATGTCTCAGCTGAGGAAGAAGCCACCACAGAGGAAAAGACCAGAGAGTATTTCGATGGAGTGGCACCACAGCGCCACACAAAGCCTCAACGCAGTGACTATTCTTCTCAATATGTGGATTCTTTCTCCAACAACATCAATGGCCAAGATTCATCTTCTATACCAGAAATGCTACAATTCCAACGCCTCGAGAATGATCCTCAAGAGGTTAGTAGTTCCAAAAGACCAAAACATTATATTAATCTCTTGAAAGGGTTAATCTCATAATACACGAGAAATCTTCTCTCATGTTATGTTATAGATACATGTGTGGTAAAACTCACAATTTATTAAAAAAAAGAAAAAAATATCATGATTTTCGATGGATTCGAAAATAAACTATTCTTATGTAATTTTTTCCTTAAAGAAATTCAGTTTTGTAGAATAAAAAATTTGAGTAATTAAAAAACTGCGTTTGCCGGGAGTCGAACCCGGGTCTATTGCTTGGAAGGCAATTATCCTAACCGTTGGACTACAAACGCTTGCTGTTTACTCTGTCACTTTTTATTTATAATTTCTCAATATCTAGTCGATTTGTGATTTTGGGTCTAGTCATTTTTTGTTTTAAATAACTTTCATATGAGCTAGATCTTGGTATGACTAAGATGTTATAGATTTTATAGACTTGATCCACCTTAAAATGGTTTGACTTTTCATATAATGGTTATCATATTTTTTATTTTAATTACTTGATAATACATAGGTGAATGATAATGTGAAAAAAGTTTCATTTTTTATGAAAACCATGCTCATTGCTCAACTTTATATGTCCACGTTCCCATCTAATATGGTTTCATTCCCACCCCCAAATAATTGCATTCCAGAAATTGGTTTACGATGGAAATCAAGTGACAGAAGAATTTGTGGAAACAGAGTATTACAAAGATCTCAACAAGGTGGACAAACACCACCATACGGTATTCACTCCCATCCTACTTGCTTTCTTCTCAAAATATCCTTGGTTTCACACAAATATATGGATATAGATGTTAGCTACATTCTTCTCAAAATATCCTAAGTTTCTCATATCATATAGATATTAGCGGGCATATCTTTCCTACAAATGTAAAATTGAATTTGTAATTTGAAATTCAAACTACATGCTCTTAATTATATTAATTAGGTGCATACCAATAACCAAAAAAATATACCAGTTAATAATAGAATTCACCTTTATTCTTTATTCTTTTTTTTGGTTAATTTGCTTGCAAAATTAAACCCATTTAACTTTTTAACGGAGTGAGCCTTTATATTTAATGCCAACCAATCATATCTAGCAGATCACCTAGACTTGTGTTTATCAATTTACGTGTAGATTTGGATACTTACATGTTACTTATCAAAATGATGATGATTGATGATGTTACATTACGAGAAACAAAGATACAAAAGCAAAATTAATCGACATTGCTTATGTGTGTTTCACTCTCCTGAGATTACGTTGTGATATTGTTAACACACAAAAATCTATATCTTTTACAAATAACCATAGGTATGACATGAATATGTGTGCTTCACCCACAGACAGGAACAGGGTTTATCGAAGTAGAGAAAAGTGGCAAATGCTTCCACATAGAACCAGATAATGATACTGATTGTCATCACTCTAGCAAGGGCAATCCAGCAACCAATGACTGGGTTCCTACTCCTTCCACTGAGGTACTATCCCATATTACTTTGCTCTTTTTCTTAAATCAAACTCTGTCATCTTTGTGTTGTTCTGAAAATTTGCTCTGACTTTAATATGTTTCAGGTGGGTTTCAATTCAGACAAACCTAACAGGAGTGAAATCTGAAAATGGAGGAGTGGCTGCTGTTTTCTTTAAATGAAGAGAATAATATCTCAGCTTCATTTCAGATTCTGGGGATTCCAAGCAAGTAGTGCTTAAAGTTGCAAACCAAATAAATTCAAATAAAAAAAGACTTGTGATTTGGATTCAAGGTTATTGTGTTTGAATATGGTATTGATTAAGCATTTCATATTGTATCATTCATGTCCTATGTTTCTGAAAACTTCTGCAGTCTCATGTACGTTTATTTTTAAGTAAGTTAATATTTTAGCATTCTGTATTACAACCAACAGCAGCACTATTTATATTCATTAAAACGCCGTGCTAAACTTCCACCAATACAACCTATGTTTGCTTATAATAGCCTTACAGAAATTGCTTTACCTATTTTGATGTTTGATCTAGTTGTCATTCAATTAAATATGGGAATAAATGACTATAACTTCTCAAGTGATAAAATCTTTCCCCAAATTATAACAAAGCACAAGAGCAATGGAAAAAGGAAGCTATTATCTATTTAATTGACTGCATGCTTATATTTATAAAAAGATCATAATACAGTTTTAGGAAATAATGAGTCTAAAACTTCTCATCAAACGTTTATCCCTAGAAACAAGTTTGATCAAACAGTTATTTGTTACCAAAAATTCATATCCCAAAAGAGCAAAATAAAATGACAGAGATGCTACTAGTAAGTTTTGTCATCTCATCTCAACAAGCTACAGCTTTTATGATACATATTAGACAAAACTAGCTTTTGTTAGTATGTAGATTGATTAGAACAAAATGTGCTTTCTTCTCAAACATGTGAACTCACTGCAGCTGACATCAAACACATGCTCCCAGGTACTGCCTTATATGTCTTTAGAAATTCGATCAATGGACTGCGAGCAAAATTTTCCATAATTAAAACAGAATACATATGGAGCAAGAAGTAAAAATTATATGAGCAACCAAGGCATTGGATTTAAAGGGTGCTTAACAACGATTGAAATTCACTAATAAATAGTCATTTAAACAATGATAGGATGTTTGTATTTCAAACTCCTTCCAAGAAATTAAAAAATAAAAAGGAAGAAAAAATTAGTACCTATTGGAAGATCTTAACAAAGATCTGCAGTTTTGAAAGCTCAATGCAACTTCCTAGGAGGAGCACTTTCTTTTATTGTACCCTTTATTGAAATTCACTTTCTTAGAAAATTCATGCATGTAAATTTCAACAAATTCTTCATTTACATGTAATATGGCAGAAAAAATAACAAATTGACTCTGATCTTGTTCCTACTTTTACTTACTGAAATTTCAATCAGTTAGTGAATATGGGAATGAGCAGAGACCATGACAACTATTCTTTCAAACTTTTTTTTTTATTAAATATCAGTTGTAACTATAAATATTCCATTATACTTGAGTTTGCAAAACTTAATCTATTAAATATTTTGTCGTCTTCCTCTAACAATACAACACTTATATTTTAGTTTCAATGACATTGATAAATGTTACCTCAAGAGTTATTTCGCCAAATAGTGGCAGGGGACAGTTATCAACCTCCCAGAATGTATCTATTAAATGTTCAATCTCTGGATCTAGTTCCTGTCAAAATATTGAATTAAACAGGGCGATTTTAGAGATTAGATTGATAGTAGCTATTGACATGAATGAAATTGCTTAAATAATGTGCATATAGTCATAGGCAACTAAGTTAAACAATGAAATTTGGAGACGTGTTTCTGCATTTAATATTTAATCAGATTGTGTTATTTTATGTAGTATCCATACAAACACGTATATCAAGCCTAACTGCCATTGAGGGGAGTTAGACTTAGAGCCTTACAAATCAAATACATTTTTTTTTCTTCTTATTTCCATATCCAAGTAAAATGTAAATATAACCGTACATAATTTCCATCTTAACTGCAATTGACCTTACCTCATTCTCATGTGCGACTTTTTTATTTTCTTCCATAGTACATTTTCTCCTTTTGCATTTCGAGAGGTCCAATTTATCTGAATATGAGGAAAAACCTTCGGACACATGATTGTTTCCCTGCACAAAACAACATTTAATATAATCTAATCAGGGGAAAAAACAAAACTGATATCATCTTGAATGAAGTAAAACTGAGAATTTAAAATATCAGTAAGTAAAATATATCTTAGCTCAAGAGATGCTTATTCTTACATGCAACCATGTTGACTGCTTTGCCTTGGTTCCTCTGATCATTGCTGCAACATGCAAAAAACTACAATTAGAGAATGAATGACCCAATATTGTTATTGTTTAACATTAGCAGTTAGCACTGTAGGTATTGAAAGGACAGTTATACACAAGACTTGAGTCTCTTAAAATTAAAAAATGACATGAAATATTATTGTTCAGGGGAAGTTGTGCATGTAGAGAAATACTAGTAAGAGACATGAAATATTATTATTGTAAGCCCCTGTATTGGTTTGTAAAAAGTTATGAATAAATCAGATTGGCAACTATTTAGTCCTTTATAGCTCTTTAATAATCCACAGCAAGTGTCACACAGTCGAGGTAGAAGAGATTCCCAAATAACTATTTCTACCAATGCTTTTGCATGAAGGTTTTAGTGATTGGGTAACCAATTTATATTCAACCTCTTCCAATTTGACATGCTATTAAAAAAGTAAATATAGCTATTATAGGGAGTAGAAAGAAACACACCAGAAGAAAATTTAATCACCAATTGCTTGTTTTCTTGCACATTCATTGGAAGCGTTCTTGATTGAGAAGCATTCAACTCTTGCAAGCCTTCTCTCTTTCAATTACCATGTAAAATAAAACCAAGAAAAGTGAGATATGCAAACATTTGTAAAAAAAAAAAACATCTTGAATTATGGTCACCATCAATCAAAACCTTTAAAGAAGAGAACATCTTCGTAGCAAGTTTTTTCACCACTTAGCTAATACTCCTTCTGGAGGATTTATTACTGAAACAACCAACCAACCCACATTTCTCAGTCAAGAAATTCTCAATCACCTAACAATCCATAATGCAATAACATTTGAAGGGAAGATTCAAGAATAATTCTTTACATAATTTTCTAGTGAGCAATTAGATCAAACGTACTAAAGTTTGCATGAAACAAGTAAATAAATTGAATTGGAAGGAATGAAAAAGAATCAAAGAATATTGAAGCAACAAAGCAAGGTTGGGGAAATACCTATGAATTAGACTTTGGAAGAAAGATGAATTTCATGAAAAATAATGCTCACAGCAACTATTAGTGTAGAAGGCAGTGGCACTTTGATAAATGGAATAAGCGAAACAAAGAGTAAGAGAGAGGCATTACTATATATATATATATGAATGGAGCAATCTCTCAATAAGGTTTCTAAAGGTGGCTTTCCACATTTGGCACTCTAAAAAGGTGAGACTCAGAAAAGGTAGCAGTTTCGATCACGTCGTTTGGAAACGCTGCTTCGCAACAATGTGAATGGATATGTTTGTTTCCCTCCAAAAGGCATTTTTGAGTGCATATTAAATGCAATCTTATATTTGTATAATTCAAAATCTTATTATATTAGAATTTGACAATTCTGCAAGGGTGCGTTGCCTTTTTTTGGAGGATTGAACTGATCAGTCCAATTTGGTTAGCCCGATAAGAAATAAGGATCTAAACCTTTTGGGGCCGTTTGGTAGGAGGTAAATTTTTAAATGTCTAGGATTCTGAATTTGGTAGTCTAAGATTGCAATGTTTGGTATCCAAAAAATGAAAATTATCTTGGGAAACAAATTTTTCGAGATTTCCATCCATAGTGCAAAGCAATAGACCAAAATAATCCTATTGATGCATTGTGTCATATCCTTTTGAACATAAAAAGGGTAAATGTGGGGTTATTTTCGTAAAATAACCTCATATTTTCACTAATATTTCACAATCAACCAAACACACACTCACAGTAAATTTAAGCATAAAATCTCGAGAAAATTTGACTTTACCAAACACTTTTTTAGTAAAATTTTTGAAAAATTTATTTTCCACTATATTCTAGTAATAATTTTTTTTCCAGATAAATAAAAATTTCTTTTCTACCAAACACGTTTCTCAAAAGGGGAAGTGTGAATATTGGAGCGCGGAGTGCGAATAGTATAGCCTATGATGCACGGACACGGATACATGACACGACACGCCGACACGTTAATTCTAAAAAATGTCATATTTCGACACGTTGGGACACGTTTTGATATTAAATAAAATTTTTAATATATATAATATAATTTATATTTAATATATATAAGAGTCCATAATAAGTCATATAACCAATCAAATATTTAAATTTCATAACATAAATATAAATATAAATAATTTTTCGTACTTTGTTAATTTTTCATGTCAAATTTCATAACAGAAAAAAATTAATTTATAAATTATTTCTTTTATATTTAGTTAACAAAATAAAATTAAGATTTAACAAAAAAAAAAACGTGTCCGAGCGTTAATCATGTGTCGAAAAAATGTGTCGGAACATGTCGAAAAGTTGATCGCGTGACGGAGCGTGTCCGTGTCGGACACGTGTCCGACACACAAATTTTTCAAAAACTTGTGTGTCCGTGCTTGTTTGAGTATAGCACCACCACTGATGATCGATTGAATCAGATCTTAATAAGAGATTTTCCCCACAAGAAAAAATATTTTTGCGTAGAAATTTTATTTTTTTTGTTACACTCACATAAAAATAAATGAGTTTCATTATAATGAGAAAAAAAAGAATAGTTGTATATAATAAGACTTATTCACTTTTATATAAGTCTGGCAAAAGAATTTTTTTTTTTACAAAAATAAAATAAAATTTTTCTGCATATATATATATATATATATATATATATATATATATATATATATATATATATATATATTAGATCATACTTATTAATTAATTATAATTTTTAAAAAATTATAATTATTAAATTGACAGAAATCAACAATTAAGATTTGATGTACACCAGTGTCAAAGAATCATAAATATATTTATATAGGAAAATAATAGCTTCATATTGCATAAGAGAGTTATCTTATGCCATACACTCATAGAATTTCGTGCCAATTTTTTTGTTCTTTTTCTTTTTACATTATGGACCCCACCTATTTGTGTCACTCACATGAGGGTACTATCTCATGTAACATGAAATTAGTAAATAAAACTAATATTCTTGAATTATCTCATGAGATTAGCATAAACTCATTAAGTCAAGTAATATTTTATTCTTTAAATAATTCTGATTTGGATATTATTTTTTAAAATTTAAAATGTTACATTTATTATTTATCATGATAATTCAATGATTAAAAAGAAAATAAAACTAATATTCTGAGAAAGCATTTGCAATTTTAATCTATGTGATTAAAAGATGGGATTAATATTTTTTTATAAGAGATAAAACTATCTCATATACACACATAAAAATATGGCTGACCGAAGAGAGGGGTATGGATTGGCCCCCTCTCTAAATTTTGAATATTTTATTATTATATAAATTGCCCCATCAGAGAAATTTCTGGATCCGTCCTTGCTTATGACGTTGTTGTATTACTCATTATTTTATGAGTAAACATCCTTTTTAGTCTCTGGCAATATCTACGAAGTCCTTTTCAGTCCCTGGCAATAAAAAAGGACCAAATTGGTCCCTGAAAGTACAAGAAAAGGGTCACTCTACATATTTGGGAGTTGACATAAGGACTAACATCGCCCTTTTTTTGTAATTTCGGGAACCAATTTGGTTCTTTTTTATTGCCAGGGACTAAAAAGGACTTCGTAGATATTGACAGGGACTAAAAAAGGTGTTTACTCTTATTTTATTTATTGTACAAATCGTCCTCAGCATATTTTCTTATCTAATAGAAACAGTAAATATGAAAGTTTATGATGGATGCCAATTAGGGGTGTTCACGGTATGGATTGGATCGGTTTTGGAAGTAAAAATTATCTGATCCAATCACTTCGATTTGATCATGTAATTATCCATTCAGTTTGAATTTTTTTTCAAATTCGATCCGATCCAATCCAATTTTTTTTGGTTTGGATTGAATCGGTTTTCGGTTTTTTGAAAATCCTAAAATTTATTTCATGATTATTGTGCAAATAACATCTTTTGTGTATATTGGCTTTGTAATATTTTTTTTTTAAAATACAAAAGCATAAGATAATATAGTTTTTTTTTGGACTACGAGATATGAAATTCTACATAGATGAAATTTTGTTGATGAGATGTGATTAGATTTTTTCGTAGGTTTAGTTGATGGGTTAATGGGTCTTGGGTTTAGAAATTTTTGAGCTATGATTAAGGAAAGGCTCAAGTAGGTAGAGGAAAATTAATATATTGGATCGATTTTCATCTACCAATTCGTAAACCAATCCAATCCAATTAAAATTTACGGTTTTTATTCGGTTTTCGATTTTTCGATTTCCAGTTCGGTCACCGCAGTTTGGATCGATTGATGAACACCCCTAATGCCAATGACATATGCAGAGTGTAGTAGCAATTGGTGGTGATGCAGTCCTATACAGTAAAAAAGCTAGTTTCCACTGACGATTTATGTACAGAGATGTAACAACTACCAACAATACCTGTGAACTTCGTGTCGCGGCTGCTCCACTCCGCCGCGGTCTCATGAACTGAACTTGCTCAACATAATAACAGATCCAGGCTAGAGTTTTAACACATGATATTTTGAAAGTTTTAACTCCTTCCTTTAGCTTATAGGTCTCATATTTTCAAAGAAGAAATTAAGTTGTTGAGTTTTCCATTGAGGTGACATAATAATAATAATAATAATAATATAATTAATGCTCTCTCTTTTGTCTGGAATAACTTATACCGTGATTTTAAAGTAGAAAATAGTAATGGAACTTAGCATTAAAAGTTAAAAAATGAACGGGAAGCCTTCTCTTTTTATCAGAGCCTGGTTTCGATCCAGGGACCTGTGGGTTATGGGCC
Organism: Gastrolobium bilobum; assembly: GCF_033153095.1. Classification (NCBI taxonomy): domain Eukaryota; kingdom Viridiplantae; phylum Streptophyta; class Magnoliopsida; order Fabales; family Fabaceae; genus Gastrolobium; species Gastrolobium bilobum. The sequence goes on from NW_026898430.1 coordinate 207,989, forward strand.
CACCACGCTTCCGCTGCGCCACTCTGATTGTTGAGAATAATGCCCACTGAAAACATGATATTTTAAGTGTTTTATGACATATCATCTTTGCAACCCGTGGTTCGACAACTTTGTAAGTTTAATCAAAGAAAACACTTCCCACTTCCCAGCAAACTCAGATTAGAAAACCAATAATAAATTATTGGAACAAAGAATTAACAAAATCATAAGACACTTTAACATGATGAGTAGGAGCCCTAGAGTTCGAGGGTTGCCAAAAATCATAATTTTTGGCACTTGTGTGTGGTCCTTTACAAATGGAAACTAACGAAAGTTTGTAGCTTTGGCGCACTTGGATTTTGGTTCACAAAACTTCAGTTTTTTCTGATAGTTAGGGATGGAACTGAAAGGGAATAACTATGACGCTGAACGAAGTAGGAGTGGCTAAAATGTTTCATGAGTGTAAATCGCTACTTGATTTTTACCTATATTTCAAGGAGGAATGTTCGTATTCCTAATTTTATGGATGAAAGGAAATATTAATTTTAATTAAAATTATATAAGTTTATATTTTTTAAAATGATAAACACTTAACCTATGGCTTTTTGACCCTTATAACCTTTTATTAACAATTAATTACCAAATTGACTTTCATTATAAACTATTTCGAAAATTTAATCTCCAAAAAACATAACAACAATATGTCCATATTTGACCGTTGACCACCAAGCCTACCCGGGTACACCCCTCCCTGCCTGGGTATTTTTTGAAATTTTATGCCTACCTAAATAGGAAGGGATGTACCCGGGTATATTTCTTGAGATCTGGAAGATTGCTTGAACTATTTACTCGAGTAGATGGGTGTACCCGGGTAAATCTCCACTGAATCATTTTTTTCTCAACTGGATCCAAACCTGGGATATGAAATTCAGATTGATAGGGGTTACAGATCAGAGAAACTTTCACCTCTCCATTGGATGAAGAAGCAATGTCAAATTGTGATGTGCTTGAAACATAGCAACCTTTATTGTCCACATTTAAAGGTTCAAATTGCAACAACCTTGTCTCCTCTTATATGATATCGTAGGTATTATCAGTGGAAGAAGCTACAGACAAAATGAAACAACAAATTAAGATAGAAAAAACTTAGAAAAAGGCAATCATAAATGCATCAAAACTTTTTGCTCGTTACTCTCGATTGCTCATTTTTTTGCTCACATCCTCAATATGCCTGGCTGTGTTTTTCAGCGAGGCATTACTACAATACATTAACATTGCAATAAATACATAGTGGAAGAAAGAAATATAAGACATCAATTTACTTATACTAGATTATATATAGTTCTCAATAAAGTATGGTTATTGGAGAAAGAAAAACGACCGTACTACGATTAATTTTTAAATGTATCTTCAAATCAAGATACATTTGGCAAGTTTGCCCAATGTAGAGCAGTCAAAGACGTCAGGTTGACTGACGAGATAAGTCCTGTCACACACTAAGACATGACTGCATGCCACGTAGGCAGCCTCTCCCATTCGCGTGATGTGTCCTAGAAGTGTCTCGTCACCATTCTTGACGAGATCCAGTCAGCCCTAAACCCGCCATGCATTATGACGCGAATTGAAGGGAACCTGCCATTTGTGTTTACGCGAATGGCAGCCAATGCCATGTGGATTGAGTCAGCCTTACTCCCATCACATATTGTGATGGGTTACATTGTGCTTCACTCCCGTCATCTATGTTGACGGTACACATGGTTGTCGGTGCCCCACGAGAATAGCGTGGGGTAGTGTCCCGCAAGAAGTACATACATAATTAGTCTCTTTACTGACACTTACGTGAATACTTGACTTGGTTATATATAATATCTTCCGATGTTGCTCAATATGTGACAATTTGCTTAGTGTCTGGTGTTTCTATTTTTGTATCTGATATTGACTGACCGCTTCTTCATTCATATTTTATTTTCTATCACTTGCAATGTGTATTTAATGTTGTTGTTTATTTACTTATTTTAAATCTCCATTATCCTCTAATATTTTGTGTTATTTGCATAAAAACACAATACTGCAATGGAACAATTTCGTTCATTTGTATATTATAATGGTTCTAAAATTAACGGTGTAGGCGGTTTAAGCTTCGAAGGAAAAAAAAAGAGTAATGTATATTGTTCAAGGCTTGTCCATCGAAGATCTACTTGAGAAGATTCGTCAGAAGTTGAAGTTGAAGTTGCAACAAAATCAGGTAATATCTTCAGTTACGGGTAGAGTCCCATGTGAAAATTGCAGATATACAGGTTTTGAAATAACTGATAATAATGAAATTAACATTTTTCTTGGAACATTTGTCCAAAACTCTACTATGTCTCAATTTGTTGAGTTATACGTGGATATTGAGATATTAGAGAATCTGTCAACACCAATACGTGAGCTGGACCTTAACAGTCTGACACAAAATCTATCGTCATCGGTACCTCAACCCACACAATCAACTATTGCACATGGAGAAGAAAACGACTATATGGTAGATGTTGAACCTGACAATGAAAAGGAAGAGGAAAAGGAAGATGAAGACATTGTATTGGAAAATGTCCATGATCAGAATGATAGTGATCCAGGTGATGATGAACATCATGATAATCCCATATCACACGAGACTGTTTTCCCTATGTCCAATATTGCGGTTGTTCCACCGTCATTAGGTTTGTCAGTAAATGAGTTGTGTTATTAATTTTTTATTGGTTACCATATTTTACCATATTTCTTTTCATGTGTGTTTTGTAAAGGTGACACCGTTTTAGGATGCGATTCCACACTATGAGGTTGTTAAACTGGATGTTGAAGGCTTAGGTCGTGATCCGTGCACAAGAAGAGATAAAATGTATGTGAAACAAGAGTTTGGGTCAAAGCACGATGTCCAAGTCGCTATAAAATATTATTACATGAATGAACATCAATAAGCTGTAGAGGTTGAGAGTACTACGACGAAGTTGTTTATGAAATGTCGTAAGCATGAAGAAGGTTGCAATTGGCGAGTTAGGGAAATTAAACCGAAGAATAGCAACAACTAGGTAGTCAGTAAATGGGTTGAAAACATTCTTGTGTCAACACAACCCTTTCGTAAGATCATAACTTTTTATGCCTAGGATTTCATAAAATTGTATTATTAATAAAATATTTTTTAAAGGATTTAATAACATGACTAATATTTAACTAAATCAATAAATTATAATGACTATTTAGTTAGTTAATTAATAATTTAACTTAATATGTTTTTTCTTTCTTAGGGTTTTATTTATTAACATGAAATCTGTAGTTATATAATAATTAAAAAAATTATTATGATTTTAATAATTACTAATTATAATTATTATAAATATATTAAATCAAAATTACTATTTAAGATTAATGTTTGTAATTTTCAATATTAATTACTTATTTTTCCAGAGTTTTGGCATTGTAAATTTAATATTAATGATTACTATTAATTAAAACACTAATTAAAATTACTACATAATAATTACATTAATTATTGTTTACCAAAAGGCAAATTAGAATGATTATTAATTATTTTACGAAAAAATTTTCTATGCCTAAGGTTTCCAAAAATATTTTTATTATTTAATTATATTTGAAAAGGGATTTAATAACGTGATTAATATTTAATTATGACACTAATGTTTTCTAAATTAACTTAATAGGTTTTTTCTTAGTGTGTTATTTATTATGAGTAAATCATTAATTACAAAATAATTAAAATAGTTATTACGATTTTAATAGTTACCACTTACAAAAACCGTAAATTAATAATGATTAATATTTAATTATAACACCATTAGTAATTACTATTTAATTATTTAATTAATAATTAATGATTATTTATTTAACTTAATAGATTTTTTCTAGGTTGTTATTTATTATGAATAATTCATTAATTACAAAATAATTAAAACAGTGATTAGCATTTTAATATTTACCATTTCTAAAAACCATAAATATATTAAGACAAATTTACTAATTAGAGGTATTTCACCCGCTATGAACCAACATACGAGCACTTAGAAAACTTCCTTAATAGTATTGAGAGAAAGAATGAAGGACTGAGAAAGCAAAGAATTCTCCACAGAAGAGGCTGATCTTCTTGAGAGGAGTATTCGTAGATCTAAAGAACAAGAAGGAAGGAGTGTTGTTTCTTATAAAGATTCTCTGTTACATTTAAATGGAGGGTCAAGTGAAGAGAAGGAGACAGAGGTTCTTGAGAACCTAGGATTTGAGGAGGATGAAGAATCCCAGTTCATGGAAGAGTGCAACCAATCTGTTGATGATCCCTTCTGCCCCTCATATCGTTTTGACAAGGAGATTCACAAAGAAAGCTGCAAACCTTGGAGGATGGCAGTTATTGTGAAACTTTTAGGAAAGCGTGTGGGGGTGAAGTTTTTTCAAAATAGGTTGTTGAAGATGTGGAATTTAAGCGGCTCTTATGAGTTCATTGATATGGAGAATGATTATTTTTTATTTCGGTTTGACAAGATTGAGGACTACAATTTTGTTTTGCAAGAGGGTCCTTGGATTGTAGCTGATCATTATGTAATGGTTCAACGTTGGCGTCCCTTCTTTAACCCTCATGATGATGATTTCAAGAAGCTGGCTGTATGGCTACGTATTCCAGGTCTCCCAATTGAATTCTATACGTCTAAGCACCTATGTAACATAGGTAATCTTTTCGGGAGAACACTCAAGATTGATAGGAATTCAATTCGGAAAGATATCATAGGAGATAAGGAGTTCACAGATCGAGCAAAATTTGCCCGTATTTGTGTGGAAGTTGATCTTCGAAAAGGATTCCTGTCTAAATTCAAAATAGGCAACCGTGTTTTTCCAGTGGGCTATGAAGGTTTGCACCTTGTTTGCTTTGCTTGTGGTAGGTATGGTCACCGCCGTGATTCATGTCCTACCCTTGCTCCTGCTTCGACTAGTACTATTAATCAAAGTACTCAGATTCATACAACAATGGCAAACACCACAGTTCAGCATAAGGTGGCGATGGAAGGGGAGGCTTTTGGTTCTTGGATGCTTGTCCAGCGTAACCAGCGAGGAAGAAAGAAGGTCGTGAATTCAGCTATGGATGCTGCAATCAAGGAGAAGGCTCATGAAGTGCATTCAATTCCGAGCAAAAAATCCGCACCTGGTGTAATTGCCAATAATGGGGGGAAAAAATCTGGTGCTGTCATGCAAGTTAATGCCAATTTAGGAGGAGTGAATACAGGTGCTGTTAAGAGGGAGATTTTATAAAAAAAAAACGGTCCCTAATTATGGCCAGCCAATTGGCTCACGTTTCGCAATCATTGCTGACGTTAACAAAGTTTCAAAAGATGATAACGTTGCAAGGATGTCTAATCATCGGGATTTTAATGCAATTAATTTGCAGAAATCAAGCAACATTCCTGATTTGAATCAGTTAACCATCATGGATACGTCAGCGCAAAATATTCCAGCTAAGCATATGGGTGATCTCATTAATAGTCTGACTAAGCCTTCGATTGGGGCCCAGGAAAAAAGGAACCAAGAAGATCAACTCCTGCAGAATGGGAGCGTTAAAGTTTCTAGAAAAAATAAACAACAGATACAGAAGAAGACTGGGGCGGTGATGGAATCTTTTGTTCTAAAGAAAAAACAAACGGGTCTTGCAGTATCTTCTAAGTCTTTCAAGCTTCCCTCTAAACCTCAATCTTTATCGAGGGAATCTAAGGAGAGAATTTTTTTGAGTTTGACTAAAGGTGATACAAACATGTTTCTCAATGATATAGCTCGTAACGTGAATCCTTCTCCAAGCTCGAATCTGGCTCTTAGTTCCATTTCCGGGAATCAGGAGAATGGTCAGCTTCTTGAGAGGGGCCAACAAAATGGAAAAATCTTAATACCGGACGAAGAGTTTAAGGAGACTAATGAACCCCCTGATGCTTTGGTTAAATCGGTGTTAGGCAATCAGGCTCACAACAATTTGGTGGATTCGGATGGTGCTTCCATTTCGGGAGATTTAAGTGTGCAAACTGTTCCTCAATGATTGGTGTTCATACTATTCTTTCTTCTTCTCTGTATTTGTTTTTTATGAATATTGTTTCATGGAATTGTAGAGGGGCTGGAAAAAAGGGCTTTTCCCCCCTAATAAAAGACCTCACAAGAAGATATCGTATTTGTATCTTAGTGCTTTTGGAAACCCGTATTGGTGGACTGCGTGCAAAGCAGGTGGCTAAAAGCCTAGGGTTCTCAAATTTTTTTATTTCTGACCCGATTGGTTTTTCAGGAGGCATATGGATTCTTTGGAATTCATCAGAAGTGAATATCCAAGTTCTGCATACTGATCATCAATTTATTCATTCAAAGATAAGCTGGCTTAATTATCATAAGCAGGAATTTTTCACCTTTGTTTATGCTAGTCCTCGGCATCAAGAGCGTCATGCTCTATGGGATGCTTTGGAGAATATTCAGCCGCAAAATAATAATGAATGGTGCATTATGGGTGATTTTAATACTTACATTCACTCGGAGGAGAAGAGGGGGAGTTCAGTTCACAATTGGAGGAGCATGCAGGATTTTCAAGATTGTCTTATGTCTTGTCATCTTAGTGATCTGGGGCACCAAGGTCCGAGTTTTACTTGGAGAAGAGGTAATCTTTTGGAGAGACTTGATCGTGCTTGTGTAAATCAAAGCTGGAACATGTCATTTCCGAACAGAGTTATCTCTCACCTTCCTTTTTATAACTCTGATCATCGTCCAATCCTTCTTTGGGATGGACAACCAAATTTTAGTAATGGAGGGGCTCGTCCTTTTCGTTTTCTAGCGGCTTGGTTGACTCATAATTCTTTCTCTGATCTAGTGAAGAGGTGCTGGGCAGGTGGTCACAATTGGAAAGCATCTAGTGAAAACTTTCGAGAGAAAGCCACATCCTGGCATAAGGATTGTTACAAGGAGGAGGAGAAGTTAAAAAATAATCTTCATTCTCGCCTCCGTGGAATTGATTATAGCTTAAGTCAACATCCTTGTCATTCTCTGGAGAGGTTGCAGAAAGAGATCTGGCAACAGTTAAATACTATTTATCTTAGAGAAGAGATTACATGGTACCAAAGATCTAGAACTGACTGGATTCGGTTTGGTGACCGTAATACTAGATTCTTTCATTCAGCAACAGTTGCCAGGCGTAGGAGGAATAGGATTGATGCCCTTCAAAATGATGTCGGGGATTGGATTGCTGACCCTTCTCTTCTCATGAGTATGGCAGTGGAATACTATGATAATTTATATAAGGAAGATATTCCTCTCCGGCCTAATTTTCCCATTAGGAACAAATTCCCATAAATGGAAAGGAGAGTTATGATGGCTCTTGAGAGCTGCCCTAGTAGTCAAGAGATTAAAGGAGTAGTGTTCTCAATGGGGCCTTTTAAAGCGCCTGGTGTTGATGGTCTTCATAGCATATTTTTTCAAAGCCAATGGGATGTAGTGGAGAGCTCTGTTTGTAATTTCATTAAGGGAGTCTTCAATGATCCTAGTCGTATAGAAGAAGTGAATCAGACTCTTCTTTGCTTGATTCCTAAACTTGAGAATCCTCATACTTTCAAGGATTTTCGTCCGATTAGCTTGTGTAATGTTATTTATAAAACGGTAACAAAAATTGTTGCTAACCGTTTAAAATTGCAGATGGACAAGCTGGTGATGCCTAATCAGTGCAGTTTTATCAGAGGTAGACAAGGTACGGATAATGTCATAATTGCTCAAGAGCTAATCCATTCAATGAGGAAAAAGAGAGGATCTAAAGGTTGGATGGCGATCAAGGTTGATCTTGAGAAAGCATACGATAGGATCAGTTGGAATTTCCTTCAGGATACCCTATATGATGTAGGGCTTCCTGAAAATTTGATAAGACTAATTATGTTGTGTGTTTCATCTTGCACTATGAATGTTCTTTGGAATGGGGCTTGTACTAAAGAATTTCGGCCAACTAGAGGCTTAAGACAAGGAGATCCTCTTTCTCCTTATCTTTTTGTCCTCTGCATGGAAAGACTAGCCCATCTCATTTCTCAGGCAGTGGATCACAGGAGGTGGAAGCCAGTGAGGATTAAAAGGGGAGCTCCACAAATTTCCCACTTACTTTTTGCTGACGATCTCCTTTTGTTTGCAGAAGCTTCTCAGGAGCAAGTGTTAATAATTCAACAGGCCTTACATATATTTTGTGATTCATCTGGTCAAAAAGTCAATCATAGTAAGACTAGAGTTTTCTTTTCTCAGAATGTGGGTCATACTCAAGCAAACTATCTTAGTGGGCTTCTTGGTTTTTCTTTGACTGCGGATCTTGGAAGATACTTGGGAATTCCTTTGCATCATAAGCGAGTGGGTTAGTCATCTTTCTCTTATGTTTTGGATCGAATGAATTCTAGAATTGCTGCTTGGAATCATGCCAGTCTATCTCTAGCAGGTTGTGTTACATTATCTAAAGCAGTGTTATTAGCAATCCCATCATATCCAATGCAGGTGTGTTCATTACCGCAAGTCACCTGTGAAGAGATTGATAGGAAGATTCGAAATTTTGTTTGGGGTTCATCTCCACACTCTAGACGTTCTCATCTTGTGGCCTGGAAGCAAATTTGCATGGATAAAAAAAATGGAGGCCTTGGACTGCGGAGTATGAGGGAAATGAACTCAGCATTTATCATGAAGGTTGGGTTCAACCTCGTAGCTCATCCAGATGCCTTGTGGTCAAAGTTCTTACGTGCTAAGTACAATGTGGAGGCAGGCATGACACCAATTATTCATGCTCCAAACAACAGCTCCCAGCTTTGGAAGGGAATTACGCGTCATTGGAATATTATAATGGATCATAGTTGGGTGCAGTTAGGCAATGGTCAGTCCACTATGTTCTGGCTTGATAGCTGGCTGCCCGATTGTGGTCCTTTGATCTCATATGCAGGTTCTCAGTTTTCTATTAGTGATACTCTTCAGAAGGTGGTGGACTACGTGGATGAATTGGGGCAATGGAAATGGAATTCTCTTCGACAATTGCTTCCAGATTCTGTGCTGCATCGATTTATGAATTTTCTTCCTCCTTCTAGTCAAGATGGCCAGGATCATTTAATTTGGAATGGAACGACAGATGGCAAGTTTACTGTTAAGTCAGCATATGCAATATTAGCCATCAAAGATACTACAATCCAACAGTTTCCTTGGGAAAGTGTTTGGAGATGGCAGGGGCCAGAAAGAATTCGCTTTTTTCTTTGGTTAATGGCAGGGGAGAAGCTGATGACTAATGTTTGTAGACTCCGCCGCCATATGGCTCTTTCAGATCTGTGTCCTAGATGTAATCAGTCTAGTGAAACTATCCTTCATACTATTCGCGACTGTCCACAATCAAAGGAAGTATGGTGCATGATAATGCCTCATATAAATCAGCGTGAATTTTTCAACCTCAACTTGCACAATTGGATCATTTCTAATTTAGACAGCTCAAAGGATTGGGGGATGGGGTCGGACTGGCCTCTTTTATTTGGAATCTTAGCCTGGAAAATTTGGAAATGTAGGAATTCTTGGGTTTTTGAAGGTGATCGCCAGAATGCTTATTCACTTATCCGTTCAGCAATTGGTTTCAGAGATAGTGTCGCTCTTGCAGCTAACCCTGTTTTTGGAGCGGGCAATCAACCAAGGAATCGAATAGAGAGATTGGTTGCTTGGTGTTGTCCTCCTGTGGATTGGGTTAAGCTTAATGTTGATGGTGCATGTGATGCTAATGGTACTAGGACTGGGTGTGGAGGAGTTTTTCGCGATGCCTCAGGAACTTGGATCGTCAGATTCTGTAAAAATTTAGGCTCAGGTACAGTTTTGCATGCTGAGTTATGGGCTTGCTTGGTTGGTTTGGAGCTAGCTTGGGATAGAGGTTTTAGGCAAGTTTGGCTCGAAGGAGATTCTCTTTCAGCTCAACAGCTCATTACAAATGGGTGCCACCATGATTACCCTGCGGCTAATTTGGTGAATCGTATTCGAAATTTGATGCAGCGAGATTGGCAGATTTATATGTCTCACATTCACCGTGAAGGAAATAGAGTAGCGGACTTTCTAGCCTCTTACTCTTATGGTTTCTCTTGGGTAATCCAGGAATTTGATTGTCCACCGTCAGGTTGTATTGATAGTCTGTATGGTGACACTATAGGTGTTCACTGGTCTAGGCTTTGTGCCTAGTTTCTTTTTGTTGTGTTTTTGTTTTAATTTCCTATTATTTCCAAAAAAAAAACAAATTTACTAATTATTAAATTTGCTTAATATTATTAATTAATCCACTAGATAAAATAGAATTTACTTACTAGATACAAGACAACAAATGATACAATGTCATCTAAATAATAGTGGGAAAGGGTTGTAACGGGTAATTAAGGATCGAAGAAAATCCATTTTGCCTTTCTTCACTTGTTGCACTTAACGCGTGAATGTGACACTCCTTGACCACCATATTTTCTCTCTTTCAACAAGTTTGTCTGTGATTGCCTCCCCATTTTGAACTATTGTTTTCTCTTCTTGCATTGATACCAAAACAGCTCTTTTCTCTTTGTGGGGTGGTGTCATTGGCTTGTATTTTCTTGCATGAACTGCAGTTTCTAAGCAAGATTCCATTTTTATGGCATATCTTCACTTCTCAAGAGATAAAGATTGAACCTTTGCAAGCATTTTTTGGCTTATTGTTTGCCATTTAACATTTGTTTTCTCTTCGATTTCTTGCTTGCCAAGCATGTACCTTAAAGCTGTGAAAAGTGGACTATTGACCTCTACGCACTTTCCATTTAACATAATACTTTAAAGTACTTTGAATCTGTGTTGTCTCTGGTATTGGGCTTTTTGGTCCCACATAAACATTATACCAACACTTTATATTGCAAGTCTCAAACTTCTGATGTTAATTCAAGATTTACCACAAAATGTTGGTATAATATTTATGTTGGACCTTTGAAGAAAACCCCAACACTAGAGAGGACACAGGTTGATACAATTATACTGCACTTAATAAATTATTGACAAAGAGAAAGCGCGTAGAAGACAATGAAAACCATGGATATAACATTCGAGTGCCCAAAAGTTGGACCTTTATGACTAAAACATGGATATATCTAGTGAACTTGACATAAGCGCTAAGTGGAGCTGTTCTTGATTCTTAGTTCAGCAATTAATTTGCAAAAATATTTCCTATAGATGAAGTAGAAATCAAGAAAATATCATCATGGTACTTGCTGTAAAGGAATGAATTTAGATTCTAATAATGCAATCCAGCTTAGGTTAGTTCTAAGTTATAACAAATGTGTAAGGAGACAATCAGAATATAGTCTTAAAGTCTTAGACTCTGAAGCAGGTCATAGTCACTGATTAATTGCATGGTAGTCACTAGTCAGTCACATTGACATAAGTTGTAGTGAGCATCTGCATCTTTGTGCAATCACTTTTTCTGTCTTTGGTCACGACACAATGAACTGTTACAAAGGCATTCAAAAACATTCACAGAATGGTCTTGGTCATTGAAGTCAATGCCATAATCCTGCAAAAATAGCAAACTCCTTAAGAATGAAAGTTAAGCTATTATGTCTCTCATACACCATGCAATACTTAATTGGCCTACCCAAGTCAATTCTTCCATTGCAGCAATTGTCCTTTTTGTGAACAAAGCAAGCTGTGGGATAAGAACAAGTGGAGAATACAAAATATTTAATCAGAATAACACAACAATAAGGAGTTAAATTATAAAAAAGGTCAACCTCCTTGAAAACAAAATAAAAAAAGTTAAAACACGCAAAAGTGAGGAGGTAAAGAGAAAGCTAATAATCTCTCAGATTTCATACGTGATAATAGTAATGATCTGGGGTCTCCACTTCAACTGGGATCCCAATTAAGCATGCATCAGCACATCTATCCAACCAAAATTAGAAGAATGAGTATAAGCAATGGTTTTTTTCAAAGCATCAAATTAGTTCATGTGAATGTATGACATAATCTTCTTGAATCAAATCCAAGATAGATTACCATAATTATAATTCATGACATTCAATAAAAATATAATGATAACCCATCATGGAAAAGTAATGCACATGTTTGATTGTGATCCTCCCCAAATTTAGGGACAAGAGGTGCCCTCAAATGTTTCCATAATGTAGACGCATTCATAGATACTGAAACGTAATTTTTATATACAAAACAAAAAAAATAAAATACTGAAACTTAATATTTTTCAAGAGCTTGCAAACTTAATTATAATTGTCATGGAATTCTATAAGGTTAGACTTATCTACATAAGAATTCAATGAATCACATACCATTAGGGAGTTTATATTTTGTTCATTCCGGAGATTAGTAATCCTGAATTTTCCTCTTGCTACAAGTAATGAGAAGCATAGTATCTAATAAAATTTACAGTGTTTTTATATTTCTAACAGTTTTCCCTGTTCTGGCCTTCTGCTCCTTTTCTTTCTCTAAATCCCATCAATTTGAACTAGAAAGCATAACAGTGATATTGCAACCCCCTGCAATGGTCAACAAACCAATCCCATTGTTTTCACTTTCATTTTATAGATATGTTTCCGTTTCTTTGTGCAACAATGGACTCTGATAATATATCACTGCTTGTATACTTGATATTCACTCATGTAAGCACGTATGTACCAACACACAAATACAAAGATTGATTTTTGATAAGCAGGTATTTATTGTCAATCAAATACTAAGCAAGCATAGCCATTTTTAATCTTTACATGAAAACTCATTCAAAGAACTAAGATAAAACTTTTTCCAGGTACACATAGGACTTCAGATTTAAACAGTGGAAGATATGCACTACAAAATGTACAAAAAGCACACATGTAAATCATACAAGCAAACTGAATATACCTGTGGTTGATAAATCTAGAAACATTTCCATACAATGTTGCATCTAAACACAGGGTCTCTTCATCCTTCAAGATACTCTCTGAACACCAATCTGCATCAAGCAGTAATGGATATGTGTGCTTCTCTTTACCTTTGTTTTGGACAATCCGTTCATACAGTTCCATGTTGGTTAATACTTCACCAACATACTCACAAACGAAGGCACCCTTTGGTAAATCTTCAAGTGTGTGGACACCCCAACCTTTCCCTTCTGGTGTCCTAAACAACTGAAATGTACCCCAAAAAAAGAACAAAAATTAGAGGTCTTTTAACAAAAAGAAAAAAAGAGAAAATTGTAGTTATCAACACTCATACAACCACATTGAAGTACAATGCATAGAAACTGTTGTAAATAATAATAATTTAGTTATTATTTAGTCATTTATTTGTTGTATTGGGCCAAGCCCATTAGGTCAAAATTAGGTCAAGTATTCTCTATAAATAGAGAACCCTTTATACAAATTATTGACAATTCTAAAATATATCAAAATACCCTTTTTCAAGTTGGTATCAGAGCTCTCGATCTTGAGGGCTCTGCTTCCGCGCCTACGAAACCTTTTTTTTTTTTTTTCTCATCTCTCGCTGCCATCAGCCGCCACCGGAAAAATTTTTCGGGGACCTCTTGGACCGAGAGATCACTGTTTCTAGTTTTTTTTCCTCATCTTACTCGGTAGCAAGACACCAAACAGAACCGTTCATCGTTCACTTTCAAACAGAACTTGTTGTTCAATAACGAAGAACACTGTTCATCGCGATTGACCTTCTTTCTGGCGGCCATTCAACTCCGATCAGCCCCAGATAGGTTCGCAACCCTTGGACGACCTTTGCCTGAAAAGCCCAGCCCGACCGGACGTCAGACGCGCCTCCACGCGCCGCTCCTTTCCCTGCGCGTGAATCCCACGCTCCGCCAGCTTCACCGGCGCGTGACGGTGGTTATTGGCTGCGGACCGGTGCAGTCTTGATCGACTCTTTGAGCTCGTTCTGGATCTGTGCTCACCTCTTTGATCGGACGTCGTTTGGTAATTTTTCGTGATTTTTTGGCTTCTTGGTACTATTCTTTGAGTTCTTTTTGCAGTATGGCCGCTTCCGACGCTGATTCAACTCTAAACTTATCTGAAAAAAATTCTACCCTATCTGTGGTGACCCCTCTTGGTCACAATTATCTTCCAAGTCTACATCAGAGTTATCGATTTGACGGATCAAATTACTTGTCGTGGTCTCAGTTCATTCGTACTACCATCAAGAGTCGCAATAAGATTGCTCATCTTGATGGCCCTGCTCCTGCTGCCACGGATCCCGATTTTGCTGTTTGGGATAATGAGGATCAGTTTCCAAAAAAAAAGATAATGAGGATTCTCTTATCATGACTTGGTTGTGGAATTCGATGACTCCTGAAGTGGGTCGTCACTGTATGTTCCTGTCTTCTGCTATGGAGATTTGGGAAACTATCCGCTCCACTTATTCCTTGAAACAGGATATGGCTGCGCGCTATGAATTGCGCAATAAAATATTCACTACAAAACAAGATTCTTTATCCGTGACTGAGTACTATGGCACCTTGAAGGAGTTATGGACTGAACTTGATCAATTTCAGAGTTTGAAGATGAAATGTACTGCAGATGCTACTGCTTTAGCCAAGGAGGTGGAAAATGAGCGTATTTTTGATTTTCTTGCTGGTTTGAATTCCGAGTATGATCCTATTCGGGTTCAGATACTTGGCAAAGAAACTTTTCCATCCCTTTCTGCTGTTTTCAATACTGTTCGGGGAGAGGAGAAACGTCGGGGTGTTATGATGAACCCTGATAAATCTGTCATGTTATCATCAAATGATGGTGCTGCTTCTAAACCCACTGATGGGTCTGCTATGATTTCAACAAAAAAGGATGGTTCTACTTACAGGAGTTCCTTTCCAAAATATTCTGATGGAGCATCTTCTAGACCTAAGAAAGATGATCGCTGGTGTTCTTATTGTAAAAGCGTATCAAGGATCTATGCTATCGCCTCCATGGAAAACAAACTGTCTTAGAAAAGATGGCAAGGATGCGTGGTCAAGCGCATTTTACTTCTTCTGATATAGCTCCTACACCTAATGAGACCCAACCTGCATTTCGTCCAGATGAGTTGGAACGACTTCGGACCATACTTGATTCTCTGAGTAAGCCATCTGGTACTAGTGATTTGGCTATGACTGGTATGAGCTCCTAAATTTCTTCTTTTCTTACTCATGTATTGATTTTAAACATTCTTGGGTTGTTGATTCTGATGCTACTAATCATATGGCTTGTTGTGCTGACCCCTTTATTTCTTATAACCCTACCATTGACACTCATACGATAGCTGTAGCTGATGGCTCACATACATCAGTTGCGGGTTCTGGTAACATAAAATTACAGCCTTCCTTACATCTCAAAGATGCTCTTCATGTCCCTAAACTTTCTACCAATCTTCTTTCTATTCATAAAATCACAAAAGATTTAAATTGCACTGTAACCTTCTTTCCTACTCACTGTGTTTTTCAGGATCTCGCCACGGGGAAGACGATTGGGGGTGCTAAAGAGCAAGGTGGGCTGTACTATCTGGTGTCACAATCTCCTGCAACTCATCTTAAGGATCACATCTTGCTGTCACATGGCCAGTCAACTACTGATTCTCTGATTTGGCTTCATCATAAGCGCTTGGGACATCCTCCATTTAGTTGACTCAAGTCTTTATTTTCGTCTTTGTTTTTGTCTAAGTATGTTGAGTCTTTTCATTGTGATGTTTGTGAGTTTGCTAAGCATCATCGTGTGTCTTTCCCTTCTAGTATTACTAAAAGTGTTGAACCTTTTGATCTTATTCATTCTGATGTTTGGGGTCCTTCTAAGGTCCCTCATTCTTCTGGAAATAAATGGTTTGTTCCTTTTATTAATGATTGCACTCGTGTAACTTGGGTTTACTTAATGCATGAAAAGTCTGAGGTACCACAACTGTTCTTTCAATTTTATAAAATGATAGAGACTCAATTTTGTAAAAAATCAGAAGACTAAGGACAGATAATGGTACTGAATATGTCAATCACTCTTTTTCCCAATTTATACAAAATCAAGGTATGATTCATGAACTTACTTGTGTAGACACCCCTCAACAAAATGGGGTTGCTGAAAGGAAAAATCGTCACCTTCTTGAAGTTGCTCGTGCCTTACTGTTTCAAACACATGTACCCAAATGCTATTGGGGAGATGCCATTCTTACTGCAACGTTCTTGATCAATCGTCTACCCACTCGGGTTCTCGATCATGTAAGTCCTATTCACTCCATGACTTCTTTTTTTCCTTCTGTTCAAACTTTGCAAAGTCTTCCTCCTCGAGTGTTTGGGTGTGTTGTCTTTGTTCATATTCATAAACAGCATCGCAGTAAGTTGGATCCTAGGGCTCTTAAATGTGTCTTCCTTGGATATGCTCCTGATAAGAAGGGCTACAGGTGTTATCACCCTGGAAGTCGAATTTTTTTTGTTTCTATGGATGTTACATTTCAGGAATCTGAGTCCTTTTTCCAAGGTCCTCATCTTCAGGGGGAGAATAATTCACCAGAAGACTCATCACCTTCCTTCTTTGAATCTTCAGTGTCTACTCCTTCACCTGTGTCAGTGTCTCTTCCTCTTGTTCCTGTTCCTAATGTGTCAATGTCTGATCCTCCTGTGACTGATCCTCCTATGACTAATACATCAAGTACACCAGAGATACGGAAGATTGTAACACCTGAATTGGTATATCAAAGAAGGAAACAACCCACATTTCCTCAACAGCAACCTCAATCGTCTGAACCACTGGTAAGTCCTGAATCTCATATTTCTGATCATGATGTTAATACTTCTGATGACTTACCCATTACTACTGCTTCTGATGATTTACCCATTGCTTTAAGAAAAGGAAAAAGATCTTGTTCCAAGAAATCTTGTTCTTCCTGTCCCTCTTGTACTCAATACCCTATCTCCCATTTTGTTTCCTCTGCTAATCTTTCTGTGCAGCACAAAAGCTTTGTTTCAGCACTAGATTCTACTTCAATCCCAAAATCAGTACATGAAGCTTTGAAAGATGGGAATTGGGCTCAAGCCATGCAAGAGGAGATGAATGCGTTGGAGAAAAATAAAACATGGGAGGTTATTGATAGACCCAACGGAAAGAAAGCAGTAGGGTGCAGATGGGTTTATGCCCTGAAATATAATTCTGATGGCACTCTTGAGAGATACAAGGCTCGATTAGTCGCCAAAGGTTACACTCAAACCTATGGCATTGATTATGAAGAAACCTTTGCTCCAGTTGCAAAGATGAATACAGTGAGAATCTTGTTGTCCCTTGCTGCCCATTACAATTGGGATATAAATCAATTTGATGTGAAAAATGCTTTCCTCAATGGTGAGTTAGAAGAAGAAGTCTACATGGAAATCCCGCCTGGTTTTGATTCTGTGAAGGGGGAAAATAAAGTTTGTCGATTAAAAAAGGCCTTGTATGGATTGAAACAGTCACCTCGTGCTTGGTTTGGAAGGTTTACTAAGGTTATGATGACCTTAGGATATAGACAGAGTCAAGGAGATCACACTCTTTTCTTCAAGCACTCCCAAAATGGGAAGCTTACTGTGCTCCTTGTATATGTTGATGATATTATTATCACAGGTGATGATTTTGTGGAGAGACAGATTCTGCAGACACGACTTGCCTCTGAGTTCGAAGTCAAAGACCTTGGGAAACTAAGATATTTCCTAGGGATAGAAGTAGCTCATTCAAGCAAAGGAATTTTTATCAGTCAGAGGAAATATGTTTTGGATCTTCTCAAAGAAGCAGGGAAGCTCGGGTGTAAACCCTCTAATACTCCTATTGAGCAGAATCACAAGATAGGCTTTGAAGAGGAGAGTCCTCCAGTTGATAAAGGACAATATCAACGGCTAGTTGGAAAATTGATGTATCTGGCCCATACTAGGCCAGACCTAGCTTATGCTGTTAGTGTTGTCAGTCAGTTTATGCACGATCCAAAGGAGAAACACATGCAGGCAGTAGAGAGAATTCTTCAGTATCTTAAAGCTACTCCTGGTAAAGGATTGTTATTCCGACGTGATGGCAATCTATCTTTAGAAGTCTACACAGATGCTGATTATGCTGGATCCGTGACTGACCGTCGTTCTACCACTGGTTATTGCATGTTTCTTTGCGGTAACTTGGTGACATGGAGAAGTAAGAAACAAGATGTGGTTGCCAGATCAAGTGCAGAAGCTGAATTTCGAGCTATGGCTCAAGGCATTTGTGAGTTACTGTGGCTGAAAATTGTACTTGATGATCTCAAAATAAAATGTGAGGGACCTATGAAGCTGCTATGTGATAATAAGTCCGCTATTTGTATAGCTCATAATCCAGTTCAACATGATCGGACTAAACATATTGAGGTCGACCGCCATTTCATCAAAGAGAAACTTGATAGCGGGTTGATTACCACTCCATACATTCCCACTGGGCGTCAATTAGCTGATCTATTGACAAAGGGACTTCCTTCAGATAGATTTCAAGAACTTACTAGCAAGCTGGGAATGATAAATATCTATTCCTCAGCTTGAGGGGGAGTGTTGTAAATATTAGGTCTTTTATTATTATTAGTATTTGTTGTATTGGGCCAAGCCCATTAGGTCAAGAATTAGGGTTTTTGGTCTCTATAAATAGAGACCTCTTTGTATCATATTATTTCACAATTCTAAAATATATCAGAATACCCTTTTTCAAGTGAATTTATATTAAATTATTTATTAAATATATTAGTAGATACATTTTAACTAACAAATGACTTTAGGCCAGTGGTAAGTCGGGCCGATTTTAATAACAATTAGAATAACAAATAATTTAGCATGAACTAGTAATGCTCACCTTATCTTCATCTTTCCTCTCCAACACAGCATCCATTAGAACTCTATAATCATCATCTTCAATAAAATTCCAGTTATCACAATACACCTTAAGAAGGTCCTCTATTGCTTTCTTTACTTTAACTTTGGATATTCCAAATTCCTTCATTTTCTCGCAGGCAGCTGCAATCTTTTTCTGCATACTTGGTGCCATTGGTGGTGTCGGATTCTAGAGAACACGGTCTAATTGTTGCACCTTCACTATCAGAAAGACAACAGTGGAAAGTAAGAGGAAAGTTATATTTCTATGTATTCTACTATATGTGCTAGAAATAAATTATTGAAATTGAATAATTAGAAACAAAATATGAACTTTGTTAGCATGAGTGGTGATACAATAACACTAGAAAACTCAAAGGAAAAATGCCACTAATAATCTTGTCAGCAAAGAAAATAGAATGATTTCCACTTTGACTTCAAATGATACAATGTCAGCAAAGTAATGGTAGGAAAGGGTAGTAACTGGTAAGCGAAGGATCAAAGAAATATTCATTTACAAGAAATTTCAAGAATAAAGCAGTTAGTTTGAAATTCAGATCCACTGCCACATTGACACAAATGCAAATTTCTAGAGGAGTTGTTTCAGGTGATTTCATTACAACATTTGACTCATAGAATATCATAATGAAAATGATTTAAGGCTCTAGTAGTCGGTGATATAATTAGAAAGAAAAGTACATGTAAAACATTAAGAAAATTATTCTAGCCCGATCTTTGTTAATAAATGGTAAAATCAAACATTGAATATAAGCCAAGCCTCAAGGGAAAGAATTTCACATAAAGCTTTCAAAGACATATATCAAAATTTAACCAAACAAGAGACAACATTTTTAGAATATTAATGTAAAGGTTTGACAGTAGGGTGAAACTAAAAAGTAGGGTGAAACTAAAAAGTTTGACACCACCTATGAACCATTGATTTCCACCAATCTACCAATCTACCAATCTGACCGTGATAATTTATTGAGAATTAGTAATTAATTAATGGGTGTAATCCAATAAATTACAGTCATCGGATTAACAAAAATTATCGCTTCAGATGGGTGTCAAACTTTTTTAGTTTGTAAATGATATGTCCCTATAAATTATATCACGAGTAAAATATTAAACAGAAATAAGCTGTCAATACCCGTATTTACAGAAAATAAATAAAATAATATTGATCATGAACTTTGATTCCTGAAAAGATTATAGTGGTGAGAACAGAGAATTTAAATCTCAAATAGTTGAATATATTATTGGTAAACTACACATACCCAGAGGTATGACTAGCTGATTACACTTTATAAGTAGTCCAGAATTAGCCACTAAATCATAAAGTTTATGATGCAAAATTAAAGCCAAGCCTTGGGTACCAAACTTTAAACAACAATGTGAGAGAAAGATTCTGAAAACATTGTAGTGATCGAAAAGAAATTGATATTTAATAATAAAAAAATTTACAGAAAAATATTTCTCTCTAATCGGGAGTATTATATTATTTTTTTTGAATGAAGACATGGTAGTACAGAACAAAGGAACTTCAAAGAGAAAAGAGTTAAATACCAAAACTTGAAAAACCATCAAAAGTTTGAGACTTGTCATATAAAATGTTGGTATAATGTTTATGTGGGACCATAGACGAAAACCCCAACTCTTAAAGACGACACAGATTAAAAGTACTTACAAGTATATTGCACCTAAGAAACTGACAAAAAGAAAGAAGTAAAAGACAAGGACCTACCATTCACAACTTTAAGGTATATGCTTGGGAAGCAAGAAAACAAATAGACAAAAAGAATATGTTAAAGGGGAACAATAACATGCAAATAATGCTTGCAAAAGTTCAATTTATCAGTTGAAAAGTGAAAAAATGATATAAAAATGGAATCTTGTTCAATAAAAACACAGCCCCAACAATAGAGATGACACATATCGAGTGTATTTGTAAGTATATTGTACTTATAGAGAGAAAGCACGTGGAGAACAAGACCCACCATTCACAACATTAAGTTATATGCTTGACAAGTAAGAGAACAAAGAGGGAAAAAAAATTAAATGGGGATCAACAACAAGCAAAGAGTGACTGCAAAGGTTCAATCTTTATCAGGTTTGAGAAATGAAAAATGTTATAAAAGTATAAAAATGGAACCTTGTTCAAAAAACACAGGCCCAACAACACTTGAGATGACACGGATCGAGAGTTCTTAAAAAGATATTGTACTTATGAAACTGATAAAGAGAAAGCACGTATAGAGGACAATGAGCCACCATTCATAACATGAAAGTTATATGCTTGGCAAGCAAGAAACAAAGAGAAAAAAAATGTATTATACGAAGAACAACAACAAGCACATGATGTTTGCAAAAGTTCAATCTTCAGAAGTTGAGAAGTTAAAAAAATGAAATAAAAACTAAATCTTGTTCAAAAAACACAGCTCATTAAGAAAATAAAAGCAAATGACACCACCCCACAAAGAAAGAAAGAAGAAAAAAGTTACCTTTGAGAGAAGAGAGAACAATGGTGCTATACAAGAGTAGATAAACACACAGAAGCTTGTTAAAAGAGAGAGAGACAGAGATAGAAGACAGTGAGGGGAGGAGGAGGATCACATAGCTACAAAGTGAAGAATAGAAGAATATTTTGACTTCAGAGGATAAAGGTCTAGAAAAGGAAACGGTACACGTACCCCATTACTATGTGTACATATCGTTTCTGTAAGGAACTTGAACCATTTTCCTTACAATGCACGTTATTGCATTCTTTTATTGTATTTTCACTAGCCATTCTATATTAAATATTCTATAAATTATGCATGCATGACCTTTTTATATAAGTTTTTTTTTTCAATAATTTAATATATGATTATTTTTTAATGATAAAAATAAATTAATCTATTATAATTTTTAAAAAATAGATTGACATTTTTATTTTATTTTTAAATAGAAAAACAATAGTCATTAAGAAAAGTATTTTGGTTGTGAACGTTTGATTGTGATTGTAGTTATTAGGAGAGAGAAATACTTATAATTTAATCAATTAGGTTATTAATTACTGAAATAAATAACACCATTTATGATAAGTTGGAAAAATAAAATATTTTTTATTTAAGAAAAATATGTAAAGTACTAAGTATAAGAAAAAAAAATTACAACTGCTCTAGTCTTAAGCAGAGTAGCACATCTAAGAATGCTTGAAAACCCCAATTATACAATGATCATTTAAAGCATGGAGAGTGGTTACAAGTCCCTATTACACAGCCACTATATAAAGGAAGGATGAGACTTTTACAAATGAGATAATTTATAGTCGACCGGGATCACCAATTTTTTGGTGGTCCCTGGGAGTAAATGGAGAGATAAAATTAAAAAAAAAGAAAAAATTACAAAGATAAAAAGGTAAAGAAAAAATTAATGATGTGAGAGGGAGCACCAGATCATTCGGTGGTCCTGGACCATAAAAAATATTTCTTTTACAAATATGACTTTGTCATAATTTTACCATACTTGGGTCAGATGCTCATTTCTTTTAAATTTATTCTTTACCTTGAGGGCCCACAATTAGGAAAAATAATTTCATGGTCCCTTTCTCTCCTCTCTCCTCTCCTTTCTCTTTATGGAAAATATTTAATATGGTCCAGGACCACTGAATCTTTTGGTGCTCCCTCTCACGTGCAATGGTCCGGTCCACTGCATTTTATTTTATTTTTTTGGATTGCTCCACTGGTTTCCGGGGCTTCGCCCCGACTATGTCCAGTCCGACTCGGGTAGGTTACCTAGCATTGGCATTGAGTCTCCCAGCGAGAATTTTCTGCATACACAAGGTCTCGAACTCGAGTTCTTGCTTAAACAAACCCAAGTACCTTACCACTTGAGCCAAGCCCCGTTGGTGGGTCCACTGCATATATGCTCAATGGTCCACTACATATATATGCTCCACAATTAGAACCTTTCTTACAAAATGTCTCTCACATAATGTCATTATATCATCACTAGAGATCGTTTTTGTTGAGATATATAGTCCCACACTGGTTGTATGTGCAACTAATGTGGAGTTTATAAGGCCTTGGGCACTCCCACCCTTTAAGCTAGCTTTTGGGGTGGTGTATCCCAAGGTTCTTTACATGGTATCAAAGCCTCGCCGTCCCCCACTTTCTCTTGTGGACTTTCTTAGCACAGGTAAGCTGGACCTGTTGCATCTTCCACTCGTCAAGCCCAATGGGCTCTCGTGTGAGGGGGCGTGTTGAGATATATAGTCTCACACTGGTTGTATGTGCAACTAATGTGGAGTTTATAAGGACTTGGGCACTCCCACCCTTTGAGCTAGTTTTTGGGATGGTGTATCCCAAGGTTCTTTACAGTTTTTATTTTATTTTATTTTAAACAAGGAAAAAAGAAATTACACAACAGAAAGAGAACATAACCTGTTTTAATTATTTATAGATAAATTAATAAAAAATCGATTTTCAATTTAATAAATTTATATTTATTTATTTATGTATAAGTAACTGAGATCATTTTATATAATCTCAAGTTAAATAAAAGGATGCATTTCTAAAAATATTTTGAAAAATGAATCCTCTCACATGTAGATATTGAGAAAACTTTTAATACTACCCATGCATCGAAATTCAGTATATTTGTAATTCATTAATACTAAAATACATAAGTGGTTTGTGAATGTTTAGAAATTTGCATAAAATTCACCTACGTATTCTAGAAAAAATATAATAAAATTCGATAACAAAAATGTAGTAGGCAGATAAATTAGTATACAACCATCATTAAAAGCCAAGTCCTAGGTCTACTCTCCATTAGAGAGGTGACAAAACTAACAATTCGAACCCATATGTAAAAGTGGATTGAAAATATCAACTTATTCCCTTTTATGGTAGTTTAGTGGGTCAATATGCTTATATATTGAATTGAAAGAAAAAAAATACATAAAATTTGTATTGTCGTGAATGGGTATCAACTATCAAATGAAAACCAAAAATTTGCAAAAGAATCACATTTTATTATAGAGGAAATGATTTTCGCAATTATGGCATTTGTTTGCCACACACAAAAAATGAGTGAAAGAGAAACCGTAAAGGCTGAGAGAGAGAATATGATGGGAAGCCCACTCATTTTTTTCTCTATGTGATAGACAAATGATTGCTGCAACACCTACAGAAATCATTTCCCCTTTATTAAACGAAAAATTTGATGAATCCACTCACCTCAGAGCAGGTTCCTCCGATTTTAATTCGGAATTAGAGGTGAAAGTGTGCTGGGTTGATCTGAGCTTTGTTCCAAAGAATCTAAGTCTATGTCAAAAAATTCAATTTGACCTGACCTGATAGCATA
Source organism: Gastrolobium bilobum (assembly GCF_033153095.1). Lineage (NCBI taxonomy): Eukaryota > Viridiplantae > Streptophyta > Magnoliopsida > Fabales > Fabaceae > Gastrolobium > Gastrolobium bilobum. Next base: position 232,170 of record NW_026898430.1, read on the forward strand.
ACACGAGTTTAACTGTTAACCTGGCCTGACCTATTTATAAAAAAAAATAAATGATCTGACCTAACTAGGAGTGTAAATGGGCTGGGCTGAGCTGGGCTTTGGCCTTCCTGGCCCAAGCCTACGTAAAAAAAAATTCAGTCTATCTGGCCTATAAAAGGTTTTATTTGTAGGTCAAGCCCAGCCTATTTTTAAAAATAAGAAAGCCCGATATGGCCTACAGGCCTTGTAGGCCTACCACTGTAGATACTAAGCAAAGAAAATAATTGTATAGAGCAAAGAAAGTTTCATTCATGAATGCACCAGTACTTCTCATAAGGAAAAAATAACAAACAAGAAAGAGTCAACATAATACCCCAGCTTTAGAATGTATATCATAGAGGAATAGAGTCAAAGAAATAGGGAAAATAAGAAAATACAAATATTGGGTGTTGAAATAAAGTCTACAAGAGAATGTCATTCATCTAAAAATTAGGGTTGGTATTGGTACTTTGCCATGCCACATAATATAAATATTATTTTATTTTTAATAAATTAAATAGGCCAGCCTACAAGACTTTGGGTCAGGCTTGACAAAATTGGACTGCGGCCTATTTGTTAAAAAAGTTTTCTTAAAAGCCTAAGCCTACTCTACTTTTCTGAAAGGCCGGGCCAAACCAGGCTTAATGTAGGCCGGGCTGTAAGCTGGGCTGGGCCAGCCTGGCCCATTTACACCCCTAGACCTAACCCATTAGCCTGTTAATTTTTTTTTTTTTTTTTTTTGTATATAGCCTGTTAATTTTTAACTTCCAAACAGAACATAAATCAATTTCAATAAATACTCAAATTTTATTGTTAAAACAAAAATCACAATTTCAACGTTCAAACAAAATCATTAATCACAACAAAAACTTGTCACAATCTGCATTTAAGTCACTTTCAGAAGCAAAATGCTCAAACTAAATAACATATATTTCATCATATCCAACAAATCAATTCATATTATGTAAATTAAAATAATTGCATGAATTCAATAAATGCATCATGATGCTTGTAGTAGCAAAAAACTTCTCACCATCTTCTATCCCATGCAAATACAATTCCAAGGTTAGATAAGTTGACAAACAATTTGTAAATGTAGAAAACAAAAAACATGAATAAAGAATAGAAAAAAAAATTAAAAACAAAAAACATGTTTATACCTTTTTTTTTTTAAACTATACTTAGTACGTAACCAATCTCTATCATATATTAAAGTTTGGATGGTATCTTCAGCCAAGCTATAACATAAACATCAATAACTCTTCCTCTAGCACTAAGTGTTGATTCTGATACTACTTTAAAGATAGATACAAATCGTATGCCACTCCCAAAGATAGTATTGTTGGGGATCAAACCTAGATCATTCCACGACCTACTCAGCTGATCATATGTACCAACTGAACTATCATCATTTGGTACTACTATGAATAATATTATTTTATTTTATTTAAAATAAATAATATGATATAGGTCCGGCATATAAAAAAAAGTCTATGACATATTTTTTAAATAGACTTTTTTAAAAGTCTGAACCTGTTCTATTTGATTATATGTAATAGGTCGAGTCAAATCTGATATAGGTTAAACCGAACGCTCGTATAAGCCGGCCCAACCCACTCAAATCTCTACTCGCAATGAAGCAAGTTGGGAAGGTTAGACCCGTTTTATCACATATATAATCTTCACCGCAGCAATTATATAAGGGTTTTATAAGAGTTATGTTGTAGGAAAAGTGATTGTGTTATGTTATAGAGATTCGTTTTGCGTGCCAAAGTTTTTTTTTTTTTTTGCTGCGGGTCCCACAAAATGTTGTGTGTGTAGGAAATTTTTTGTGGTCATGTTAAATGATAGATGATAAACCCATTATATAAAGGCAAAATGAGTTTTGCTTTTTTTGTTTTTTTCAAATATAACTTTTTTATAATCTTAACATACTTTGCCCGTGAGCTCATTTGTTTCTAAAATTTACTACCTAGTTTTAGGGTCCGCCACCTCCGTTACAAAATCATGGATTATTTGGTGAACTTGATACAGGCGTTAGTGCTAGGATATGTTTAATATGTAGAATTCAATTTCCCCATAAAAAAAGATGATTTCTCTTATGCTATGGACGAAAATGGGTTTTGCACACCGCTTTTACAAATCAACAAGAACTCGAAACATTTTTTAATTTGAACATAGCTCAATTATATTGTTTGTCGTTGCAGCTAGTAAGTTGAAATGTTGAAATGAATTAAACGTTTGACTAAATTTGTATGAAACGCAGTAATTTCAGCTTTATTTCATTACAAATTGCATCTTACTTGGTCCTTTGTCCAAGTTTCAATTTACCTCTAATTGACAAGGCATGTGTAGCTAAAGAATTCGTGGAAACCGTGCATGCAAAGGATCTCAATCCCATTGACAAACAATTCCAATAATATCAACCTAACTATTAAATTATTTCTAGCTAATCCAAATAAGTTTCCCTGATACGTCTAATCCTCTAATTTAAAAAAAAAAAACAAATTAATTTGGTTGCAAATTATTAAACCACATATATGTTATAATAAGAAGATAAAAAATCCCCCTCTCTGAATTTTTGTGCTTCACATACAAATAGGGACCATGGTTCACCAAAGTAGAGAGAAAAGTGACAAATGCTTCCATAAATAATCCAGCACCGCCACCAATTGCAGAAGATTATGCAGTAAAATCACAATGACATGAATTAAATTACTAATATATGACCAAAAACATATCATGATGAGTTCCTTAGAACACCGTATGACTAAAGCATATACATCTCTTTTTGCTTCCCATAACATTTCTGAATTAGTTGATAAAGCACTGGAGAGAGAGTGAAGAGCCAGTGATCTTATTATCTGGTGTCTACTTATCTTGTTCCCTTTAAAAAATTTCTCACTCTGCCAGTGTCCAACCACCAACACTCATTGCCTAGCTGATATAGTTGGTTGAATATTGCAGCCACAATACTTCCATCTTTGGTGGTAACTATCTGGCCTCCTACCATAATTCCTATTGTTGAACACACACCAGCTGTTAAGAAATTTAAAAGAACATGCCAAGCTCTGAAAAGTAGCTAGAAAAAAATATAATTTCAGTCAACATCAGAGCCTACAACCAAAAATGAAATAAAGAAAAAAATCATATTAATAATGAATAATTTTGCATGTAGAAAACTCCCATACAGGATCACCATCAGAGAACGTATAGCTATATAGATGTTCATTTATTTCATGAACTTAGAAGAGTTGTGTTGATTGATGTTGAAATGGATAAAAAAAATGTTTGAAAGCAATCATCTAATACAGATCCAATGATTGACAGAAAACTGTTATCCAAAAAAAGAACAGCCTAGTGCCTGAGGCCCTAACAAGTGGAAATTAATAGCCCAAATCAAGAACAAAGTCATGATATCCAACCATCCTTAAAATTTTGTGAACTCTTAAGTAGCTCCAACGCATTAGTTGTGCTACAGCAGCATTTAAATAAGGTCATAATATAATGTGATATTATACGATAGCTAAGTTCAAACTATACTTCTTTGAAAATAAAAGCTTTTCAAGGAAACCAGCATTATATAAACAGCTACAGCCATAAATAAATAAATAATTTCTAACCAAAGAAATTCCCCAAAGTTAAAACTTCATCACATAGTTAACCTTTAAATTTATGATATATAAGAATGAAAAAAGAAAATAAAAAATTTCCTACACCTGCTCAGAAAAACAAACCAACCTCTTAATACCAGGGATGACCTGTTTTCCTTATTTTCTTCTCCTGCTGTTACCAGGAGCTTATATGGGTTTCTGGCATTGGTATGCAAACTTCAAAATCCATCATGGACACCAGACATTTCCCTTTTTGACTGAAAAAGTAATTTGTCAGCTTTACACTCTACAGGTTCACCATACCAAGTTATGGGGATCAAACAAAAGAGGAGTAAGCCAACAACAAGAACCACCAAAGTAATGCTCATTTGGGGAACCATTGGTCACTATTGCTCCTTGCAGGAGAAACACAACATAGAGGGCAATCAATCAATCAGGAATCCAGGAAAAAGAAAAGCAAAAGGGAGCAATACCATATATGTACCTTCAACAGCAAAGAATTGCACATTTTACAAATAAGGCCATCTTCATTCTCACCCTGCTTGATGTGGTGCTTATGCATCTTCTAAGCAATAAAGATTTAAATAAATGGCTTGTTTCCCAAAAAAGACAAGTGAATCTTGGTTTTAATGATTTTAAATAACCTCAACATATATCTAATATTCAATATCTAACAAGAAATTGATGCTACAACGAAGGATATGATATCCTCCTAAAAAAAAGAAAATTAAGAACACAATAAAAACCATAAAAAGGTATTAATGCTAGGGTTATGTTTATCTCATTTTACATGAGATAAACATCTCTCCTACACACACAAAAAGGGTTGGGTCCCACCACTTTTTTTTTCTCTCTCCTCTTACATGTGGGTCCCACTTACACTTTTGTTTCTACAACATAAGGTAATTCTTTTCCTACAACATAAGAAAAATATATCCCTTAATGCTATACACATAACTAACAAGGAAATTCCTTTAAAATGGGAAATTGTCACCCGAAGGAAAAAGAGGTGTAGTGTGCAAATGGATTTTTACCACAAAAAGTAAACAAGTCCAAGATGACAGCAGAGGGGTAGCTTACCAGAAGATTTAACTTCTACTGTTCCAAAGTTTTTTATAATTATATTCTTGTTTTCGGGCAGGGAAATGGTGAAGTGCCTCTACTTTTCTTACCATCTTCACATCACAAGATAAGCGCTGAATTGTCGCAACTTGTCTTACCACCTTTACATCAAGAGGTATGTGGTCAATTTTCGCAACTTTTCTTACCATCATCACATCAAGAAGAACTGCTATTATTGACAATGAGAACAATCAATCTTGCCAATACAAGTGGTCAAAAAGTAGAACATTTAGTCCAGAACACATCTAAAATACAGCAAGTGTTGAGGTAGTGACAATTCAAATGGTTTAGTTTAAATTACATATGATTTTATATGATTATGTTTGTGCCAGTCTCATTACATTGAGAGAATCTGCTAGAACTTTTACTGCAATAGAATTGCTAATGAATGCATGCAATTTTTATAAATAAAAACTGTTCTATGCAACAAGTTTACAGTCAATAATGTAACTAAGTTGGTTTAATTTTACTTTAATAAAATATTTTGACAGAACCCGGATCCAGGTGCATAGCATTAGATCTTTAAGGAAGCAACCTAATCCATTTGTGGTAAAATGGATTTTTACCACAAAAAGTAAACTCGGACCCATAACCCAATCCAACATGACAGGATGAAGCATATGAGGATTGACATGATCTTGGTCAAGTCAGAAATTGGAAGTGTAACACATTCACCTTACACTATATTCTAAGATTCAGGAAATATTCTCACAAAGGCATTGTTGAAATCACTTTGATTCCAATGTTAGAAAGTTGGGCATGACTAACTTCTATTTCCCAACTTGAGGGGGAGTGTTGGAGAGGAATTTCGGAATTTTCGAGATATACAGTTCAGGGATTAGAATCGATGTTTCCGATTTTGCTTCATTTTTTCCTTTTGTTTCCTTATTTTCGGTGATACCTCATTATTCTAGGGATTTCCCAAATACTTTGTTTCCTTTCTTAGTTTCCCAGTTTGGCGAAGCAGTGTACGTTAACTAATAAATAAAATTATGAGATGGATCGTTCACCATACTCATATTATACTTAGATTATAAAAACCATAGGTGGAACCAGCAACGGACAAATTTTATAGGGCCCCCTCTTCAATAATGCCTAAAAGGCCCTCTGTGGTAAACATGAAGGTAGTAATTCACTATTATGAGAAAGAATATATGTTTCCTCTCTTTATATTCCTCTCTCCTTCCTTTCTATTCACTAGTTATATACCAATTGATATAAAAGCCTAGTCATTCCAACCACATGCTATTCAAATTCTACACATTGTGCAGTACTTACATTGATGACCTTTGAGAAAGATAGATATTGTTGAATGTACAAAATAATAGACCATGAATAAGAACAATAAAAAATAAATTCCCCCATTGATAGATTTAAGGACAATTTTGACTTGTTTCAGGCCACAATTGGTTTTCTAAAGTATACCTTCATAATGCCTCCCACCATAACCAAATTAGACCTAGACATAAGTCGAAAACTACATTTCAAAATCTTGAAAAGCCTGTATGCGAGGATAATAATGCCTTTTTTGTCTTCCCAATTCACCCTAGTACCTCTAGAGGGTCATGACTTATGTTTTTTAGCCTTTTGTAAGCAAGTTCTTGTATTCTTTTGCCAAATCTTAATCAACTATGTTGAAAGCACACTTGTCAGTAGCAGTTAGAGGCCGGTAGCGGCCGACCCCGAAAATGGCATAGCGGTGTAATGGGTAGCAGTATTGCCGCTACAGAGAAGTATCAATTACACATATACTATACTAACAGTCCAATACTACATAAATATAAATGCTCAAACATAAGAAATCACACAAAATCAAACACATAATTCCACAATCAATGTCAAATACAAGGAAGTAGGAACATAAAGGAAGGATCCAAAAATAAACATAAATGAACAATGAATTCCACAAAATCAAATACATAATTCCACATCAATGTCAAATAGCGGGTAGCATCGCGTTGCACACCTGTACAGGCCGCTACTGACAACCTAGTTTGAAAGAGAATTAATTATATAGTGATGTATAAAGACAAAGCTACAATCTTTGGCGAAGATGACTATGGTAATCTTAAATTCAAGCGACACCTAGTACGTCATTTTCAGACCAAGGATTTGGTTCATCTTACGTTTTTTCTAGCAACTAAGGTAGCGTAGTCTTCAAATTCTAAGGCATAGGGATCATTTATCTCTAAACTATCTCACCATCCAAATCTCGATTTCTCTAAGGCTAGATCGTTTCTACAAGCTCCATATGACAGTCACTAGGATGTTGTGACTCGTATCCTCGAGTATATCACAAGAGCATAAGGCAAAGGTTCCTTAGTACGATCCTTTCATTATCTACACCAAACGAGGCTTAGAAGGACCTTTTCTTGGACTTGGCAATAATCTTTCATTGTAGAACTAGGGTTCATTGTTCCATCCTTCTTTTCGGTCATTTTTCAAAATGATATAGTTTGTACCTTTAGCAAAACAACTTATGCTTCTCCTCTTGCTAATTGTCCTTTTGTGAGATTCTCCACTTGCTTGAGTTGCCTACCGCAATATATCGAACAAGGAAGTTGAACTTGTTAGCTATTTTTGGAAAACCTTTATGATGATCATCAACAATAAGTTATAGTTCTCTTCTGCTTTTAATTCACAAATTGATGGTCAAACTAAGGTTGCTACCATAGTTAAGAGAATTTCTTAGGACTTTAATGAGAAAAATAATGTAACGGGGATTTGGTCTTGCTCACAGCTGAAGTTTTCTATAATAAGTTAATAAGACCAATAACAATAACCCTTTCAAGATTGTCCATGGTGTGTTTGCTCACCACCATAATGAGAGCATATACCTATGGTGTCTCACTCTTATAAGTTTGTAGAATCTTTTACACATCATAATCATAATTTGAAAGCCAAAATTAAGCAAAATATTTTGTTAAGAAATGAACGAAATAAACTAGCTATTAATGGCCATTGCCACTTTCCAATATTTAAGGCTAATTATGTCATGACTCATGTCAAAGTCAAACCTGAATATTACCCAACATATTCATTACTAGATTAGTATTATACAAAAGAAATCCATTATAGACACTAATATATTAGATATGCTCTTCATAAACAAATTTGGGATTGGCGATCTCAGGGTTCAGAACCATGAGATCCTTTTCTATCAAACAGGAAGGGTTGTTTCACAAAACGTATTTCAAAGTAATTGCTCCATAGAACATATATCTATCAATATCACGAAGAAATCAAGTGACAAGAGGAATTCTTATTTGTACAAATGGTACTTCGAACTTGGAATGAATATGAAGAGATTAATGATACTTCTTTATGTTTTGAGTTGTTCTGTCTTGTCAGTCGCCCATAACCTTTGGTCTCTATGCAGACCTGATGGAAAAAATGGATCACTTCTTACGGACTTGTTGAGAACGATTTTGTAAAAAATCAATTCAACCCAAAAACTTAAGCTTTTTGGGTGAGGCTACATTAATGGTTTTATATATCTCTAACATGCCCCCTCACAAGAGAGCTCATTGGGCTTGAAATGTGGCAGATGCAACAGGCCCAGCTTACATGTGCTAAGAAATTCCACAAAGAAAATGGGGGGTAGCGACGATCGAACCCAGGACACCGAGAATCTGATACCATGTAAAGAACCATTTCAAATCAAAAGCTTAAGCTTTTGGGTTTAGGGTTTAGGGTGAGACTACATTAATGGTTTTATATATCTCTAACAGATTTTCATCTAGTTCATGACATATTAGAAGAAGGCAAAAAAATCATGCCTGAGCTTTAAGTCCTCTATATATTTCAAGGAAAATTGAATCTAAGTCTTGTTTGCTTGATTTACCTTTTAACATGGCTATTAGTCGATCGTTAGCATTAAGCACTTGTTCCCTTACAATGGCACCTTGGAGCCTTCCTTTGTTTCCATGACATTGTATGTACCCAACCACATCATGACCTAGTACCTAAGCTTTCCTCTACCACTTTTCCAATTAAGAAGATTGATGTTATCTTTGATGCTTCAATTGTCGATTCACGCCATGCTCTTCTCTATTGTTATCATGTTTGTTGGGAGAACTCCCTTATCCTAATGCAAATTGGAACACCATAACTAACTTCCTTCCAAAATCCAGGATTCAAGAGTCATATCAGCATCTTGAATCTCCAAAGGAAATGATGAAAATGTCAAAAAGGAATGGAAGATATATGTCGTGCCGAACATGGGAACGCATGTTTGGATTAAACTAGATATATTCCAAATATTTTGTTGAGGTTTAAATGTGGTAAGTTTTCTCCATTTATTTTTTGCATTATCAATTCCTTTCATCAGAAACTATGATAAGCTAAAGGGATTATGTTATGATTCATGACAAACCTGAAAAGTACCCTACACATTCATTAATATGGAATAGTATTATACCAAAAACAAATCCATTATAGACACTAATATAATTAGATATGCTCTTCATAGACAAACACGGGACTTACATTCTCAGTTGAGATTAGTTCGGATCATGAGTTGCTCTTCTATCAGTTAGAAACTGTTGTTTCAAAAAATATACTTCTAAATAATTGCTCCATAGATCCTATGTTTATCAATATGAAGAAAATATCGAGTAACAACGAGAATTCTTATTTGTGCAAATGGTACTTCAAACTTGGAATGAACATCAAGAAAGTAATGATACTTCTTTATCTTTTGAATTGTTTTGTCTTACCGGACGTCCAAAACCTTCGTTCTCAATGGGACCACTTCTTATGAACTTGAAAAAAATGATTCCATTCTAGTTCATGTCCTATTAGAAGTAAAAGGAAAAAGGCATCATGCATGCCTGTGCTTCAAGTCCTTCTGTATCTTGAGGAAACTCGAGTCCAATGCTTGTTTGCTTGATTCACCTTCTAACATGGCTATTAGTCTATTCATTAGGGAATGAGAACTTGTTCCCTTACCAAAGCACCTTTAAGCCTTCCTCTTTGTTTCCATGACATTTTATGTTCCTTCCCAATCACATCATGGCCTAGTACCTAAGCTTACCTCAACCACTTTTCCAACTAAGGAGATTGATGCTATCTTTAATGCTTCAATTTTTGATTCATGCCAGGGTTTTCTATCATTATGTTGTTTGATGGAAGAACTTCCATATTCTAATGTAAATTGGAGCACCAAGCACAACTTACTTCCCTGAAGAAGAGTTCTTTCCAGCTAAGAGGAGATGATGAAAATCTCAGACAGTAATGGAAGATACATGTAGTGCGCAAACATGGGAACACATGTTAAGATTATCTTAAGCATATTCTCAGGGTTTTAATGAAACTTAAATTTGGTATGTTTTCTTCAAATTTATTTTCTGCATTATCAAGTCTCTTTGTCAGAAACAATTATATGCTAAAAAGATTAACAGGGGACACGTGATGAATTATTGATGGAAGGTAAAAATTTGATCAAATAATAGTATGCATGGAATATTATAATGGAGGGAGTAGGAAGACATGTGAGCTGATGGTTTTATCATAATTAAGAGTGTGATTTTTTGGTATTTTCTGGTGTTTAATGTGTTGGAGGTGAAAAATGGAAATTACATTATACCAAAAGTTGGGAATGTCACAAGGTTCAGGCTTGGTGGATGAAATGGAGATTCAAATGTAAATTGTGATCTCAAAGCTCCAATTGAACTCAGAGGAAAGTTCTACAAGAATGCTATAAGACCGTATATTCATGAATGATGAGCAGTGAAGTGCCAACCAAAACAAAAAATAAGTGTAGCAGAGATAAAAATGATAGGTTGGATAAGTAGACATACAAGAACAGATAGGATCAGGAACAAATACACCTAAGAGAAAGTGTGAGTAGTAGTTATTGAGGAAAAGATGATCAAGAATCGCATGAGGTAGTTTGTTCATATGAGGAGAATACCAATAGAGGGTTCAATGTAAAAAGAGGATGAAATGAAAAATAGTCCAACTAAAAAGAGTGGAGGAAGACCTAATAAAACTTTAGAAGAAAACATTAAAAAATGACCTTGCTCTAGTAGCCGACTCACCAAGCATGATAAGACTTTGTTGTTAATTATTGTGTTTTCAGGTATTAACACTATATTATGAAGGGATGAGCTTATCATTCCAGAGAGACACTCGAGGATGTATCACGTTATTAAAATATAGCAGACATGTAACTAGAATCTACAGATGCAAGTGTTTCCCTTTTCTCAAATCCATCATCATCCCCACATCACCTTTTCCCCAAAAGGATAACATAAAAACAGAAATAATAAAGGGGTATTATAGTCCACTAGCCTGTGTGTACAATAGTAAACTAAACTAGAAAGACATTATTCAGATAAAACTTAATCAGTAGCATTGCACATTGATTGGATCATAATAACAAATCCTCTTACGCAATGGAATTCGTTACTGCAGACATCGATAACACTCCATGCTTGAAGATACTGATTCATCTCTCTTTATCGGATTCCAACTTTTCGACTGCGAGCAAAAAATTTCCATGATCAGAATAAAACCAGAATAAAGCAGGCAAAGTTCATATATATGTATGTGTATTTGTATGTATAGCTGAAATTGTTGACTTAAAAAGGTGCTGATATTTTTACAACATTACTAATAATCAATCATGTAATTTGATTGCATATTTTGTTGCCTTAAAAAATACTACATCATTCTTAGTTTATACTCAAAACTTAGAGGATATGCATGATGTAGCACATAATTTGGTAATTTAGATTATCTAGTCTCATTTTATAGATACATGAACATGTGCATTCCTACTATTTCGTGGACAGGTCAATATTAATTTATATCCCATACTAAACTTTTTCAGCTAAAAATCTAAGAATAACCTAGAAAACTTGCTCATTTTGGTTTATATGCTATACAGATACACTATACAAAATGCAGTTATATTAAATTGCTAAAAATGCACTTAATTAATCAAAAAAAAAAGTTACCCATCGAAGCATCGTCACCAGTAGTAACTATTCGGAAATTGCTGGAACAATCACTTGTTTCACTTTTGTTATCATCATCTTGTAATGCTGGTGAAGTGCAACCAGCAATATCATTCAAACCAGCGTTTCCTTCCCCACATGCCAGCAAATTCTCCATATTTTTGCTGCTCTGAATTACCAGAAACAAATATAATATATGTTAATACTAAAGGGATATTCCAACTTTCAATATTCATTTTCAGTCAATTAGACAAGAAGGGAATGAAAATGTCAAAAATATGCGTATCAACACACATGAATACACAACATTATAGTTCTTAAATTGAATTTAAAAGGACACTTAAGCTCTTGACAAACAATTACTAGTAGCCACTAATTCTAATAAAGACCAAACCACTAGGCAACAGAACTGCAGTACCATAACAAGTTTTTGAAGCTATAGTTATTACCATTGTAACTGCAATATACGGAACCAGAACCATTAAATAATTAAAGGATAAAATCAACAAGAGAATGAGTAGACTAGACATCTCCATGACACAATCACAAACTCTTACAATTTAAAACATTTCATACTTTAATTGAAAAGCATAATTTTATTCCCAAATAATATGTGCCACACAGGACAAGTAATAAATTGTATTCAAATGGTTTACAATACACACCTTAAAAATTAATACATTCAAATCCTGTCTTTCTTGTATAATGACTACCACAGATTGAGTTCAGTTTCACAACATGAGGGGAACACGACTGGTTGAGTTATACAACACACTTATTCCTGTTTGTGTGATTTTGTTATGTATTACCTCTCCTAGATTTGCATTGTCAAATAGCTCTGTCTGATCTTGTTCAAACAACCAGAATGAATTTAGTAAATTCTCAATCACTGGATCCGGTTCCTGTAAAATATTTCATTAAAAAAAATAAAATTAAACCAACTTAGTTACATTATTGACAGTAAAATTTTTGCATAGAATAGTTTTCATTTATGAACATTAATACAGCCATTGGCAATTCTATCACACTAAAATTTTTAGCAGATTCTCTCTATGTAATAATACTAGCATAAAATGCGACTATATAAAATCATAAGTAATTTTCAACTTAACAATTGTAACTACCTCATCGAATGCAGTATTTTCCACTTTAGATGTGTTCTCGACTAAAGGTTCTACTTTTTGAACACTTGTATTGACGGGATTGACTGTTCTCATTGTCGATCTCAGTTGTTCTTCTTGATGTGGTGATGGTAAGAAAAGTTGCGAAAATTGATCCTGTATATCTTGACGAAAAGGTGGCAAGACAAGTTGTAACAATTCAGCACTTACCTCTCCATATGATGATTGCAAGAAAAGCGGAGCAACTTCGTCAGTTACCTAACCAAAAACAATAATACATTATAAAAGAAGTTTCCAAAAATAAAAGTTAAATCTTCTCGGAAGCAACCTAAAACATCTTAGTTCAAGTAATGCTCATTACATGTGATTGCATTGAGTTGCTCCCTATGCTGAATGCTGCAAAATAAAAATAAAAAATTTAGAAGAAGACAGTAAAAATACAGGGGAAATCAAAAAAGACAATCTGATGCTCTGACTTTTGTATATGTCACCCATAACTTTCCTATGACGCATATGTCACCCATAACTTTCCTATGATGCATGAGAGTAATCAATGGAAGATTACTTCTACTTGACATCTACCTAATATCAAGAGCAAAAAGGCTTCTAATTGCCATGTTAAGCTTTCAGAGGTTTAAATGATATCAACAAAGTGTGTAATTTTCTAATCCCTTTTACTTTAACATGTGTAAATAACATCAATGAAATTGTTGAATGGAGAAAATTACATGATAGAATTGAGTCTCTTCCAAGCTCCAACTCATAATAAACTGCAAGAGATGGTTTTGTATTTTCACAAAAAATAAAAAATAGAAGGAAAGAAGGATTTTATTAATACATTTTTATTTGACATAATTATCATTCACACAAAGATAGGGAGATTTAAGTATCAGATTGTGGTCAACTAAGATTTAATTCTAACTAAGATCTGCTTCATTCATGAAAAATTTGACTCCATCCATCTTGGATGAATCCAGGAGACCATAAAAATAAAATAAAAAACTGTCTATTATTAGCAAATAAGCCATATCAAGTCTCATTGGACTTACCAACATCCAAACCATAGTACATCAGGCAGGGTTGGATACAGGGAACAAGCCTTATCCCATTAAACTTAAAAGAACAAATTTCAAAATAAAGTTTAACAGACAATGGGTTCAAAGGGGCGAATCGGAGCAGTGGTAAAACTGCTCCTTCATAACCGAAAGGTCATGGGTTCGGATCCAGGAAATAGTCTCTTTGCAATTATGCAAGGATATGGCTATGTACAATGATTACCTCCAACCCACACTCGCTAGTCGGGTTTAACTGGGAGTGGTTTATTTTTTTTTTAAGTTTAACAGACAATGCATATAAAGCGCATGAAGGTACATATCCATGACAAGACAAATTCTATATTTCCTTTTAAAATGCCCTAATGTGGCTAATGAGGCAGACCAATAAACATACTGGGAGGAAAATTATCAGGCAACTGATTCATTGCTTGTTCATTCATGGACCACATTTCTGCTTGAGAAGTATTCCATCCTTGTGTGGTTTCTAACCTCTGTGTCTCCTGCAATTAAACACAAGAATAGTGAGATTTGAACACATTATTGCATTGATAAACCAAAATTGAACTAGAATACAATCAAATCCATGGTAAAGGGAGCTTTGCCAGAAGTGCAACACACATTTGAATGCAGCCATGCTCTAAATTTGTCAAAGTCACAGCACATCTCCCACCAATCAAGCAAAAATCCTTGTGGTGCATCATCTACTGCTGAAAAAATCAACCCATATTTTGCAGTCACATAACAATTAATAATTCCTGAGATAATGTAAGAACATTCAAGTGCAACATTAATGCATAAGCTGCAGTAGTATTGTAACTGAAATTTGAAAGAACAAAATTATTAACGCAAAAAAAAAAACTTGTAATTACAAACCCTTAAACTGCAAGTAAAGTCAATTAAGTCACGAGACGTTGATTTGTCAGATAAAGATATTCTTTCCAGCACAGCACCACTATGTTAAGCGAGAGAATTTATTGTGATATGGACCACCATTTTTTAAGTGGTTACTTAATGTAAATGGAAGGATAAAATTAAAAAAGAAAAAAAACAACAACAAAATAATTAGAGTTGGGTAACTTAAAAAAAAAAAAAAAAAAAACAACATGGATAAAATCAAAAAGAAAAAATTAGTGTTGTTAGTCCTGAGAGCCTATTAAATATTTCCATGTTAAGCGTTTGGGAGAGTTTCGGGAAGGAAAAAAAAAAAAGCAAGAATAAAAATTAAAAATAAGTCGGAGCAATTCGTACATAACTACACTACACGTCACACTTCATAGTTCCTAATAAATTTTTATTTATTTTATGACCTTAATTATCCTTTTATGGGAATTAGATTTGTCATTATTTCCACATTTCGGAAAAAAAAAAGTCCAAAAATATGAAATTAATCTGAAGTCGAGTGGCATGAGAATTATTCGGTTCTGACGCAAAATTTCTCTTCAGAATTTGAATTCTTCATTTGGTTCCTTTAAATCGAGGAAGAGGAAAAATCTAATATACTATGGGACTAGATATATCCGACGAATAGGAATATGCCATATTAGTTGCAATTGTCTCCAAGAAAAAAATAAAATAACTATTATACTTTACACTATATATTATCGAAAATATAAAAGAAAAAAATTTATTATCAATTTTTTTTACAAATTAGACTAAGTATGATTGATGAGTCATACACTCTTGATTGAAATATGATCAGTCATATTTAGTGTAATTTATAAATATAACATTCTCTAAATATATAATAAAAAAAAATACAAACGCACTCGCATCCAATTTTCGTGCTATAACTATATCGAAAATGCGCTCGTGGAAAAGGTGTCCAAGGGGAATTTCAGATAATATAAGTTAATTTTGTATCTAGAAATTAGTTGTGAAATAATATTTATAAATTATACATTATTTAATTTTGAGTGTTTTATTAAATTTGAGATATTTTATTAATTTATTGTAACCGCATCTTAAATTCTTTAAAAAAAATTGTCGTTTCTAACTTATCTCTGACGATGTGTCATGATAGATCAATTTTTATATAGCATCTCATCATGTAATATATAAACTTTTTTTAATGGATCTAAGCATTATATTTTTCCACCGCAACTGAGAAGATTCATTTTCTCTATCAATTCTCCCCAAGCTTTCTATGTTCAAAAAATATGGTTTAACACTATAGATTAATTGGTAAGATTGTTTTACTTTAATAAATGCAACTGTAATTAAATTTGATAGGAAGAGTTTCTTGTCCATATAATCACATCCAACTCAAATTAAATTAATCGAATAATTGTTATAAAAAAAAATTAATCGATTCATGAATAATATAAAAAAAAATTATGATTTGAATTGGCCATCAAGAAAAGAAAAGAAAAACTCTAATAAACAAATTTGTATAAACTGATTGCGCTAATTTATTCATTTCTAGCAAACTTTCTTTCACACCTAAAAATTATCCAAATAAAATTCAGAGAAAAACTTTACCCAAAAATAACAAAATGATATGCGTAGAGAAATTTATCTAACAACAGCGACAAAAGCTTGAATGATATACAAAAATATAAATTTTTATATGTCATTTAACATTAAGGGAGACATGATATAAAATCATCAATACAATTATCTAGGGTTTTATAAGAGTTATGTTGTAAGAAAAATGATTATGTTATGTTATAGAGATTCGTTTTGCGTGTTGTAGTTTTTTTTTTCTCTTCAAAACATGCAGGTCCCACAAAATGTTGTGTGTGTAAAAAAATTTGTGATCATGTTAAATAAATATTAAAAAAATAAATATTGAAACGCTTATAGGTAAATATCAAAACATGCGGGTCCCACCACCTAAAGTGACATTGAACAATAAATATTAAAAAAAAAAAGAGAGTTAGTAAAGAATAATCGAACATTTATCTATGGATAATTAAACTCTAAAGGCTAATGCTAATTGAGACATAAAAAATTTCCAGAATAAATTATAATTTACCTATAGCATCGGGATGGAGCTGAAGGTTAGCCTCATTCTTGAAAATCTCAGCAGTTTGGTGCATGTTCCTCTTGATAAGATAATCATAAACATAAGTTTCAAACCTTCAAAAAAAATGAGGTAAATAAAAAAAAAGTTAGCAAAAATAAATAAATAAATAAAGAAGAGACGGAAAAGAAAAGACAAAAAAAAGGAAGTGAAAATGATGGAGATACATTTGGCGATAAGTTTCTTCTGCCATGGTAAGGTGGTGGTGTTGTTGAGTTTGAGAGAAGAAATTAACAAAGAGTTTGAGAGAAGCAAAAGAGAGTTTGAAAAGAAAGAAGAGAAGAGAAGAGAAGAGAGTTAAATGAGCATTGACATTGGCAATGAAACGCTTGCAATAGATGATGATGATGTCAGAAATAGAGGGTTTTGGTGTAGTGAGTGTGTAATGTGTTAGTGAAAAAGCTCCATGCAAAAGAAAGTTAAGAAATGACATTAATTGGAATGAGTCACCAATAGTTGTGTTTTTCTACGGTAACGTTGCATCTCTTCGTAGAACCGCATTTTAGTTTGACTATTCACTCACTTGTCAAATGCGACAACCTTTTTTCCTTTCTCATTGTTCGTGAAAACTTGTTTTTTTTCTTCTTTTAATGCTCAGGAGAGAAAGCGGGTGCGTTTTCTGGTTCTTTTTAATAATATTATTATGGAGTTTGTATTTGTCATTTAACATTTAACATGACACAACAAAATTTCCTACACATATAATGTTTTGTGGGACCCATATTTTTTAAAGAAAAAAAAAATTACGGCACGCAAAACGAATTTCTATAATATTACACAATCACTTTTTGTACAACATAACTCTTATAAAACCCTATTATTATTCACTCGAACTCATTTTATATTATATAATTGAGATGATTTATATTACAAATTATATTATGTATGGTAGGTAATATATACTTAAATAATAAGTTATCACTAGTACATAATATAATTTATAAAAATTTGTAAGTATAATCCTGCTCTATATAATTTTATTATAATATTTTGATGGTTTATTTTAAGGGAGATGTTATATTGACAATTTTTTTTTCTTATAAACTTACAAATTATATTAAGTATGATTGATTAAACTTCAAACAAGAGTGTGTGGTCGGTCAGACATAATATAATTTATAAGAGTTTATAAACAAAAATTTATAAATATAATCTTTTTGTTATTTTAATAATATACTTTACTACTGTCGCTGTTATCTTACGTAAGATGTATATTTTATAAAATGTAAACCAAACATTATTTTATGTACAATATAGACGTCATGCGATTTGATTTGATATAAAGTTGGAAAAATGAAAAATAAGATATTTTTAATATTTGAAAAACGTAAAAGTATTTAATAATTACTTACATTTAGTAATTAAGAGGTTTTATAATTATTCTTTTGATTCCTTAACAACAATTCTCGACAGTAAAATCTAAAAAAAGAAAAGAAAATTTAGTGAAACTTTTAATTCTTTTTTCTTTTTTCTTTTTTTTCTTTTTTTTGGAGTTACCCAACCCTAATTATCTCTTTGAGACGAGTTGGCTCCCTCCGGTATCCCCACGAGCTTCGACTCTTTGAGCCGGCTATGGGACTAATCCGGAGTGCGGGGAAACAGTGATGGCTAGAGTAATTTTTATTAATGAGTATAGGGAATTTATTAAAGAAATTTTAACATTTACGATTAAATATTTTTAATTACTTAAATACTTCACACTTTATTTAATGTTTTTATTTGGTACTATTCTTTTATTGTTTTTTATTTAGGATTCTTTAACTGCTGCCTTACTGACAAATTATAATATGTTTCTAAAATAATAATTAATGCATGTTCTAGAAGATCACTATCATTTATTTTAAGATAGTTAAATGGCGGGAATTTGAAAAAAAAAAAACACTGGAATTGTGAGTCATGAATGGTATATATCTGGGAAGCATCATTAACCTATAGTTAAAAAGAAATGGATGCACATATTTTAAGTAAAATACCCACTTTTGGTTTTTTTATTAAAATCTAAATTCAATGGAGGCAATTTTTTAAAGTTGAGACAAGTCAAAACACTTGCTATTAAATTAGGGTTTTTTTTTTTTTTAATCGTAGGAGAATTTGTTCTCTTACTAATGAGACATCAAATTGTGTCACACAAAAAAAATTAATGGATAGTGAGAGCTTATCACATCTTGTGTCTATAATAAAAGAAATAATCTCTATGAGAATTCTTTTCCTCATTAAATTATGGTCACAAAATAGTCCTCATAGCTAGGGTCAATTCAATAATATATCATCACTCTGTCTTATACGTATAGTTCTTCCTCCTAATGTTATCTTAAAAATGTACATATTCATTCAATAAGTATAGCTCAATTGGCAACACAGGATGGAAAGAGAACATGTATTCAATTCCTACCAAATAATTATTTAGGGAAAGACGAAAAACTTTAACAGGAATTAAGTCTCAACTCATGATTAATCTTATAGCCAATACAAAGAATTGAAACTTGAAACTGTAAAAATACTCGAGGGCTAACTCACTTCAAAAAGGTAATTAGAGTTAGTATACAAAAAAAAAAAAAAATTGTAACGATAGGATCCAAATCTTCTCCCGTATGCTTTAGGTATTTAAGAATGATGAGGTAAATCCACCGAAAAATGTTTAAAATAAAACACAGTGAACCGTAACATAGCCAATAAGTATTCTACAGTACATGATGAGGACTGCAATGAAATTATTTTCTAAATTTAAGTTAGAAAAAGAAAAAGTAAGGTACACATTTAAGGAGCAGCATACATATCAAATATGCACTGAACTCATTATAAACAAAAGCATAACTTGATATGCAGCTGCACTACAATAAACATTAACACGTTCAATAATGATCATACGCCCGTAATATACAAGCTAGCTGCAAATACAATGTCACGCTTTATTGCGTTAGAAGCAATTTCCATTTTTTTGCAGAGAGCAGAATTACCCATAATTGCTGCAGCATTTTTAAATTCCCTACATGTCTCGTCTAACCTGACAATGGTCCTCACTATCAGGCCTTCAGGAACATCAGTAAGCTCACATATTTCTGCAAACGGAGTACCCTACATTGAAAATATAAATTATTGAATAGTTGCCCCATAAACCAATGATGAAAGTATGGAACTAAATAGTGTGTTATTTTCAATAGAAGGAAACCTTTGCCCATTCATAAACCACTTGAACGAGACCAAATTTGAGATTTTCATGGGCATACTCCTCAGGGTTTATTGGTAGATGAAACTGTGCTTGAAGCTCTCCAAGTCTGATTGCTGTATTGTACAGTCTGTAACAAATACATCTTACTTAGAATTCATATCTTGATTCCAATCTGAGTTTTGAAGACCGAGGACAATGAAATGATACCATACAGTATGTTGTCATAAAAATAATTATTGAGGCTTGTAGGTGTTTCTTATAAAGACTTTATTTCAGAAAATAGACAATTGCAATTTACCTTTGTTTCGCTTCAGCTAGCTTGGGTGTGAGTGAAGGTTCAGACGTGTTCTTCTGCTGGAATACAAAAGCAGACATTAACGCCACAGCTTCTTCTGGTTCTAGTTCATCCAGTTGGTTCTCAAACAAGCACTCAGTGCATATCAATTCCTCCCCAGAATTCATCTCACAAGCAACACGGCCTTTCATTTGAACAACAAGGTCTTCATCAATGCATCCAATTTCCTTCAGAACATCTATCTGGAGAAAGAGTAAAATAAAATCGAAGGGACCATAAGATTGAGTACTAACAAACTATCAGAATATCTTTTCAAGCATAACTGAAAAAGAAGTTTAATATGGTATACCCGGCCCTGAAAATCTGGCATTTGTTGAAGTGCTTCATCGGACATTTGAAACTGGAGAGCGTAGACTTCATCTTTATGTGCTTTAATCTCTTTCGCCAGCTTAAGGTGTTCTTCCAATTTGATACACCCATGACACGGATTCTGGGACATCATCACCAATAATCTAGTCCACTTATGGTATGTTGCCACAAGTTTCACGTCTCTCAACTTCAGATCTGGAGACAAAAATAAAACTTAAAAACAAATTAAGCAAAACTGGCTTAAAACTAGGTTTAAAAATTAAAGCCGGTTACCAAAGTGTTAAAATAAAAGAAAAAGCTATTATACCCTATCATGAACTACCTCTCCCAAGAGTTCAAACCATTAAATGAAGACACATGAATGTTTTTTGTTATATTTCTAATATGTCCTCTCACGCAAAAACCCAAAGGGCCCGAAGGATGGACAATGCATTAACCAATCTATCCTATGTTAAGAAAATTCCACATTATTTATTAGAAGTGTTGAGATATATAGTCCCACATTAGTTGTATGTGCAACTAATGTGGTCTTTATAAGACCTTGGGCACTCCCATCCTTTGAGCTAGCTTTTGGGGTGATGTATCCCAAGGTTCTTTACATGGTATCCAGAGCCTCACGAGAGAAATTTTAATCTACGTCTGTCCGGTGGACCTACTGTTCATCGAGTAAAATTTTTCTTTTCGGAAGCTGTCACACCGACAGTATTCCGGCCACCATCCTCTGTCACCGGAAAATTTCTCCGGCAACCGTTTTTGTCAAAGCATACGTCAACGGACTCAGAAGGAGCCGATCTACGCAAAGCCGAAGGACCCACCGTCATAGGTGGCCCCACGCTCTCTGACGCGCCACTTTCTTCTCTGCGCGTGGCCAACACGCGCCACCTTCCTCCGGCGCGTGCGGTGTTTTCCGGCGGCCGTTCGCCGTCGATCAAGGACAAACTTGGTCGCCCAGCCGTTGTCTTTCTAGATCAGTCTTCACCTCGTTCAACCAACTTCATTTGGATCCAGTTCACAGTTCGTGTCCCTTGATCGTGTTGCCTTTGTTCGTGTGCTGCTGTTTGAAGCCAGCAACAATCGTTCGTTCCTGTTCTCAGGCGAAGCGGTTCGCATTTGCTGCCATATCCAGGAGCTTGCTTGCAGTGTAGATCAACCGCTCCACATTGGTTTTGCTGCTACTATTTCAGATTTGATCATTCACCAGTCACAACATTAGATACAGTCACTTTTTCCATACATGTGTGCTTTTGATCCCAGTGTTCGATCTTGCTACTGCGTAACATTGAGGTTCCTTATGACTTTGGTTCTTTATTTTACTGGTACTGTATTCTATTTTTGGACCATGGATGATTCTAGCTCATTTCCTTAATATGTTTCTCGGTCCACTATCCCTGGTTCCACGGCTACTGTTGCACATATAGGTAATACCTTTACTGGTTTCTCTCAAAATTCATCCTTTGGTCATTGGGTTTGTTGCTGCACATAGTATAGAAGTCTCACATTGAGTGTACATAGTATAGAAGTCCCACATTGAGTGTGTCTTTTTGTATTCTTCAATTGGTTTGCTATATAATAGCACCAATGTTGTGTAGTTCAAGATAACAAGGATTACAATGAATACCTCTTATCTCTTGATAATTAACATGGTATCTAGAGCCTAACGAGGAATCCTAATCCGCGTTTTTTTTCCGGTGGACCACTCTCTGCTGAGTAAAATATTTTTTTTTTTTTCCGGAAATAGTCATATCTGTCAGTTTCCGGCTTCCATATATCGTCTACGGACCTGTCTGATCACTGCCGCCATTAGGCATCACTGTCCACCGCCGTCCACCGAGTTTTCCGGCGAGTTTTCCGGTGAAACCCATATCGATCTGATCGCCACGAGAAGGCGCTCCTTTCTGTCCGGGACCCATCCTCAGATCCTCCTACACGCGCTCTCACGCGCGTCAAACAGCGGCTGCAACTCGTTTTGTTGCAGCGGCGCGTGGCGGCGCGTCCCACTCCGGTTGGCCGTCGTACCACCACGGTTCCCTTCGTCTTCTCCTTGCGCACTTGGATCTGTCCTCATTTTGTTGTTTCGGCTTCGTTTCGGCTTCCTACGGTGTCTTTTCCCTTGCTGGTCACTATTCACAGACGTTTCTTTGCTTTTTCGTTGCTGTTCATTTTTGTTTCAGGTAACCCATGGCTGATTTGTCACCCCACGATGCATCCAAGGGTTCTCAAAAGGCTGACCCGCCTGTTTTTTCTAATTATGTTAATGTTCCGCTGCACGTCGACAAGTTGGATTGCTCCAATTATGATTCTTGGGCTTTTGATCTCCGACTTTGGCTTGATGGACAGGACTACACTGACCATCTCATTACTAAGGCTGAGTCCATCTCGGTAGATGTACGCCCTCATTGGAAAAAGGTTGATGCTCAGTTATATAGCATCATCAAGTCTACCATCCACTCGTCCTTGAAGCAGATTTTTCGTGCTCACGTCATTTGTGAGTCTGTTTGGCGTCAGGCCAAGTCACTTTATACCAATGACACTCAGCGACTCTATGGGGTTTGTCAAAATTTGATCACTACTATTGCTGCTCAACAACTTGATGTCTCTATGTCTGCTTACTTGGGAAAAGTTCAGGGCCTCCTTCATGATTTCAATGAACTGTTGCCGCCTGCTGCAGATCCTGCTAAAGAACTTGAGCAACGCAGCACGTTCTTCATGCTCATGGCTCTTTATGGTTTGCCCCCGGCATATTCTGTCAACCGGGATCAGATCTTGGGCTCTACTACTGTTCCATCGCTGGACTCTGTTTGGTCTACGTTGCTTCGCATTCCACCTAAGACTTCTATGGAGCCTGCAGTATCTGCTCCCTCTTCAATTGACCCATCTGCCCTTGTCTCTAAGGGTTTTGCACGTGGACGCAAACCCTCTACGAGACGCTTTCTCTGCACTCATTGCAAAAAGTCGGGCCATACTATTGATCGTTGTTGGGATCTTCACGGTCGCCCTCCTCGCTCCGCTCATTTTGCTCAGACTACTGTTCCTGCCTCGGACTCTGCCTTGATTGCTGGATCACAGCCACCTCCTGGTACCACTGCCTCTAGTGCACACACGGGTAATTCCTTTGCTGGTGTTTCGCATTCGCCCTCTCTTGGTCCATGGATTCTCGATTCTGGTGCATCTGACCATATTTCTGGTAAAAAGTCTTTATTTACCTCTCTCTGTACGTCTGGTCCCTTGCCCAGTATCACTGTGGCTAATGGGTCACTGGTTCAGTCCCAAGGGATTGGCACTGTTCTCTTTTTTCCTTCTATTCTCATTGAGAATGTGCTTTATGTTCCTCATTCTCCTTTCAACCTTATTTCCATTAGTCGCTTGACTCAATCCCTTGACTGTACTATTTCTTTCACTAAAGAGTCTGTCATTTTGCAGGATCGGAGCTCGAGGAGGACACTTGGCGTCGGATCTGAGTCCAATGGCCTTTATCAGCTTTCAACTTCTGTTCCAGTGTGCTCTGTTGTGGATTCTCCGCTTACTATCCACGCTCAGTTGGGTCATCCCAATCTTGCTAAGCTCCAGAAGATGGTCCCACGTTTCTCAAATTTATCTAGTTTGTCTTGTGAGTCGTGTCAATTAGGGAAGCACACTCGTAGTTCGTTTCCCGATCGTGTCAGTCGTCGGTCTTCGTCTCCTTTTGCTTTAGTTC
The DNA here is from genome assembly GCF_033153095.1 of Gastrolobium bilobum. NCBI lineage: Eukaryota > Viridiplantae > Streptophyta > Magnoliopsida > Fabales > Fabaceae > Gastrolobium > Gastrolobium bilobum. The sequence goes on from NW_026898430.1 coordinate 256,611, forward strand.
ATTCAGATATTTGGGGTCCTAGTCGTACCGTTTCCACTATGGGGTACAGATATTTTGTAACTTTCATTGATGATTATTCTCGATGTACTTGGTTATTTTTAATGAAAAATCGGTCTGAATGGTTTTCTATTTTTAACAAGTTCTTTAATGAAATCCATACTCAATTTGGTGTTTTGATTTGCATTTTTCGAAGTGACAATGCTCGTGAATATTTGTCTCATCAGTTTCAAACCTTCTTTGCATCTCACGGCATCCTTCACCAGACATCATGTTCACACACCCCTCAACAGAATGGGGTTGCTGAACGCAAGAACCGTCACCTAATTGAGACTACTCGGACACTTTTGTTACATGGTCATATCCCATTCCAGTATTGGGGCGATGCTGTCCTCACAGCTTGTTATCTCATTAATCGGATGCCTTCCTCCGTACTTCATAATCAGGTACCACATTCTGTGTTGTTTCCCCATCAACCTTTGTACCCACTCACTCCTCACATCTTTGGTTCTACTTGTTTTGTCCACAATCTCAGTCCTGGTCTTGACAAGTTATCTGCTAAGTCACATAAATGTATTTTCCTGGGTTACCCTCGCTCACAAAAGGGTTATCGTTGTTATTCTCCTAGTCTTCGTCGTTACTTTGTCTCAGCGGATGTTACATTCTTTGAGTCTATTCCATTCTTTGACTCCTCCTCCCATCCCAGTGATTCTGTTGCTACTCAGCTACCTTTACCACATGTTTCAGTTCACTATATACCTTCACCATCTCCTTCTTTAGATGTCCCTGTTCCCCCCTCCAGGTCTATCATCGTCGACAACGTCCCCCTGTTCCCCAGGACCCTGCCCCCCCCCCCCCCCCGAGTGTGCCCCTATTGTTACTGAGGCTCCTGTGGACTCACTTCCGTCATCATCTCCTCCGGCAGCTCCGATCCTTCCGTCTGACATTGATGTGCCCATTGCACTCCGGAAAGGTACTCGTGATTCTCGTCCCCCTCCCAGGTATTTAATAAATTTGAGTTATCATCGTCTTTCACCATCCCATTTTGCTTGCCTCTCTTCTCTTTCTTCTGTATCTGTTCCTAAGACTACAGGTGAGGCGTTATCACATTCTGGTTGGCGACAGGCCATGATTGATGAGATGAGTGCACTTCAGAGAAGTGGTACCTGGGATCTGGTTTCCCTTCCCTCTGGGAAGTCTGTTGTTGGCTGTCGATGGATATACACGGTTAAAGTTGGTCCGGATGGTCAGGTGGACCGTCTTAAGGCCCGCTTGGTTGCTAAAGGTTATACTCAGATATTTGGCCTTGACTATGGTGACACATTTTCTCCCGTGGCGAAAATGACTTCTGTTCGCCTCTTTATTACTATGGCAGCTATTCATCACTGGCCTATGTATCAGCTGGACATAAAGAATGCTTTCCTCTATGGTGATCTGCGGGAAGAGGTTTATATGGAGCAACCTCCTGGGTTTGTTGCTCAGGGGGAGTCTAACCTAGTTTGTCGTCTCCGAAGATCCTTGTATGGTCTAAAGCAGTCTCCCCGGGCTTGGTTTGGAAGGTTTAGCACTGTTGTACAGCAGTTTGGCATGACTCGAAGTGAGGATGATCACTCAGTCTTTTACAGACACTCTGATTCAAGTTCTATTTATTTGGTAGTATATGTTGATGATATCGTCATTACAGGTAATGATACTCATGGCATAACTCAGATAAAACAACATTTCTGCCATCATTTTCAAACAAAGGACCTTGGAAGACTCCGATATTTCTTAGGGATAGAAGTGGCCCAATCCAAAGATGGCATTGTACTATCACAGAGAAAATATGCTATGGATATTCTTGAGGAAACAGCATTGTTAAATGCTAAGCCCGTTGATACTCCTATGGATCCAAATGTCAAGCTTTTACCAAATCAGGGGGAGCTATTTTCTGATCCAGAAAGGTATAGAAGATTGGTTGGGAAACTGAACTATCTCACAGTTACTCGACCAGACATTTCCTTTGCAGTCAGTGTAGTAAGTCAGTTCTTGAATTCTCCCTGTGAAGATCACTGGAATGCAGTAATCCGTATCCTCAAGTACATCAAGACTGCTCCTGGCAAAGGTCTTCTCTATGAAAACAAAGGTCATACCAGAGTTGTAGGATACTCAGATGCTGATTGGGCAGGTTCTCCTATTGATAGAAGATCCACTTCTGGGTATTGTGTATTCGTTGGAGATAACTTGATTTCCTGGAGAAGTAAGAAGCAAAGTGTAGTTGCTAGATCAAGTGCTGAAGCAGAATATCGCTCCATGGCCACAGCTACCTGTGAACTCATCTGGTTAAAACAGCTACTGAAGGAACTCAAGTTTGGAGACACTGGCCCAACATCTCTCATTTGTGATAATCAAGTTGCTTTGCATATTGCTTCAAATCCAGTGTTTCATGAAAAGATTAAGCACATTGAGATAGATTGTCATTTCCTTAGGGAAAAAGTTCTCTCAGGAGATATAGTCACTCGTTTTGTCAGCTCAAATGATCAATTAGCTGATGTATTTACTAAGTCTTTGAGAGGACCTAGAATAGACCAGATATGTAACAAGCTTGGTGCATACGATCTATATGCTCCAGCTTGAGGGGGAGTGTTGCTGCACATAGTATAGAAGTCCCACATTGAGTGTACATAGTATAGAAGTCCCACATTGAGTGTGTCTCTTTGTATTCTTCAATTGGTTTGCTATATAATAGCACCAATGTTGTGTAGTTCAAGATAACAAGGATTACAATGAATACCTCTTGTCTCTTGATAATTAACAGGGTTCTTGATTCCGGTGCCTCTGATCATATTTCTGGTAATAAGTCTTTGTTCTCTTCTCTTTTTACCTCTGGTTATTTTCCTGTTGTTACTATGGCTAATGGTTCACAAATTCAGTCTAGTGGAATTGGAACAATACATCTCTTTCCTTCTCATACTATTGATAACGTGTTTTATGTCCCCGGTTCACCCTTTAATATCTCTTCCATTATCCGTTTAATACATTCTCTTGATTGTCTCATCTCTTTTACCAAAAATTCTGGATTTTTACATGACCGGAGTTCGGGGAGGACAATTGGCGGTGGATTTGAGTCCAATGGCCTTTACATGCTCTCCAGCTCTTCTCATGCTCATTCGGTATTAGATTCTCCACTCACTGTTCACGCTCAGTTGGGTCATCCTAGTCTTACAAAACTCCAACAGATGGTGCCGCGTCTATCCAAACTGACCACTTTGCAATGTGAATCATGTCAATTCGGGAAACATACTCGTAGTTCTTTTCCTGATAAAGCCAGTCGTCATGCCTCATCTCCTTTTAGTTTGGTTCACTCTGATGTTTGGGGACCTAGTCGTACTGCGTCAACTCGGGGCTATAGATATTTTGTCACATTTATTGATGATTATTCTCGGAACACCTGGTTATTTTTACTGAAAAATCGCTCTGAGCTATTCTCAGTATTTCAGAAGTTCTATCAAGAAATTCTTACTCAATTTGGTATTCCTATCTGCACTTTCCGTAGTGATAATGCTCGTGAGTATCTGTCTCAACCATTTCAATCATTCATAGCCTCTCATGGCATTCTTCACCACACGTCGTGTGCCCACACCCCTCAACAAAATAGGGTTGCTGAAAGGAAAAACTGTCATCTCATTGAAACAGCTCGGACACTCTCAATTCATGGGAATGTTCCTACCAATTATTGGGGTGATGTTGTCCTCACAGCATGTTATCTTATTAATCGCATGCCCTCCTCCGTCCTTGATAACCAGGTACCGTACTCTATCTTGCTTCCCCATCGGCCTTTATATTCCTTACCCTTTCGTATTTTTGGGTCTACTTGTTTTGTCCATGAACTCGGCCACAATCGTGACAAGTTGTCTGCTAAGTCCCACAAATGTGTGTTTCTCGGTTACCCTCGAACACAAAAAGGTTATCGATGTTACTCTCCCAGTCTCCGTCGCTCTTTTGTCTCGGCGGACGTTACCTTCTTTGAGTCTGTGCCAATTTTTAGCTCCGCCTCTGTTCCTAGTGATTCTGTTGATAGTCTGTTTCCTTTTCCCTCTGTTCCAGTTCAATATGTCCCGGCACTAGATCCTCTACCACCATTGCCTTCTGTCACATCTTCAGATGTCCCGGCACAAGATCCCCCTCTTCAGGTTTATCACCGTCAGCCACGTCCACTTATGCCCCAAGACACTGACTCTGTTGTTAATGAGGTTCCTGTGGACTCAGTTCCGTCGTCATCCACTCCTACGGCTTCGGTCCCGCCCTTAGACATTGACTTACCCATTGCTCTCCGGAAAGGTACTCGTGATACTCGTCCTCCACTCAGATATTCAATAAATATGAGTTACCATCGTCTTTCTCCATCACATTTTGCTTGCCTCTCTTCTGTGTCTGTTCCTAAGACTACAGGTGAGGCGTTATCCCATCCAGGATCGTGGCAAGCTATGATTGACGAGATGTGTGCACTCCATGGCAGTGGTACTTGGGATCTAGTTCCTCTTCCCTCTGGAAAATCTGTTGTTGGATGCAGATGGATATTTACTGTCAAGGTTGGTCCTGATGGACAGGTGGATCGTCTCAAAGCACGTTTGGTGGCCAAGGGATATACTCAGGTGTTTGGCGAGGATTATGGGGATACATTTTCCCCTGTGACGAAAATGGCATCTGTTCGCCTCTTTATTACTATGGCTGCCATCCGTCATTGGCCCTTCTATCAATTAGATGTCAAAAATGCTTTCCTCAATGGTGATCTTGCAGAAGAAGTTTACATGGAACAACCTCCTGGGTTTGTTGCTCAGGGGGAGTCTGGTTTAGTTTGTCGACTCTGCAAATCTTTGTATGGTCTCAAACAATCTCCACGAGCTTGGTTTGAGAGGTTTAGCACCATTGTCCAGCAGTTTGGTATGACTCGAAGTGAGGCTGATCACTTGGTATTTTATCGCCACTCAGACTCCGGATCCATTTATTTGGTGGTATATGTTGATGACATTGTCATTACAGGAGACGACCATCAAGGCATTACTCAGTTAAAACAACACCTCAATCGTCATTTTCAGACAAAGGATCTCGGAAGATTACGATATTTCTTGGGAATTGAAGTGGCTCAATCCAAGGATGGTATTGTGATATCCCAAAGGAAATATATTATGGATATTCTTGAGGAGACAGCTCTGTCGAATGCTAAGCCCGTCGATACTCCTATGGATCCAAATGTCAAGCTTGTGCTAAATCAAGGGGAACTATTTTCAGATCCAGAAAGGTATAGAAGATTGGTTGGGAAGCTGAACTATCTCACAGTTACTCGACCAGACATCTCGTTTGCAATCAGTGTAGTAAGTCAGTTCTTGAATTCTCCTTGTGAAGATCACTGGAATGCAGTGATCCGTATTCTCAAGTACATCAAGAATGCTCCAGGTAAAGGTCTCCTCTATAAAAACAAAGGTCATACCAGAGTTGAGGGATACTCAGATGCTGATTGGGCAGGTTCCCCCAGTGATAGAAGATCCACATCTGGGTATTGTGTATTCGTTAGAGGTAACTTGGTTTCATGGAAAAGCAAGAAACAAAGTGTAGTTGCCAGATCAAGTGTTGAAGCAGAATATCGCTCTATGGCCACAGCTACCTATGAACGCATCTGGTTAAAACGACTACTAAAGGAACTCAAGTTTGGAGACATTGACTCAGCATCTCTCATTTGCGATAATCAAGCTGCTTTACATATTGCTTCCAATCCAGTGTTTCATGAAAGGACCAAGCACATTGAAGTAGACTGCCATTTTGTCAGAGAAAAAGTCCTCTCAGGAGAAATAGTCACTAGTTTTGTTAACTCAACTGATCAATTAGCTGATGTATTCACAAAGTCTTTGAGGGGGCCTAGGATAGATCACTTATGTAACAAGCTTGGTGCATATGATCTATATGCTCCAGCTTGAGGGGAAGTGTTGTGAATATTAGTTTAGAATAGTAGTTTACTAGTCCCACATCATGTATATCTCTTTGTACTTCCTTTCTTTTCAGTTATATAATAGACACTTCGCTGTGTAGTCAAGACACACGGATTACTCACAACCTCTCGGGTCCTAATATTTTACATGGTATCAGAGCCTTGCCGCCCCTCACTTTCTCTTGTGGCGTTTCTTAGCACAGGTAGGCTGGGCCTGTTGCATTGTCCACTCTTCAAGCCTAATGGGCTCTCGTGTGAGGGGCGTGTTGAGATATATAGTCCCACATTAGTTGTATGTGCAACTAATGTGGTCTTTATAAGACCTTGGGCACTCCCATCCTTTGAGCTAGCTTTTGGGGTGATGTATCCCAAGGTTCTTTACAAGAAGAATGGAAGCGGTAAGGATCGAACTCTAGACTATTAGGTCATACAGGTTTTGATACCATGGTGGCCGGAGGTGTGGTGGCATGTCAAGAGGCTACCAGTAGGACGCGCAGCAGGGAACACTTTACAGTATGATGTGCAACAAGGAAGATGGCCTCTTAGCAGTGGGCCCAGCAGAAATAAGATCTCGCAGAAGCAGAGTCTCCCAGATCGAGAGCCCTGAATACCAACTTATAAATAAGAGATTTGAGTGAAAAATGTTGTGTCTAAACAGACCACACACACTCTATATATATATTGATGTAAGAATCAATTACAACAATTACAATTGATCCTAATCAATTAGTCCTGGTCAGATACAGTCAAATCCACAACAAATAGTATAATATTCTATCATGACTCTTTACGCTTTTAGAACTTTAACATGGCTCCTCATGTAAAGCCTGGCAAAAGTGATGCTCTCCATCACATAAACTAATTATGATTATTTCTTCTTTTTTCTTTTTATTATTTTAAAAACCCTTCATTGGCCAAACATGTCCCGCTTGTTATTTCATAAAAAGCGGACAAATTATCAAAAATATAAGTCATCCTTAAACCACAAAATGGCAATACCTTTCACAGGATCTAGAGCTGGAGGATACTTATTTCCATCTGATTTCAAATCCAGGAGCAGCTGAACAGTCTTTGAGTAAGCAGAACTGCTATCTTCTTCAAGAAGTCCAACTTGGTCGATTTTAATTTTGCTACTGCATATACATAGAAACTCTTTACTATCAACCTCTCGGACTTCATAGCCCATTCCACATGCAAAACCACGATGGGGAAGTTTGATGGAGATGACACCTTTTCCTTTACGAGCAGAAACAGATGTAGTATATTCATCTACAAGACCACGTCTTGACTTTGGTGGCATTACAAAATAACCTTGGTCAAATGCACTCTTTTTATTCTGCAAATCACCACTATTTGAGGCATTTTCCACAGGGGGTGACATATCAGGTTTAAGCACAAAAACAATGTACGGCTTATTATTTGGAGAAGTTTTTACAACCACAGCAAGCAAGTGGTCCTGGGCCTGTAAATCAATTATGAAACAGGTTAAGCACTCATTACACTGTCAAAGAACTCAATATCTAGTAAATATTTAAATTCTAAAACAATAGATAATATAGATGAATATAATATAACTGTTGTAACCGTCTCGCATCCTCTAAAACAAAATAGCCTCTGTAATTGGTGATATTAATGTAAAATATTCTGCTGTTAGGAAAGATTATTAGTTACTGTTCAAGATTCACATGTCTTCACTTAACCGCCTCTATGAATATGTGGTTTAGAGTTTAATCATTATCACCCCAATTTTTTCTATTAATAAAAATAACTTTTAAATTTTAGCACAAGGTCAATGGTTATTGAAATTATAGGGTTTTAGGTATATGTAAAGGTTTGGACATCAACACATGGGCGCACTCTCACATGCAAAGGAAAAGTCTTTGTAGTCGCAGACTATGGACGTGCGTAGGACTGTTTTAGGGTGCATAACCGGTGCAGTTTGGCCGATCTGGGAGAGGCGAGCTAGATCACTGAACCACTGGCAAGAAAGGTCGCCGGAGACAATGACCTCCGGTGCAAAGATGTGGCAAGTGCAGGAATGTGGCTCGCCAAATGACAATGGGTCAACCAAGAATCTACTAAACTTGAGGAGACGTTCCAAATTCGATGGTCAACTGATAATGGTTCATACCCAAAAGACCCGTGTGAGGGGGTATGTTAGAGATGTTAATGTAAAACCATTCATGTGTCTTTATCTAGCAGCTAAGTTTTTGGGTAGTTGGTTCATAACATAAACATACTTTGAGCCTTCTTACTAAAGGTATGATAGGCATTGAAAGTTACGAAATCCACAAAATAGTTTATTCAACAAACTACTACCTAACCCTACTAATGTCATCCAATTAAAGTTCAACCTTATCCCCAAGGTTGGATTTAAAAACTTAAAATGAACCAGATGTACGCCCTCCCAAGCAACATCCTCCGGTGGTTCAGATAACCATTTGGTTAGAGCTTGATCAATTTAGTCCCTCTGTTGACAATTTGAGTGAGATCCTAGACAATTTGAGTGAGATCCTAGCACACATTTTGGTAGAGATAGTGGAGGATCAACTTCCAAATCAACCTCTTCAAGTGGGAGTCTTGAAACTGAAGTTGGATGGAAATTGCACCCATTTGTTGAAGGATCAAAGGCTCAAAGGAAAACTTTATATAACAGTATTGCTTGCAATGTTATACGGAGTTGAATATTGGCCAGAACATAGACATTTTTCGCATAAAATGGGGATAGCGGAAATGAGGATGCTAAGGTGGATGTCTGATCATAAAAGGATGAATAAGATGAGAAATAAAGATATTCGACGAAAGGTATGAGTAGTAACACTTGCTGAAAAGATGAAAGAACATAAATTGAGATATTTTGGATATATTATTCGAAGACCTCTAGATGCTCCCGTAAGAAAGAAATGTTATCAACAACATGAAACAAAGAGAGGAAGAGGTAGGCCGAAACTTACTTGGAAAAAAATGATAAAATAAAACTTATCGGAGGGGAGAAAAACTATTAGCATTGTGGAGATTCTAATTTACTTTTTGCCTCTTATTTACTTTTTGCCTCTTATTTACTTTTTCTCTCCTTTTTTTATTTTTTTCTTCTTTTCCCTCAATATTTTCTTGCTTTTTATTTTGGTTCATCAACCGCCAACCCCAACTAATTTGGAATAATGTGATGTTGATGTTATTAAAAACATAATTTCCTATTCATTTATTTGTTGAGATATTCTAACAATCCTAACACTTTCCCTCAAACTATGCGTTTATATTATATGTACCAAGCTTGTCACATATATAGTTGACTCGGGGATCTCTAAGAGCCTTATTAGTGAAAATATCTACAAGTTGATCGCAGGAGTTAACAAACGTTGTTTTGATCTCCCCATATTGAATTTTCTCTCAAACAAAATGACAACCAATCCTAATGTGATTAGTGCTTTCATGAAAGACCGGATTTGGATAAGTATATCATGGCCTGATTGTCACAAATTAGTTTCATTAACAGTTGTTCACGAATGTTCAATTCTTTGATCAACTACTTTAACCAAATAAGCTCATAAGTTGCGGTTCCAATTGTTGAATACATAGTTTCTGCACTTGATCTAGACACCATAGACAATTTGAGCAAAATTAGTACAAGCTGGACCAGAGGAAAAACATCTAAAAAGAAGTGAAATTGTTGTCTCGCATTGGAATGACATATCGAATAGGAGGAAGTACGTTGGATAGTGATATGAATACACCAGAACAAGCTGGAATACGAGAAAAATATGCCAAAGACACCAAAATGGTGTGACCCACAAACAGATTTCGATTGGGACGAGTACCACAACGTTGGTTGCAACTAGAAAGCGGCCATCACACATGGCACAAAGGTCGCTAGAGGAGATGACCTGCAACACACAGAGTTATCACGTGCGGGCGTGTGGCTGGCCAAATAACAGTGGGTCCAGCGAGAATGTGCCAAACTTGAGTAGCCGCTTAAGATGTGATGCTCATTGAGCAAAGAAGTTGCCGGAAAATTTTTACTATAGACAAAAAAGTCACGGCACATCAAAGGGCTTCCGGATGGATGCGCACGGGATTGACTTGCCAGTATTGAGGTGTTGTGAGGAGAAGGGCTATTGGGCAATGGGCACATCAAGACTAGGGTTTCATTTGCAGTGACGGGTCAAAACCTGCACTGATACCAACTTGAATTTTGTATTAAGTGATTGTGTGTACCAATGAAGACTACGTATAGCTCTATATATATTAGTGTGGGAATTCATTACAATAATTTGCTTCCTTATATACAAGATCTTAGTTGATTCTATAGCAAATAATAATTTCCTATTTACATATCTATTGAGATATTCTAACAATCCTAACAAGTAGCGTATCTTAAATTTACAAGAAAAATAACAAAGAATTAAACTACTTCGTATGACTCTAATCATTACAGTAATATATTTACTCCCATAATTCCCAATGGCATATTAATTTCTACCACTATTTGCAACGGATATAAATGTAGATCGCAAATATAAGAACTCACTGATTCTGATTTTACAACCACAACCCTTCCAGTAGTAAGAAATTGCTGGGCACTAGGGGACTGTAAAATTGCCTCTGATATCTGGTTGCCGTATGTCTCAGCTTCTGAATATAAATCATAGTATTCTTCAATGGTCGGTTCACCCTTTATACATCTAAATAAAAAACGTCCTTCTTCAGAAACTTGAGACAAATACACAGCATCATAAAGAAAAAAAGAAAAAATAAGTAATAAAATTAATTAATTAATTAATTAACAATTAATACTGATAGCATTCCTTTGGTAAGTCATCACGAATCTCCCAAAATTAATCAGGATTTCTAATAACAGATCTCTTCAAAGGGATAGCTCGTCCATCTGAGGTGATAAAGGACTGAATCTGACGTATCATATGCAGATAGACCAACAAAACAAAAACAAAAACTCATTTGCATGTAAATAAAAAACCAATTTAACCCAAAAGCTTAAGCTGTTGGGTGAAGCTACATTAATGATTTTATATTTCTCTAATATGCCCACTCACACGAGAGCCCACTAGGCTTGAAGAGTGGACAATGCACAGGCTCACCTACCTGTACTAAAAAACTCCACAAGATTTAATTAATTATAAATTAAATGGGGGACGGTGAGGACCGAACCCGTGACACAAAGGCTCTGATACCATGTAAAGAATCAATTCAACTCAAAAGTTTAACCTGTTGGGTGAGACTACATTAATGATTTTATATTTCTCTAATAATGTATACCAATATATGTTAATCATCATCAACAACATTTTTATCCCAAATTAGTTAGGATCGGCAGCCGATAAACCCTAATGAAAAGTACAAAAAAAAAATTGAGAAAAAGAAAGAATAAACAAATAATAAAGCACTAGGAATGAAAATAAATAGAAATTAAAAAGAAAAATATAAAAATATAAAAAATAGAGTAAAAATAAAGATAAATAAGATAAAAATACAGGAGGAGAAAAAATAAAACATCAACATCAACAATACCTTTATCCCAAACTAATTGGGGTCGCTAGTAAATAAACCCAAATAAAAGGTACAAAGGGATAAAAATAAAATAATAATAATAATAAATATATATATAAATATAAAAGTAAAAATAAAAGGAGTTTAACAAAAAAAAAGTAAATAAATAAATAAAATAAAATAAAAAGAAGAAGATGGGGACGGGGAAAAGAAATAAAAGAAAAGAAGAAGAGGGGGGAGATGAAGAAGAAAAGGATTAAAAAGGGACCATCAAGAACATAGGAATAACGTGTCTAACCCTCCACCATACTAATAGTTTTTCTCTATTCTGTCCTAACTACTAAGGCACACCGTCCGTCAATTTATATCTTACTCCATTAAATCTTGTTTTACTACCTTTCCCCAAGTAAGTTTCGGTCTACCTCTATCTTTCTTTGTATCGAGCTCTTGGCAACAAATTTTTGTTCTTACGGGAGCATCCAGAGGCCTTCTCATTACGTACCTAAACCACCTCAATCTATGTTCTCCCATCTTTTCAGCCACCGGTAGTATTTCTACCTTACGTCAAATTTCTTCATTTCTTATCTTATCCATCCTCGTATACCACACATCCACCTTGACATCCTCATCTAAGCAAATAAGGAAATAACAGGAAAAAAAATAAATAAGAGAAAAAAAAGAAGGAAAGAAGAGCTTGAAAAGGAAGATTGTATTATTGAATTGTGTGAATAACTGTACAAGAACTCTCTATTTAAAGAGACTAAATGACCTAATGGGCTAAACCCCAAAAAGCTTCTAAAGTGATCTAAATAATAAAATACTAATCTAAATAATACAATATTATTTACAACAATGATACAATATTATTTACAACACTCCCCTTCTATCTGTGGAGAGTTCTTTTGTCAAAACATCAGCTAATTGACGCCTGGAGGGAATGTATGGAGTAAAGATCATTCTGCTATCAAGTTTCTCTTTAATGAAATCACGGTCGACCTCAATATGCTGAGTTCGATCATGTAGGACTAGATTATGAGCTATACAGATGGCAGACTTATTATCACAAAGTAGCTTCATAGGTCCTTTATATTTTATCTGGAGATCATCAAGTATAATTTTTAACCACAATAATTCACAAATACCTTAGGCCATCGCTCGAAACTCTGTCTCTGCACTTGACCTATCAACCACATCTTGTTTCTTACTTCTCCATGTCACGAAATTACAACAAAGAAACATACCATAACCAGTGGTATATCGATGGTCAGTCACTGACCTAGCATAATCAGCACCAGTGTAAACTTCTAAGGAAGGATTTCCACACATTGAAATAGTAGTCCTCTGCCATGAGTAGCTTTAAAATACTAAAGAATTCTTTCCACTATCTACATGTGTTTTTCTCTCGGATTATGCATGAATTAACTGACAATACTTACAGCATAAGCTAAATCTGGTCTAGTATGAGCTAGATATATCAATCACCCAACTAACTGTTGGTATTGCCCTTTATCAACTAGAGGACTCTTCTTCATATCTCTTCTTGTGATTTGCTCAATAAGAGTACTAGAAGGTTTCCATCCAAGTTTTCCTGCCTCTTTAAGAAGATCAAGAACATATTTCCACTGACTAACAAAAATTCTTTCCTTTGAATGAGCTACCTCTATCCTTAGGAAATACTTCAATCTCCCTAGGTCCTTAATTTCAAATTCAGAGGTTAGTTGTGCTTGTAAAACACGTTTCTCCACACTATCATCACCTATTATAATAATGTCATCAACATACATAAAGAGCACAATGAGTTTCCCATCTTGGGAGTGTTTAAAGAAAAGTGTATGATCTCCTTGACTCTGTTTGTACCCTAAGGTCATCATAAATTTAGTAAATCTCCCAAACCAGGCACGAAGGGACTACTTTAAGCCATAAAACGCCTTTTTGGACCCAAGAACTTTATCTTTTTCATCAATAGAGTCAAATCCTGGCGGGTGGCGGGATCTCCGTGTAAACCTCTTCTAACACAACATTAAGAAAAGCATTTTTAAGAAAAGCATTTTTCACATCAAATTGATTTATATCTCAATTGTAATGAGCAGCAAAAGATAACAAGGCTCGCACAATATTCATCTTTGCAACTAAAGCAAAAGTTTCTTCATAATCAATACCATAGGTCTGAATGTAACCCTTGGCTACTAACTGAGCCTTATTTCTCTTAAGAGTACCATCAGAATTGTACTTTAGGACAAAAACTCATCTGCACCCTATTGCTTTCTTTGCATTGGATATATCAACAACCTCCTATGTTTTATTCTTCTCCAAAGGCATTCATCTCATATTGCATGGCCTAAACCAAATTCTCATCTTTTAATGATTCGTGCACTGATTTTGGGATGGAAATAGAATCTAGTGCCGACATAAAGCTTTTGCGCTGCATAGAAAGGTTAGTTGAAGAAACAAATTGAGAGATAGGGTGTTGGGTGCAAGATCTTTTTCTTTTTCTTAAGGCAATGGGTAAGTCATCAAAGACACTGGGTAAGTTATCAGAAGCAATAGGTAAGTCATCAAAGGTTAATAATATTATATTTAGAAACAAGCGATTCAAGACTTACCGGTGATTCAAACGATTGAGATTGCTGGTGAAGCAGTATGGATTGTTTCCTCCTCTAATATACCAATTCAGGTGTCAAAATCTTTCATATCTCAGGTGTATTTGAAGGTTCTAACACACCATGAGTAGACACAGGAGGGAGAGGTGTAGGAGTAGACAAGGACGACTCAGACTCAAAGAAGGAAAGGGATAAGTCTTCTAAAGAACTACTCTCCCTCTGAAGATGAGGACCCAGGAAAAAGGACTCAAATTCATGAAATGTGACATCCATAGAAACAAAAAAAAAAATCAATTTGGAGAATAATAACACTTGCAGCCTTTTTTATCAAGAGCATAACCAAGGAAGACACATTTAAGAGCTCTAGGGCAACACACCCAAACACTCGTAGATGAAGACTCTACAAAATGGAAACAGAAGGAAAGGAAGTCATGGAATGAATAGAACTGGTATTGCTAAAGACCCGTGAAGGTATGCGGTAGATCAAAAAAACTGCAGCTACCACGGCTTCTTGTGGAACCAATGCATTCAATTTAAAGAATATGAAGGTTCAAGAATTTTGATGATAACAAACAAGTATGAAAAGAAAGCTTCAAAGTGCAACAATCAAAAAGAAGTTTAAAGAAGATCAAGACTCAAGCTTCAATAGAAGACTCTTAAGTCCAAGCAACCTCAAAGTAATATATCTTAGGACTTAGGATTATTTGAAAGGGAAATTGATTTCTTGCGTGAACAAAGCTCAAAGCATTTTTCAAATACATGTATTAAATCAACGTTTGACATTTAAATTCATTCCTAGCATGAAAATCTATTTTTAAATGTTTATCAAATGATTAAAAGTATTTGAAACTGATTCAGATCATGAGAAAACCATGTTGGGACGAAATCCAACCTTTTAACAGGTTGGTAATCGATTACCCAAGTAATGGTAACTGATTACCCTTCACGTTAATCGATTACCTTTTATGGTAATCGATTACCCATCTCATGGTAATCAATCACCCACTGTGTAGAAGACAAATATAATGGCCATAAAACGGCTAGTTTGCGAAAATGAGTCGATAAACACCCATAGGGGCCCTCTATAAATAGGAATCATTGTTCCATTGATTAGATACTTCTTCTTGATCATTATTCTTCATTTAAAATCATATTAATTGCTTATTCTCATTCATTTTGATCATAAATATTCTTTGAGCTTTATTCTTATGAAAGTGTCAACACTCATAGTTCTTCAACTTGTATAATCTATACCTTAAGAGTACTTAGCCATTGTTAAACACCTCCATTTGATTTCTTGAATAGTTAGGGCAGTGAACCTTTTACACTTGAGAGGTCACCAAATTCCTAAGAAAATTTGGAGTGAAATATTTTAAGGCATCAAGAGCCCAAAGTCTTGAAAGATTGGAGTGGTTTGTCAAGCACCCTTAAACTTGATAGCTAGTGAAAAAGTTTGATCGAGCGGCTTCAGTCTGGACTTAGGTCACGGTGGTGGTGACCAAACTAGGATACATCTAGTTTGCAATTTCTCTAACCTTAAACTCCTTACTTTAGTCTTGAAATTGTACTTTTAGATTGTGTTTATTTATTCGCTAGCTTACTTTCTTGATCACACACTTGCTCTTACACTTAGACTTTTCCTTGTTAAATCATTTTCTTGAAGAATCACTCTTTAAAATATCAAAGGAGGCACTTTGCGAAAAGATTTTATAAAACTCAATTCACCCCCCTTGAGTATTGAAGCCACTTGTCGAACACTTCTCCCCAATAAGAACTAGGAACACATGTCTGAAAAAATAATGCTCTAGCAACTTCAAGGAGGTGACAATTTTTTCTTTCAGCAACCCGTTTTGTTGAGGGTTATCAACACCTGCAAGCATATGAACCATACCTTTGTCTAAAATGAATTGCGACACACATTGATTGACGTACTTAGTACCATTATCAGATCTCAATCTTTTAATATTTTTACCAAATTGAGTCTCGACCATATGATAAAATCGGATAAATATCTCCAGTGCTTCAAACTTGTTTTCCATCAAGAATATCCATATCACCCGAGTACAATCATCAATAAAGAAACAAACCGCTTTGAACCTGAAATACTATGCACTTTAAAAGGGCCACAAATATCAGAATGAATAAGAGAAAAAGTTTCAATGGTTTTGATAGCACTAGAAGGAAAAGACATTCAATGGTGTTTTGCAAATTCACAAACATCGCAATGAAAGGTCTCAACTAACTAATTTAGAAACAGAGAAAGAAACATTGACTTGAATAGACTAAATGACGGGTGCCTCAGACGCTTGTGATGGAGCCAAATCATAGATTCTGCAGTAGAAGGATGATGTGTCATCAATAGCTGGTTTTTAGTATCATTTGTAGCATGCTCTGGAAGGAGATAATAGAACTCATCTTGCTCTTCAGCAACTCCAATTGTCTTCACCGTGGTAAGATCCTAAATAACACAATGAGAAGGGAAAAAGGTGATAGAACAGTTCAAATCAGTTGTAAGCTTATGAGTGGAGATAAAATTAGTGGAAAGTTGAGGAACATAAAGAACATTTTAAGAAACAAGGAAGGTTGAATTTGAATGTTACAGAACCAATAACTGATTTATGGGATCCATCGGCTACAGCTATAGTATGACAACCAATAGTAGGATGATAAGAAAGAAAAGACTCAGCAAGACAACTCATATGATCAGTTGCACCAGAATCCAGAATCCATGAGGTTTTAGAATCAGTGCAAGAAGTAAGAAGAGATGTAGAACGTGTGTTCTTACCAGACGAAATCAAAGAACTGTCAGACGGCTTACGCAGAGTATCAATAGCGGTTGTAAGCTACCCCAACACCCCTTGCCGAATATTCACTTATGGAGTAGCATTATCACACTTCCCATGAAGACGAAAACACGTCTCTTGTGTATCCAACACTCTTACAATAAGTGCACCAACGTACCATGGACAAAAAACAGAACAAAGAGAACAACACAAAAAAACTAGGTAATTACCAGTGAAGCCACAAAAGTCTCTGGAGAGCCCAAACAACAAAACTTCAGGTTTAAGTCCAAACAAAAGCAACAAGGTCAAATCTGTTTGAAAAAGATCCAAAAAACCAAAAAAGACAACTTTTTAGGGGGAAAACAAAGGTGCACTAGCCAAACAGTATCCAATCTCCAAAACAACAACAGATCCAAAAAGTAGAAATCAAGACGATTCAAATGACGGTGACCCAAGGCAGAACCACCCCTCCACGCACCGATGAGAGTGACGGCACATGTGAGCTCTGGTGGCGGTAGGCTTTTGAGGGCTGGCCAATCTGGAGAAGGCGATTGTGTCTGTGGGTGGTCAGAGGTGAAAAATGGCCGAAAAAGTGGGCGGCCAGAAACTGCAAGTGTGGTTGAAGAGTTTCAAGGTGTTAGGGGCTTCGGTTGGTCACGAAACCACCATAGAATGAAAGATCTCGAAAAAAACGAGTCAAACGATGGTCTTCTCAGTCCAAAAGGTCCTAGGAAAAAAATTTCGGCGGCGGCTTGTGGCAGGGAGGAGACCGAAAAAGAAAAAAAGGGTTACACACTAAAGGCAGCGGTCGCGGAAGCAAGGCCCTAAAAATCGAGAGCTCTGATATCAACTTGAAAAGAAAGATTGTATTATTAAATTGTGTAAATAACTATACAAGAGTTCTCTATTTAAAGAGACTAAACGACCTAATGGGCTAAGCCCAAAGAAGCTTCTAGAGTAATCTAAATAATAAAATATTATTTACAACAATAATACAATATTATTTACTATAGAAGAAAAAAAAATAAAGAGGTGAAGGAAGGTACAGGGGGAAATGACTAAAAAGGAAACATCTAGAACAAACAAAAAAAAAGTTTTAATAGCTTTCCTTCAATCCATCCTAAAACACATCGTCCGCCAATTTATATCTCACTCAATTAAGTCTTATTTTATTGACTTTCCCCCAAGTAAGTTTCGGCTAACCGGCTCATCTCTGTGTCAAGCTCATCGTAACAAAGTCTTGTTCTTACAAGAGCATCAGAAGGTCTTTGCATTATGTGTGCAAACCACCTCCATCCATGCTTTCTCATCTTTTTGACCACCGAAACTACTCCTAGCTTTCATTGAATATCTTCATTTCCTATCTCATCCATCGTTGTATGGCCACACATCCACCTTAACATCCTCATTTCTGCTACTCTCATTTTATGCTCATGTTGTCTATGGTGCTGGCCAAATTCAATTCTATATAACATTGCAGACCTTATTTGTTCTATATAACATTTCTTTTAGCCCAAAAGGAATCTTATAATCACACAAAAATATTGATGCACTATATCATATCTACCTGACTCTGATTTTAAGGTTTACATCCTCATCAATCTCTACACCCTTTTGCAAAATTGATTCCAGATATCTGAAAGCATCTTTCTTGAATTCCTCTTGTTCAAGCAAATGCACAAAATCTTGATCTACATCTCTTGTTGGAGTGGACTCACACTTCATATAATCAGTCTTATTCCGACTTCGCGTAAATCCTATAGACTGAAACGTGCTCCACAATTTAGTGTTTTGTTAACATCAACCTTTGTCTCATCAATAAGCACAATATCATCTGCAAATAGCATACACTATGGCACTTTATCTTGGATATCTTTTGTTAGTTCATCCATAATTTGAGTCAAAAGATAAGGACCGAAAGCAGATCCATGGTGTACACCTACTGTGATAGGAAAATAACTTGATGTTCGATTACAAGCCTTCACACATGTAGCAGCACCATCATACATATCCTTGATTGCCTCTAAATGTTTTGACAATACTTTTTTCTTTCAAGAACCCACCATAGAACCTTTTTTTGAACCATATCATATGCCTTCTCGAGGTCTATAAGCACCATATGGACGTTCTCCTTCTTTTCTCGATATCTTTCTATCAATTGTATCAAGAAAAAATAGCCTCCATGATACATCTTCCTAGCATAAATCTAAATTGATTTACAAAGAACATAGTCTCTCTCCTCAAGTGATGATCAATAAACTCCCACAACTTTATAGTATTGCTCATAAGCTTAATGCCTCCATAATTAGAACAACTCTTGATATCTCTCTTATTTTTGTCAATAGGCACAAGAATATTTTTCCTCGATACATTAGACATCTTATTAGTTTGGACAATCTCATTGAAAAAATTCATCAACCAACTTATAGTCATATCCTTCAAGCCTCTCCATACATCAATAAGGACATCATCGAGTCCCAAAGCTTGTGATTTCATATGCAAATGCACATTAATTTCATATACAAATTAAATGAACTCCATTCACCTCCATCACATGAAAAGTTTAAGCTACATGATGTTACATGTAGAACTTGTTAAATAGAATCATCTATTTTAGGAAATAAATCTCATAAATATAAGAATTGTATATCGGTAACTAATTAAGTACATTTTTTTTAGATTCAGTTTTATTTTGTTTCCCATTTTGTTAGTGATTTTAATTCTTATATATATGGATTGGGACTAAGGTATTTTCCTTAAGCCATTTAGAAATTCTCTTTCAACAAAACTTGTTGAGATATATAAAAAACCATTAATATAGCCTCACCCAACAGTTTAAGCTTTTGGGTTGAATTGGTTCTTTACATGGTATCAGAGCCTCGGTGTACCGGGTTCGATCCTCACCGCCCCCCACTTTCTAGTGGAATTTCTTTCTTCGCACAGGTAGGTGGATCTGTGCATTGTCCACCCTTCAAGTCCAGTGGCTCTTGTGTGAGGGGGCGTGTTGATATATATAAAAAACCATTAACATAGCCTCACCCAACAGCTTAAGTTTTTGGGTTGAATTGGTTCTTAACAAAACTATTTATCCTATATCTTATTTTTTTTAATGTCTCCACCAGTTCATCAATTACCCGACTAATCTAGTTCGAGTTGGGTAGTTCCACAAGAGTGACAGAGCTCTCCCTACCAAGTTTTCAACACAACTATGTACTCAGAGCTTAAACTCAAGACCACTAGTTAAGTTGAGACAACCTCTACCAGTTGATTCACATATTTGGTGGTATTTATCCTATATTCAAATTTTGAGTATACCAATATATATCATCTCCTCCAATATTTTCGTTAAGCCATATGCTCAGAAAGGCCAGCAGAAATTGAGGAACTATAACTTTGAATGATCACCAACATATCACGTACTGAAAAACCATGTTTTAATCAGAAAGATTCTGATACCGTGTCATAAATCAACTATTATAAAATCGTAAGTTGTTAGGTGATAGACAATAAATGGTTTTATATCTAACATTGACTTTACTTTCTATAAAGAACCAATTCAACCCAAAAGCTTAAGTTTTTGGGTTAAATTGATTATTTATATGGTATCAGAGCCTCAGTGTTACGGGTTCGATCCTCACTACCCCCATTATTTAATAATTAATGAAGCCTTTGTGGAGTTTCTTAGCATAGGTAGGTGAGCTTATGCATTATCCATCCTTCAAGTCCAGTGAACTCTTGTATGAGGGGGGCGTGTTAAGAGAAATATAAAACCATTAATGTAGTCTCACCCAAGAGCTTAAGCTTTTAGGTTGAATTAATTCTTTACATGGTATTAGAGCTTCGGTGTCACGGGTTTGATCCTCACCACCCCCATGTAATTAATAATTAATTATGTCTTATGAAGTTTCTTGGCACAAGTAGGTGGGATTGTGCATTATCCACCTTTCAAACCCAATGGACTTTCGTGTAATGGGACGTGTTAGAGAATTATAAACCCATTAATGTAGCCTCACCCAACAACTTAAATTTTTGCGCTGAATTGATTCTTTACACTTTCTCATCATGTGAGAGTGACGTACTCAGTGAGCATCTGACCACCCACTATCACAGCATTTAAGAACAGCAAAAATGCTTGACTGAACATTATAATGACAGCAAGATTGCATTATGAAGAGACATGAACTGAAGTCAGAAACAACAATATTAAAGACAAGGATAGGATAATCGGCATACTCAATAGCCTTTGTAGGCTGATTAAGCTTTCTCTTCAAAAGCTGTTGCATTTCTGGGAGTTTTTTCTGAGCATGGAATTCTGCAAAACTTCTTTTAAGCATGTCCTCTACCTGCAACCCAATTTGGTAACAATTCATTAAGAAAGTTAAAATTGCTAATATAAAATGAAAGTACTTATAGCATTTAATAGCAGTATTTTTACTATTTTGGTAATATTTGTAATGGTTGAGGCTGTAAATACTCTTTGATTTTAAGTTATTTAGCATTTTACTGAAAAGCAGTCATGTTGAGCCCTGTTCACGTCTTTAGCATTATTAGAATGACTTAAATCGAGGAATCTATTCCAATTGAAGACATTGTAATTCATTAATTTTACATAGCCATTAGTTGGATAAATGGTTTAAGAAGCTATAAAGCTGGTTTTATGGATTGTGCAATGCAATTACACCCTAAGGCGTGATGCCAGATGAAACCTTAAGGATGCCCAGGCTAGCCTGACTGCTCCTATATTATAATTTGATTTCATGTGATAAAAGCCTTATTCGGATTAGCTTTCTCGACCAGGGTCCAGACTATGGTTCAGAACACTGATTCATCCATCATAAATTGCCCTAAAATCTATTTCATTTTGCCCCATAATCAAACCTTAACCAACTGCCTCCTAATTATTCATCTGACTTCCTTCAGATTTAAAAAAAAAAAAAAATCATATAACTTCCAGTTTTCAATGTACCATAACCCAAGCCTCTTGCAGACTTGAACTCCTAATGCTTTCCTATCCTATTCTACATCATTTTGACTACAACAGAACAACAACGCACATGTCCTACATCATCCATTATGACCATAATTTCTTGTAGACCATCCTTAATTGGTTCCCAAATAAATCTCAGCGATGACCCAAAGTTACTAAGAGATTGGAGTTGATCTTCAGAAAAGCATAATGAAAAAAACTGGAATCAGGTATTAGTATTATTATGTTCACAATAATATCAGAATCAAAACAAAGGATGACGTTTGTATCTCTCTGTCTCATACTGGAAAGCCACAGGGTCTTTGGGGGACTTGCAACCTCCCCTCCCGCTCTAACTTTGCTCACAAAACTGAATGCCCCCTCCCTTTCTCATGCTTTCCAATTGAAGTCCCCGCTAACAGACCCTTTCTCCTGACCATCAACTGCCTGCCAAGTGGACAGGGTTACAATTACAACTTCCTTCCTTCCCTTTGTGACTCATGCTCCCCCATTCAACCTTTGATTTCAAGGAACTGATTTCCAGCTTTCACTCCTATCAGTACGTACACTCTTGTAATGGGCGGACACCTATCACAAAACCTTACAACTTTAAATAGAAAACTTGGATACACTATTTTCTTTCACGTTTTTTTCAGAATTTATTATTGACAATCAATTTTTGAAGAATACATGTTCAAAAGAAGCATTCAGAAGTTGAGAACCAACTGTTAACCATCTTAGGGGGCTTTTGTCTAACGGTTTCTAAGTACACTACTTGGAATCACATTCCTAGGAATATTATGACCAGGAATGCTATATTTTAGAAAAAATTATTTGGTCAGCATTTTTGAAATTCTTGGGAATCTTTTTCTAAATTCCTAGGCATAACTTAAAAATTTGTTTGGTTCACGATGTATATTCCAAGGAATATATGTGGTAACTCTTAAAATGGCCCGACTATATAAAGTAACTAATAAATGTAATTGATTAAAAATAAAAAAAGCCAGATGAGAGAGAGAGGTTTGTTCAGAGAGAGAGGAGAAAGATGTTTGGACATGATGTGACGACACCATGAAATCTTCATTCATTCGCCCCACTGCCTTGTTCAAAACCCCTAGCATCAAATACCATGGAGAACTTGCAACCAGCTCCTGTTTTAGACCTCCTCAGCAAACCATAAATTCCACCTCTGAACCACCGCTTACACTCACTCCTTGCACCCATTGCACCATGAAGATACCATACAGTATTACTCATCCAATGCCCAACAAATAAAATTCATCGATTCACTGGGAATAGAGAAACTATCCCATGAAAATTCTATAATCTCCTACAGCCCAAGGGTGCAGAACTCAGCTTCTTTCTCCTTCCCTAAATTGTTTACCTTCGAGGGCATGACGTGAACGTTGCTATAAGAGTAGTAACTCTACTCCGTAGCCTGCTTAGTATTAGACTACTTCTATTTTGTACAGTTAAAATTCAGTTAGTAAATTAGTTACAACTGTGTGTAACTGTCTTGAGGCAGTTAGATATTATAACTTGCTTAACAAGCTTCTGATTGTAGCCTATATATATTAGTTCCAAGATTCAGAACTGCATCTTGTAACTTCACATCAATACAGTGCTTCCCCTTTCTCTCAGTTTCTCCCTGTTTCCTCTTTTCTCTCTTCTGCCTGAATTCTTTTATGCTATCAAAGCTCCATTTCTTGGGACCCTGATCCATTTTCATTCATCAAAATGTCATCACCTTCCGGAAGTTCAGCTAACAATGGAGTTCAGCATCGAGTGGATCAAAATTACATCTTGGTGTATGTGGATGATATCATCACACGAAGCATTTCAGCCTTAATTCAGCAGCTTATTGGTCAATTCAATTTTAAATTTGCTCTAAAACAATTGGGTAATCTGCAGTCTGGACTACTTCCTTGGGATTGAAGTAAAGCATCTTTCTCAAGGTCGATTCTTATCTCCCAATCTAAATACATCCAGGACTTACTTATTAAAGTTGGCAAGGCTGAAGCAAAAGGAATTTCCACACCTATGCCAAGTGGGTGCAGGCTTAAATAAACACGGGGCTGATTATATTTCAGACCCTCATCTCTATAGATTCATTGTTGGTGCACTACAGAATGCTATCCTAACTAGGCCAGAGATTGCATTCAGCGTGAATAATGTCTGTCAATTCCTTTCCCAGCTGTTGGAAGAGTGTTGGAAAATTGTTAAACGGACCCTAAGGTATCTAAAGGGCACTCTGTCTCATGGCCTTGTTCTCCATCCTGCTTCCCCAAAGCAGCCTGTTCGCTTACTATTCGGAGATGATCGGAAACAACCAGACAGAGAAGGCATGCAATTGGGAGTTCAAGAGGCGTAAGAGAAACTTGCACTAGAGGTGGCTTACTTATTTATCTATTGTGAAATGAAACAAAGTGAAATATTATTTAACCTATTATGTAGAAATCATATACGATGGGTACTTATTTATACAGAAGCTAATGGACATAAAGGAGTAAACTCAAATCCTAGAATACAATCTGACTCATAAAGGAATACAATCTGACTCATAAAGGAAACAATCTGGCATTCTGGCTAATAACGGAAACAAATCAGTACAAATATTTTTCATATTTACAACACATCCCCTATCTCTTGTGGTCTTTTGTGAAGTTGATTGGGCATCCAATCCAAATGACCGGAGATCAACTTCAGGTACTTGCCTATTTTTGGGTTCTAATTTAATTTCTTGGTAGTCCAAGAAACCTATTCTAGTTGCAAGATCTAGTGCTGAAACCAAGTACTGCAGACAGCTAAGATCCTCTGGGTGCAGACCCTCCTACAGGAACTCCAAGTCCCAACAAAAATCCCAGTCATTTTCTGTGACAAAGTACAGTTTCCTTGGCACACAAACTAGTCCTGCATTCTCATATAAGCTTCTGATAGTAACCTATATATATCAATTCTGAGATTCAGAACTGCATCTTGTAATTTCACATCAATACCGTGCTTCCAGTTTCTCTCCCTTTCCTCTCTCTTTTCTCTCTTCTACCTTAACTCTCTTAGTTGCAAAGGCCGAAGGGGTAATTTTGTATTTTTGCACAGTAGGATTTATGCTTACATGGTGGGAATAGCAAATACCCCATGGGAACGAAAATGGACTAAAAAATGGGCATATCCCTTTATTTGGAATAATGAATTCTGCAGAAATTTTTGTAAAACTTGAACCAAACATGGGAATATTTCATTTTCCACCATCAAATTCCAAGGAATAACTTAACAAAGCTTGAAACAAATGCCCAAAATTTGCTGATCTTCAGAATGAAGGATGATTAAAATAGAGAATATATTCTCCCCCTCCCTCCCCCTCTCATGAATTATAGAGAAAGTATTAGTGAAAGCTTTTCCCAGTCAGATCTAATTATCTATTTAAGAAGAGCTATCTCAAATTGGAAAGGAATTTGAATTTTCATCAAGCTGCCTCTCCACTCAATTGCTGCAAAATTATTAATTATGGTATCTTCACCATCATTGTCATAATATTTAGATACAGGACTTGGACTGATTGCCATGTGTACCTTCAATTCTTCAACTCGAAGGAGATGAAGGATCATAATATAGGTTAACCGAAATTGAGATGCAAGACGAGTTGCACTTCCAACAATAACATGCTTCAAATCCCTCTCTTCGGGGAGTTCATCACGGCACATTAAAATGACAGTACCATTCTTATCAAGTCCTCTTCTGCCAGCACGACCTGCCATTTGAGTATATTCTCCTGGTAGTAACTGCCTAAATTCCTTGCCATCAAACTTCCTAAGAGTATCAAAGACTACCTGCAAAAGAATACAGTATAGTTCACCTTAAATGAGACTGTCATATTTGAAACTGAAGGTAATGGGATGGTTTTCTACAAAAATTGGTATAAAAAATTAATTCAATCCAAAAACTTAAGCTGTTAGGTGAAGCTATATATATTATTTTATATTATTCCTTAACACGCTCACTCACGCAATAACTTTTGGGATTTGAAGCGTGAATTATTCACAGAACCATTTCTTTCTTTATTTCTACCTTTTCTGGTTGCCTTGTGCTTAATTTCAAAATTCTTTTTATTTTTACAAGAATGAGGGTGGCAAGGATCAAACTCTAGACCCCTTGGACCATAAATGCTTTAATAGCATGTCATGCAATCAATTCTCCCGGTTAAAGATATATAAAACCATGTTTACCAAAATATATATATATATATATATATATAAAACCATTAATGTAGCATCACCCAACAGCTTAAGCTTTTGGGTTGAAATAATTCTTTACATGGTATCAGAGCATTGATGTCACGGGTTCGATCTTTACCGTCCCCCACTTTCTCTTGTGGAATTTCTTAGCACAAGTAGGTGGACCTTGCATTGTCCACCCTTTAAGCTCAATGGGCTCTCATGTGAGGGGACGTTTTACAGATATATAAAACCATTAATGTAGCATCACCTAATAGCTTAAGCTCTTGGATTGAAATGGTTCATTACATGGTTAGACCTCACCGCCCCCCACTTTTTCTTGTGGAATTTCTTAGCACTGGTAAGTGAGCCTGTGCATTGTCCACCCTTCAAACTCAATGGGCTCTTGTGTGAGGAGGTGTGTTAGAGATATATAAAACCATTAATGTAGCCTCACCTAATAGCTTAAGCTCTTGGGTTGAAATGGTTCATTACATGGTATCAAAGCCTCGGGTGTCATGGGTTCGATCCTCACTGTCCCCCATTTAATTAATAATTAATTAAGTCTTATAGATTTTCTTAGCACGAGTAGGTGGACCTGTGCAATGTCCACCCTTCAAGCCTAGTGGGCCTCTCATGAGAGGGGACGTGTTAGAGAAGTATAAAAAACCATTAATGTAACCTCACCCAACAGCTTAAACTTTTGGGTTGAAATGGTTCTTTACTCTCCCAGAAGCTTAAAATGTTAGGTGAACAACACATTAATAGTTTTATACATTATATCTCTAACATATCCGTTCACGCAATAGCCCAGCTTGAAGCGTAGACAACGCACATGCCTACCACACCAAGAGCCCTTATTTTTAGGGATTAAAACATGGATAATACATAAGCCCAACTACGTTGTACTGAAATTTTTATTAGAAAAATGGAGGCGGCAAGGATAGAACTCTAGATCATTTGATCATTGAGGTGCTTTGATACCATGTACAAAACCAATTCAACCCAAAAACTTAAAAGTTGTTAGATGAAGCCATAAATATTATTTTATAATATTCCTTAACAATTGGCAGCGAGCTAAAAAATTTGTATAGGTAATCACTTTTTTTTATTTGTCGATAATAAAAGCTTTCATCTAAAATAAATTCTGGATATCTAACTAATATAATCAATGCAAATAATGCCAAATAAGTGAAAGAGACCTCATGTTCACATTTAGTTGCCATAGGCATAGACCATTGAGTAATGGAGGTTTGAATTAGCACAGAATTTATTTAGCCCCCCACCTTGGAGCGATTTCTCATTTCAAACAAATGATTTCATAAAGAAGTAAATCATCCTGTATAAATTTGTATTTATGGGCAAAAATACTTACAAATATTTTGTCACTCCACCTTGAAGCAATTTCACATTTCAAAGATTTTAAAGTGTCAAAGACGTAAAATCATTTAAGTGCTTCCACCTAATAGCTTAAATTTTAGAAATTAGGAGAGATTGTCCTTGATAGAAGGCATAAGCAGACTAAAACTTTGAGGCAAAATGCAGTTTTTGCCATTCTCTGGTGTATTGGGTGGTTAGAACCTGAAATGAAATTCTCACATTTTCAAAGGCATTTTTTTGCCCATACATACTTGGACAGGATTGTGTTCCAGGCCTATCTTTGGTGTTTCCAGAATGGTTTGTTTAGGGAAGCTTCCTAGTCTGACACAATTCTTTCGGCGATTTCCTAGACCAACGAGCAGAGGGATTGGATAGCTCTGTGTTATTATTGGCACTTACGATTTTGCTTTTCTGTTTTTAAGAAAAATATGTTATTCTCTCTCTCTCTCTAGCATTTTTTCACACTAACAAAACTTCATTTATCTACCCCTATTTTATAAATTAGAGTACTCTTACTCGAGAGTGACTTAATTTCGTATTGTACTCTCAAAAAATGACATGTTCATCTTCCCTAAGTCCTTCTTAACTTCTCTTTTTTAAACTTTCAAATTCTCTTTTAATCTAATTATGTATATCGTTTTTTACCAATTTTACATATAATTTCTCTTTCTATTTATATTTTTTTAAATTCTATCTGAATTTAAAAGAACTAGTACAATGCCCGGGATACTCACTAGGCACACACACACAAAAAATGTGCAACCATTTGATCCAAACACATCTTAAAGTTAATATGAAACTCAAAGTTAACCAAAGAGCAAACTTTTTAATCATTGTGTTCAGAGTCACTTGTAAGCAACATCACAGCATAGTTTGATGATCAATCAAACAATCAGCCATAAAATTTGTTAAGCTAATAAAAGGTTTGAAATTTAATTAGACTCCATTGTAATTTGAAATTCAAAGTAAAATGCACCTCCAATTTAGCAGCCTCACTAAAAAGAGACTTACCGTTCTAGCAGGTGCATTGACTCCCATTGCAAATGTCTCCGTTGAAAACAAGACCTAGAACAAAAAATAAGTCAAGCACTTAGACATCAATCTTAAATAATAAATAATTTAACTACAACCAGAAATGTGTGAACCTATGCCTCTCAAAATATAAAGTAGTTTGCTGCATCTTTGATAAAAAGTTGGGTTCAACATAAGATCGGATAAAACCATGAATGTCATGCAACAAAATACAAATCCCATATCACCTTGATAACACCACGGCAAAAAAGCATTTCAACAACTTCCTTTACAATTGGAAGGAGGCCAGCATGATGTACGCCAATCCCTCTATGAAGAAGATCTTGGACACGAACAACCTGTACATAATGTAATTAGAAGCCCAGCACAGTTAGAAAAGTGCTAAGCTATACACCAGCTAACCTGTGGTAAATTTTTGTCAGATCCCTTGAGTCGTGAAAATGCTTTGTCACAGAAAAGACGGATCTCACTTTTCTCTGAGCTACTAGTGAGGTCAGTCCCGGTCATACTATCAGCTGATTTATCACAGCGATTCTTAGAAAAACAAAATATAACCACCTGCATTCAAGTTCCAAATGAACAATTAAGATGATGATGATAAAAATAAAAATAATAATAATAATAATACTCTAGCTCTCAGAAAAAGACACCGAGTTTTTAAACAAGTCCCAAAAATTTGTTTCTATTGGATCCTTAATTTATTATCAATTGGGTCCAAAACAATCAAGTCATTAACAGAACGATACATCAGCAAATTATTCCATCATGCCACCTGTCACATCAGCAAATGGAAGCCAAGTCAGCATTTTCCATCTTGGACTCAACAGTCCTGCATGATTTATATCCAATTGAATAATAAATTAAGGGCCAAATTAAAACAATTGGTTTCAAGGACCCATTAAAAAGTATATTTATCGGGGACTCAGTAATTTAACCTGATGATAATCATAGTAATGATAAAGGAGGAGCTTCAAAGCCCTATTAAAAATGTCTTCATAAAGGGGCATTCAAAACCCCAGGACCATTTGAAAGTTAAAACATGATCGACATATAGTAACACTCAGTAATAAACTTTAGATGGAAAAACCACAAAGGGGAACTCGGTGAAAATATTTCTAACTTCCAAACAATTAGTCTCTCAAGTGGTTAGTTAAGTCAATAAGTGGTTATCATTAACCACTCTTTGAACATTCATTAACTAATTAATTGTTCCTCGATTGGAAATATTTTTACCAAGAATTCCTTTTGTAATTTTCCATAAAATACATTAATAGAACATAGTTATCATACAGGCAACAATGACATTTTGGAGAGTTTCTTGATAAGCATCAACCACATTGAAGCTTCCGCTTTCCTCAGTTCCCAATTATTCTGGCCATTGCCATTATTCTGATAGCCTCTGCCAGCACCAGAGAAACTAGCTCCATGCTGTTTCACTCGAGATGTATTTTCCCGTTTTTGAGATCGAGCATTGTCATGACCTGCTGAAGTCCTTGGCTTTGGTCCAGAACCACCAGCAACAGTCAAATTCCTTTTTTTTGAAGCATCTTTAGCAGCTTTCAATCCCTGAGGTAGAAATGTTTCACTTTCACATATTTTGTAAAGTTCTCCGGAATAAAACAGGCAATGCTCCAATGGGACAGGTCTTTTGGTTGTCCTGATGGAAAAATTTATCATTAGAGCAGGAAAAAAGATAAGACAGTTATCATGAGAGAGTTTATAAATTCTATTTTAAGCACCATCATTGTAGATTTCAGTCTTATAGTATCAATCATTATGTTATAATAGTAGGGGGGGGGAACACTCCCCATCAAACCCCGAATAGTGAAGGTGGAGTGATGGCAATTATTGTATGCAATCTTACCCACACATCAACAGCAACAACACCTTTAACCCAAACTAATTGGGGTCCGTGGTAGATGAACCCAATGATAAATAAGAGGAGATTAAAAAATAATAAAAATAAAAATAAATAAATAAATAAAAACAAAAATTGGAGAAGTGGGAAATAAGATAAAAGGCAAGAAGAGGAAAAGAAAGAGAAGGGGGATTGAAGAGGAAAAGGACTAAAAAGGGACTATCTGGAACATAGGATTAACAACGGGTTCAACCTTCCACCCTGCTTATAGCTTTTCTCCATTCCGTCCTAAGACACATCGTCCGCCAATCTATCTCTCACTCCACTAAGTCTTGTTTAACTACCTTTCCCTAGATAAGTTTCGGCCTACCTCTACCTCTCTTTGTGTCGAGCTCTTAGTAACAAACTTTTGTTTTTACATGAGCATCCAGGGGCCGTCTCATTACGTGCCCAAACCACCTCAATCTATGTTCCCTCATCTTTCCAATTATCGGTACTACTTCTGTCTTTCTTCGAATATCTTCATTTCTTATCTTATCCATCCTTGTATAACCACACATTCACCTTAACGTCCTCATTTCTGCTACTACCATTTTATGCTCGTGTTGCCTATGTGTTGGCCAACATTCAGCTCCATATAACATTGCAGGCCTTACTGTTGTTCTATAGAATTTTCCTTTTAGCTTAAGGGGAATTTTGCGGTCACACAAAAACCCAGATGCACTCCTCCATTTCATCCATCCTGC
This sequence comes from Gastrolobium bilobum, assembly GCF_033153095.1. Taxonomy (NCBI): domain Eukaryota; kingdom Viridiplantae; phylum Streptophyta; class Magnoliopsida; order Fabales; family Fabaceae; genus Gastrolobium; species Gastrolobium bilobum. The sequence goes on from NW_026898430.1 coordinate 287,654, forward strand.
TCTGATTCTATGATTTACATCCTCATCAATCTCACCACCTTTTTGCAAAATTGATCCCAGATATCTAAAAGCAGTCTTACCCATACATATTTGCAAAAAGTTATTGTGGTTTATGTTTTAATAGTACCAATTAACAAATCAATGACACCAGCTTATTTTAAAAAACAATAGAAATTACTTAATGTATTCATACTGTTCATCTTATATATAAAAGTTAATAAGAAACCCAAACTAAATTTCATGGATTAAGATTTCAAATAACAGATACTTTTAATAAAATGAAAGAAATACTAGGTTGGTGAAATATAGTTTGGCAAGAAAAACTTATTTCAAGACTACTCACTAATCAGTGTTTGAAATTGAAGGAAATCACAAGTTAAAGAGGATATCCTAATAGTTTCCTTCTTTTGACTCTTCTTTAATTTGTACAGTGTGAAAAATTTTATTGAGAAATATGAGTGTACCAAGTATGGCTTAATAAGTTTCAAGGACTTAGTAATTTTCAAAAGGGTAAATATGTTTAAATCAACTCTTACACTGACAATATTTTCAACTGCTAACTAACCCTCAGTAGATCATACTTTTTATGTAAGATAGATTCACAACTTACCCTGTAACCCGGATTTCCTTTTGTTTTGTTCTGCCAATCCAATCAGCAAATTCAATAGTATTAGGAACCTGCAAAATGTTTTTTTTTTAAATGAAGACAGCATAGATTTGCTGTGAAGGATAACAAAATGAAAAGGGGATGGCACAATCTAAGGCCAACAGATATATGCAACATACAAGAATCAAGAAAGGAACTGACTGCAAAAGAAAAAAAGTACAACTTTAAGGAAAGTGACTGCAGTCCGTCATATAATCAAAATATGATTCAGGGAAGAAAGAAAATACTAGACGCTCTGATGCACAGCCAATGGAACAAAACTTCAAGAGAATATACAGAAGCAAGGAGCATCTTCACAAGCTTCAAACAGAGTAAGACAAGTGAGTGCATATCACTTTCACCCCATTAAATTATTACTGGAACTTATAAAACACTACTCAGAATATCACATCATAGAAACAACTCAGCCTATTTTAGATTATCAAAAAATTGAATAGCAAATATCTATGATCAACATGTAGATGACAATACTCCATTAGTGACTAGTTCACAATAAAATGCCCAATTTTGATATTATGTAAATTAAAGCTAAACTACATCTTTGGACATGTAATATGGCAATTCATAGTGGTGCAAATGGATCAAGCGGCTGGTCAAGGGTCTACAGCCTGGCTTGGCTTGGCTTGTTCCGTTTTAAAAATAGTACAGGCTTAAACTCATTAAAAATTCTCTTTAAAAATTAGGCTACAAGCCTATCTTATTTAAAAGGCCTGACCTCTAAGCCTCCAAGCCTGACCTGTATTTTTTAATAAAATATGATATTATTTTTTAAGACAATAATATCTTGTTATTTTTTAAGAAAATAATATTTTGGGTTGTGATGAGGCTTCAGCTACTATTTTGACTTTCCATCAACTTAAACATCCAAAAAAAACAAATAAACAAATTAATCATAACATATATTTTACAGAGTGCAATATGTCATTTTTTAAGGCTTGATAGGCCAGGCAAAACCTTGTATTGTTAAAAAACAAATCAAGTCAAGCTTATAATTTGGTTTGTATTAGGCTAACAAGCCAAACCAAAATTGAAATATTCTACACAGACCTAGCCTATTTAGGCAAAAATCTGACTTGGCCTGACTTATTTACACCCCTATAGTTCAACACCAATAATGACAAAAACAATTTCTTTAGTAGAGGACTAAATAGATGTCATTCTCCTGACTCATTTACATCCCCACAGTTCAACACCAATAATGACAAAAACAATTTCTTTAGAGGACTAAATAGATGTCATTCTCCATCTGTCAGGGACCAAATTGATGTCACCTATCTTTCATGGGCCAAATTGATGTTAACCCTTTCACAGACCAAAATAGTAGTTTACTCAAAAAGAAAATATCAATTTGGTAAGCAATAGTTCAACAATACTGTGTAAAGGGAAAACCTCAGTTGATGTCACCAACCATTAAATAATTTAAACAATAAAATTATTACTGTAATGACCACCTTATCTCTGCACTATTATAAGTTTTTGGCTCACTTTCTCCTCGTTTTAAGAAGTTCCTAAAACTACTAAATCTGATTAAAATTGTAAGAGAAATATGTACCCAAAAAATTGTAAGAGAAATAAATTTAAAAAAAGGCCTCCTAGGGCTAGTTTTAATTTAATTCAAAGAGCTTGCTGTTTCCAAAGAATTTTTTTATTTTGTTATTAAAACATTCATGCCACTGCCAGCACTGCAATGCTTCATGTGCTTTGAGTTGCAGAAACAAATTCAGCTTTGGTAAGTATCAGAACCTGAAATGCTTTTTACACAGAATATCAAGCACAAATCATCTTAAGTAGGATATTAACTGAGGACCAATTTATTTGGAATGATAAGTACCGTGGCAGAAAGGAGGATGATATTGATGTGTCTTGGAAGCATGATAATTACTTCTTCCCAAACGACACCTCTTTCAACATCATTGACATAGTGCACCTCATCAAATATAACCTACCACATTTATGAAGAAAATAAATAAGCAAAAGAATATCAATTGCTAGAAATTCACAAGGAGAAGTCTTTTTTTGTTTATAAAAGAAACCAAAGAGTCTTTACCCATTCAATGTCTCGAATAATATCTGCACCCCGGTAGAGCATTGATCTTAAAATTTCTGTGGTCATGATGAGACAAGAAGCCTCTGGCCTCAAGCTTATATCACCAGTAAGAAGCCCAACATCAAACTTCCCACAAAAATCTCTATATTTCTGATTGCTGATGGTTTTTATTGGAGCAGTATACACAGCTCTAGTGCAGTGCTGCAAGTATAAAGTTCAAACAGAAAATTTCAATAAAATTTGAGATATGCCTCTATTTTGCAGTCAAATTGATTGGTAGGAATTTTTAAAATGGAAAAACTTAACAACATTATAAGCATGGGTCAAAATATCAAGACGATAGTAGAATCAAAGCACTATTGCATTTAAGCACAGTGCTCCAGTGATATTGAGGAATATAGTTCATGGCTTCATGCAACTACACTGCCAGGAAGCAAAGAGAAAGAAACAAAAAAACTGAACCAACAGTCATAAATCTGGGCATACTTTAGATGCTAAAGCAAATGCATATTCAGCAACAACTGTCTTTCCAGCTGACGTGTGAGCAGCCACAAAAACAGATTCCCCCTTTTCAAGATAATAAATAGCCTGCAATTGTTATAAAGCAAGGGAACAAAAATTTATAAGAAAGACAAATATAAGTAGCATATTCATGCTATAAATAACATTAAAAGATAACATATTCTAAGTCACCTCTCATAGTTAAAGATAAAATGAAAATTTTGTTGACAATAAGAAAGAATAATCTTCTGCAAGGTTGCAAGCTAAAATGAACATAGATTTCTTTAACAATACATGACTAATTATAATGCAAAATAATTAAAAAATGGACTGATGTGGCTCCTCCAAATGCATATGATCCAATCCGCAAAGGCCAAAAGACCCCCTTCCTCTCAGAATTTAGGATGGAGTAATATCCCAATCATAATATAATCAACTGAATTCATTTGCAAGAAAAATGTGTAAATTACTAACAAAAAAATGGAGCAAATTTCTAACTAGTTACTTCATAAAATGAATTGATCAAAGAACAAACTAGAAAAGAAGAAGACAATTACAAGAAAGAACAGCATCACAATAAATATAAGAAATAAAATGGAAGTATGAAATAAACTGTTTAAATCAGAATGTCACTGGTACGGTGTCTTACAAAGTTGCAACTACAAATAAAATAGATTGCAGACCTCAACAATCAGTCACTTGGAAAATCCCCAAGGACATTTTCACCTAAGTGGAAAGTGCAGCACAGAAAAATGTGGGTGTAAGGTTTAGGTTCCACTTTACAGCCCAGGGCAGGAGTAGGATAGGGAGACATTCCAACATAGCTGTTTTTACTTTTTAGTTTAAACTGCACCACTTCTATGAAACAATTAGTGCATGCCTATATTTGTAGTTTCAGTCATCATTGTTGGATTATGGTCATTGTACACTGATGATAAATAAGAAGAAAATAAGCATGAATAAATACCTCCTTCTGAAATGCATCCAATTCGAATGGAAACTCAAGTGCCATATCAGGAACAAGTTCATAAAAGCGATCCGCGATTTGTTGATTGGATTCATGCATAGCCCAAGCCTGCCAAAAGAATAGCTTTCCTATCTCAAACATTGCCACAGAAACAGCAAGAAAAATTCATGATGCACAACATGAAACAGGAAGTTCTACATTAAGCACAATTCATGATACTTTAGCTCGTAATCACTCACTTCCTTCTGTTGCTGTCCAACTTCATCACTAAATCCATCCAAATGCAGTTTTAATCCTTTTGAGTCAGCTAACAAAATATCATCAAGCGACATTTCACTCTCGTGTGCTTTGCTAGATACCTCAGTCGTATCAACTTCAGCTTCCAACAAAGCAGTATCCACTTCTAATAAATGACCTTAGCAAACAGGATCATCATTAACCACAAAAGAGATGGAAAAGAGTTTGGTCTAATAAAGATATCTGGTTATAGCGCAATGCCAGGATTTCCAAATATAAAATGTAGATAAAAAGAACTGCAAATACCATCTTCCTCTTGTTCTCCAACGGCCTCTTCCTCTTGTTCTCCAACAGCATCTTCTTCCCAAGCCTTCTTAAATAAGTCATCAAACTGTACAGACAATCCACTCTGCATCCAGTATGATTCAAGTATTGTCAATATAAGATAGCAGATCATGTACATGATTGTTTCTAAATATAATCAAACAAGCACGTCCTTAAATTGATAATCTCCCAGGTACTAGCACCGTCTAGCATAGGAATTTGGAGGTCTATAATGTAAATAAAAGAATACAATTGAAACAAATTTTCACAAATTTGCATGGAGAAAATAGCAATAAGATGATTAACTAACCAATTTTTCATTTGATGAGATCTTTAGTGAACTGGCGTCCTTGTAAACATTCCATGAGCATGGATATGGCTTCAAATAAGATAAAACACGACTAACATGAGTTATATCAAATTTCAAACTACAAATAAGTTCAGACATAAAACAACCAGTGATTTTCCTTACAAATGAATAATTAAAAAATAAATAAATAACCTTGAGCACACCAAGGTCCAATCCTTGCTTTAAGCTTGGAGGAATTGTCTGAGCAGGGCCACCATTAAAAATTTCACGCACCCATTCACCATTAGAAGCACCTTCCGGAATAATTCTTTCTAAAGCTTGGGAATCACTCAAACCTCCTGGACGAAAAGGGCGATTATTGATGCTTCCCCTTACAAAGTCCTTCACAGAAGAGCCCAGTAATGGCCCAGACGCTACATCTCCTGATGCCAGATCTGATACATCCACCTAATACAACATTATAGGCACTAGCGATAAAGGTGACAAACATCAATTAAGATCAACTTAAAACTAATTTTTTTCTAATTTTTAACCAAAACTTTCCAACACATACAGAATTTGCAAGTTCATATCCTTGTATCAAACTAAATGGGCCGTCAGTTGGGAACACAAGCTAAACACAAAAGCACTCACACCTCCTCAAAATTTGGTTCCCATGTTCCTTTCGCTGATCCATTGTTCGAACGTCGAAACGGTGGTTCCCAAGTTGGAATTACCACAGTCCGTGGCAACGATGGCTCCAGAGGAACTTCAGCCCTGTCAAACCAGTCAAACTCCCACTGCCTCCCAACTTTTTCAGGTGAAAATTCATCAGGATCCAATCTTGGCTGGAGATATGTCTCTTCTATATACTTCTTTATAGTTTCAGGTGTCTCCCTAGGAAATGCAGGGGGCTGAAATAAAAAAGGCAAAAGTTACCAATGAAAACAAAATTCCAATTCAGTCTTTGAAGACTAACAGTAAAAAACAAAACTAGTATAGTCAAAGGTGTCAAAACGAAGCTCCTGATGAAAAAAATAAATAAATACATAAAGCCAGCCATCTAACTTGCTAATTATGTTGCTAAAGGGGTAAAATAATCACAATGTTAATCAAATAACCAGTTGTCAGTCTTTGGTACCATTGGCTACAAGCCTACAAGCAAGCAACTTAAGGTTTTTAAACTGAATATCTTAATCATTTCATTTTTACCACGAATGCTACGCTTGAATAGTTAGTTTATATTGCAAATCAGTGCAAAACAGTCAAATATTTAACTGTTTTCTTCTTTTTCAAAGGTCAATGCCTTTTCTTCTACGGAAAACCTACTACAGAAAACAGATTGAAACATCTCATAGAATATATCATTGAATATGTTTAAAAAAAATAATAATAACAATAATAATGACTCAATTGGGTTATGAATCAATTAGAATTGAGCACATAGAAAGCAACTGTGGCAGAATAATTGAAAATAATCAGAAAAATTAGGTAGCCATTAAAGTGATATTGCACATGGTGCAGCAAAAACCTAGAGAGACTGAAAATGGAGTAAGGTAAACAGAGAGAGCATATAGGTCAACCGTCGAGGATATAGTGACTGACCGGAATGAAATCGGGAATGGACCTCAGCGGGTTGGAACGCTCCGCCGTTGACAGCGGCTCCACCCTGAGGTGGCCACTGTGGCCCGAGAACCCGACCCGGAAAGCAAGCTCGTTACCTACTTGAATCGGATCCATTGGGGCGGCGCCACCGTGCTCACGCTCTTCTTATTTACTCTCGTTGCTTTGCTTATTCACCGTTTCGTGCGTTTTGATTTTTAGAACAAAGCAGGGTTTTGATTTTCGCGGGTTTTGAAATGAAAGTGTAACGCAAGTAAAGTATCGTTTAACTTTCTTAGATATATAACATGTATAATAAGATTAAGATCTTCACTTTGGTTGGATCAAACAATTTTTAAAGGATGTTGATGTTTGGAAAAGTGCAGTATTATTGTTATTATGGGATGGGTATGGTACTGATTCGAGACATTTTATTTCATTGAATACCTTTTTATTGATGATGAATTTGGTTAATTCAATCATTTGGGATGCCACTTATCAACCTTATAAATTTTAACATATAATTGATACTCTTATTAAATTGCTTTATTTTAATATATAGAATGGTTTCAAACTCATTATACTATCACACGTTTTGATAACAATATTTGTATTTAAAAAAACATTCATTTACAAAAATTTAAGTAACTTACAATTTTATTTTATTTTGAACGACAAGTAACTTACAATTTGACTTCTGAGTGGTTAATATTTTTGTACCTTTTTTCATTTAATGGTGGAGTCAAAAGATTAAGGGACGAGAAATTCAAGATTCATACCAATTTATATAGGATAATATAGTAGTGGGTTGGTTCTTCGACGAGTTCTCTTAGGTAGTGTTTGGTAGGTGAATATATTTTATTTTTGTAGGAAAGTGGTAGTGGCAATATAATATTCTCATGTTTGATACATAGATATCTAAAATTATCTTGGAAAAGTTTTATTTCCAAAATGTCACGTAACACATAAAAATGTTAACAAAGATGGCCATCGAAAATGTGGTATTTTAGGAATCCTTGTTGGTGGAAAAATGTTCACTAGAATTTCAGACAAATCAATATCGTGACCTAGCTGGTCGACTGAAATATAACCCATTTGTTTCAACAGGAAGCCTTCGCTTAATATCTAAGACACAAAATCGATTGACTGAATATGTTATTATATTTGTTGGTTGGCATTGTTCTCATTAAGATAGTTGCATGGTGGGGCATAGGAGAAACAAAAATATGAAAATAAAAATAAAAATTAGAACTCACAGAGAGAAAGACAGATCACAGTACAGAGAGCATTTTTTTGCTTTAGAGATATATATATACATACATATATATATATATATATATATATATATATAGAGAGAGAGAGAGAGAGAGAGAGAGGGTGTTTGAGTTTGAACTTTGAAGTTGAAGTGAGAGAGAGAACTCAGAGAAAATGCAGATGTTGAATATCAGATACAGAGAGAGAGAGAGGAGACAGAGGTGAGGGGGAAATGAACATTGCAATAAGAGAGAAAGAGCCTGGATATTTCAAATCGAGGGTAGTTTTGTAAATTTCGTCTATATTCCCAGCAATATTTTACAATCAACCAAACATAGCATTAGGAAAATTCACCTAATATTCCCGATAATATTTTTGCCTACCAAACAGCATTTTGGTAACATTCCTGGAATAGTTAATTTCCCATGATATTCCTGAAAATCATGATTCCCGGAAAAACAAAATTTCTCTTCTACCAAACGTCCCCTTGTTTATTTTGAGGGGGTAACCTGTGTTGCACCGACACTGAACACCGAACGAGACACGAGACAAGACACTAAACTCTCATACGTTAATTTAAAAAAATGTTAGATTTTGACATGTTATGACATATTTTGATATTAAATATTATTTTTAATTTATGTAGTGTATATTATATTTAATAATTTATAAAAAAAAAAGAATGAAGCTACAATTTTGCAAAGAAACGTAAGATATCACAAATATTTATATCAAACTCAATAAAATGGTAATCGTAATCCAACGAATCTAATAGTTGAAACTAAAAACGCAGCACAATCCCTGCAACGCGTATTGGAGTGTCGGAATGTCAGAAAATGTCGGACACAACACGTCAGATTTTTTGAAGTGTCGGTGCATCATTGGGGATAACCGCCTCTACCTAGCTCGATCACTGCTTGCATTGATTTGGCCAAACTTGAACAATTTGCTTAGCTGGACCCGCCCCGAATCGGACTAATCGCGAAGCGATGAACCGATGGAATATTTCCAAAAAAAAAGAAATCTATTAGAGAGCAAGAGATCCCTCTTGCTAAGGGAATGAATATGTGTATGATTGGATTGTAGTTACTCACTTTTTTTATGACTAATGCTCAATAAAATTAACAAAGTTTGATGAACGGTCCAATGCTCTCCCGTTCTTTTTAGTCAATTTTTAATAATACTCTATTGACCAAGGTATCATATTCAACCCTTTAAGAATCTGTAAATATTTATCGTCGCACTTAGTTATATGAATGAGTAATGTGCTTCATGGGCAGTTTTGGAAATGTTCTATGAATTTTTGTGTACATGATTGGAGCTCATCAATCCATTGGGCAAATTAATTTTAGTAATCTAAAAAATAATTAATTAATAATCACTTTTTTGATAAATAAAAAAGTTTTTGAAAAATGAAATATAATTTTTTAAAATTATTATTAATTTACATTATTAGCTTACGATAATAATTTGAAAACGAAAATATTAAGAGTATTGTAAAGTTTAGGTCTTATTTTAGTATTATTAAGAACAATTTTTTTTAAAGTAGAAAACTGAAGGGGAAGATCATTGGGAGAGAAGAGGAGAGGAGAAAGGAATGGAGAAAAGAGAGAGAATTTGTGAATTATTTTACCTAATAATTGTTGGGACGTCGGTCCCTCAAATTAGCATGGAAGTGATTCACATGTCGACACGTCGAGCGTGAAGCTCGGTACTTAGAGGTCGATCGACACACATTGAAATTAAAAATGCATAAGTGAGAGAGACAGAGAGACACGATCAAATTTTTAATGTGGAAAACCTTATCTAATGTAGAGAAGTAAAAACCACGGAAAACTAGTCCAGAAAATATTTCACTATGAAAAGAAAAATTACAAAATTACACTAGAAATACACTCAAACTTCACCAATGATGATTGTATTCTCAAACTTCTCTAAAGAGGTCACTCTTCAAACTTCTCTCTAAGGTACTCTCAAATTGTTCTTAAGCTAAAAACATCATCCTCATATTACAAATGATTTCATGTATATAGAGGTGAGGAGAATCCTCTACCTTCTTCCAGAATCTTCTACAATGATTAATGGGTAGCATTTATTGGTTGGACAGTCATTGAGCCATGCACCCATTAATGAGGTGCATGCCAGCATAAAGGAAAGAGTCACCCCAACAAGGCAACAATAACAAAATAATGCGCAAATGATTGCTAACTAACAAATGATAACAGAATGATAAATCTAACTAACATAAAGATAAATTGCAATTGAAATTAAACTAAAGAATCTTATCCTAGTATGTAGAAATATCCTAATAAAGCATCATAAAACAAATTTAACCATTGGGCTAGTTATGTCTCATAATCCTTGAAATGGGCTGGTAGCTTTGTAGTTCTTTTGGGCCTACTTGTAATTGGGCTTGTTATATTCCCCTTCCCATCAGGACAGACCTTGTCGTCAAGTTCCAGAACTGCTGGAGTGGATTACAAAAAAGGTTATGCTTCAACGGTTTGGATGGCATCATCAACATGCCGATGGAATGTTGAATTTACAACCAATGAGTTATTAAGAGGACGCTAACATGGTGAGTTCTCGCTGGATTGAAATTCGAAAACTGTAAGCTGATTGGGCAATACGCTATCATCCTTATCACTTGGTAGCAGCATCGTAAAAGACTTCTCAAGCAGTACATATTGAAAATATGTGTCTTGTGCAATGTGTATAATGTTGCCATTAATGAACCTTGAGATAACAAAAGTTCCTTTGAAGTAGCCTTGAATGTATTCCGCTTATTTCCTTTATTTGTAATTGCCATTTTGCATCCTCCTCACTAGAAACCATACTCTCATTCCCCTTGTCACTCATGATGTTTCTATTGCCCATCAATGATTCATGCATGTACCATTTTTTTACAATGTCTTTGCTTATAGTGTCTTATTATGTGCATTCCAAGAGAACAGTTTTGCGCACTATCTGCAGACTTTAAGTCGTATTATCATGGACCCTTGCATATTCTTCTTCACCTGACTGTGCATCGATGTTGACCAAAACGGGTATCTTGCCTTGTAGACTGTCATTTGGTGTGGGTAAAAAATTCGGACACAATGTGTGACCTTTAGGTTGTAGTGATGTAGCTTCTGTGAGGGGTTCATCATTATTTCAGTTTTCTAAATCCACCTCGTCTTCCCATGTAGCCGCTTTCGAATGGAGGTTGGACCATTGGATTAGCAATTATCTGAGTAAGAGACCTTGACGCCAAATGTTTATGGTTGCAAGGATTACGTTTGGTGTATGTTCGAGGTCTGACTGCGCTATTAAGGAGGGGTAGTTGGGTGGTGGTCTGTCAGCATGGTTATGAAATAGTCACAATAAGGAAATGTGAAAGACGTGGTGGAGCTAGGCCTCCGGTGGTAGCTGAAGATGGTAAGAAACAACACCAACCTTAGCTATTACTTGGTATGGCCCAAAGAATTTGGGTGAAAGTTTCTGCAAGGACATACGATGAAGAGAAAACTGATGATATGGTTATAAAAGAAGAAGGACCAAGTCTCCGGCTTTAAAGGTAAAATCACATATTTTTTCGTCAACTTGTGTCTTTATTATATGTTGTGCCTTTTTCAAGTGCTCACGAAGATTTTTCATGACCGAGAGGCGGTGGCTAAGGGTGGAGACAATGGCTTTTAGTTACGAAAGTATAGGCCCTGAGGTACTGTTCTAATGTCTTGTTCATTTGTTCTGTTTGGCCATCGGTCTGTGGATGACCGTTGGACATCCAAGGAAGAGTGTTATAAATAATATTGATTGTTGGCTGTTCATGATCATTATGACCGTTGAATGTTCTGTAACCACTAAATAAGTAATTAGGGTCATTTATCATATTATAACCGTCCTTGTCTTATGAGCCTATAAATAGAGACATCAAAGGACATGATAATGCAATAAGAATAGATTTTTCCCAAAAAAATTAAAAAATAAAAATATTTTCTCCCAATTATCTATATTTATTTTACAACAAGAATACTTTGTAATTTTTTTATATTATATATTTTATTAAAAAAGAATTTCCTAAATTTCTTTATGAAAGATATGGTTTTGATATTATAAGAAGAAGAAACGTAACTCCCAAAAAATTATTAATAAAAAAAGTAAACAATGGAGGAAGTGATTCGGAACAGTGACCATTGTGCCACTGTTCCAAGACTTTTTTACTTAAATTCCACGCCTGCGGACTTTTTTCCCAAACTGCCACGCAGGCAAGTTCGCTGGGAGTTGTAGCGAACTAGGCATGCTAATGTGTCAGCTTTTTGATGGTCCTGAAGTTCGCTACTGACACAGGCGAATTCTGCAGCATTTAATGCTCTACACCTTCCCACCAGTCAAGCTACGTGTCATGCACGCAACAGAGGTTGCTGGCCACATCAGCGAACTCTGGCTAACGACATAATGACATCATAAATTTTACATTTTTTTCGCAACACGGAGTGATCGCATCAAGATTGTTGTTCATATGGCATCAGACGAGGCGCAGGGAGCATTCACTTACCGCCAGAAATATGACGAGGCCCTTCAGGCTATGTCTGCATTTGCTGAGTTTGGTAGACTGACAGACCCTAGAGAGCCTGCATCTCCGCCGACAGTGGAGCCGCTTCGTCCTGAGCGTCGTAGGCAGCGTGCATGCCACGAGGGATTGCCACTAAATCATCAGACTCCCGCAGCGGCTGATCGGCCTGTGCTTGTGCAGTCTCTTCCACCGCGTCCAGTCGGGCAGTTTTACGCACCTTCAGGTGGTCTGTCGCAGCCGTACTGGTGGCCTCCGCAGTTTTTCCCTCCCACGGGCGGTTCTGGGCAGCCTAGTGTCCCATCGTCGCAGTACGAGTACCCATGGTTTTCAGCACCGTCGCAATCGTATCCGAGATATCAGCAACATTTCAGTCAGTCGTTCCCAGGTCAGACCAGTGGACCATCCTATTCGCATGTTGAGCCTCATGCGCATGAGCATAACCACTTTCTAGGGTAGTCTAGTTCGCAGCCTGAGCCCGGTCTGGATGAGTTTACAGAGGATTACAGACCGACATTCGATTCACCTGCCGTCATGGCCACACCGCAGGCATATTCGACTGACTATCTTCAGTCACCTTTATCTGGTCCTACAGGTGTGGTTTCACAGGAGGATATTGCGGGGGTTTTGGACGATGTTGATGGGGACGAAGGATCCGAAGCAGCCATTGCAGTCGGAGGAGACGGTGGAGACGGCATCAAGCGTAACCCTGATAGACAGGCCAGGGAACGGTGTTTCTTGTCACCGTATGAGCATGACCAGGCACGTTGTGCCAAGTATCATGTGAGGAGGCGACAACAGTGACTTGCTGATTTATCATATGACTTTATATGTATTTACTGTTTTTATTTGGGTACTCATTCTATGTTTATGCATGTCAAATGTTTTTCCATTTATTACTGTTTCCTGGCTTTGATGTTATTCAAGCATCATGTGGCGGTATATGCAATGCAAGGGTCAATACGAAACAAGGATTAATTACCAACACGCACACGATAATATTCTTACTAAACAAGTTACAATCACTAAATTGGATAACAATGTACGATAATGAAATCAAATAAAAACATGCATAATTAAATACATTACAAAAAACACGTGACAACACGCAGGATGACAAGGTAACAACATTTCAACAAGTTTGTATCACACGATCACCTGACATTTATGTGCCTTGCAGGCGAGATGGACAACGACGTCTGTCATGGCCAACAACCCTACAATAACCACATCTTGCCTGCGTAGTCGCACCTTCGCGCTGATCCATTTCATTACGGATGCGGGTACTTTGCGGCCTACCTTTTTGACGTCTAAGTGAAACATCCGGGAGAATGGTTGGGCCTTGGCCGGGTGGGATGAAGTCTTCATTACCAATTGGGTACCATTGCTCGGAATATACCTGGCATTGATATGATGCACTATATGCATGATCAATGTATTGTAAGGGGTCATGGTTTCCTGATTTGCATGTTGCAATCACATGACTACATGGGTACCAAAAAGCAGTAAACTCACCACACTGACATACTCGATCAGCTAATGAAACCCACCATTTATTTCTGCCTCTATGAGTTCTTTGATTGTAAGACTCTTGAACTTCAAATCGTGTTTTATGTCTGTCATATGATGTAACAAAGTGTGCTGCAACATTTTGTTGGTTTTTAACGTATGAAACCCAGAACACTTTGGCGTAACGATTACCTTTGTCCATCTCTTCCCGAGCCTCCTGCCCGTGTGCCAAAAAGTATTGATTTAGCCTAGCGTATGTGATGCGCATCAAAGACGTGATTGGTAAGTTTCTGGCACCTTTAAGAATCTTGTTAACACACTCGGGCAAGTTTGTAGTCATGTGGCCAAATCGTCTTCCTTCAGCATCGTACAATATACTCCATTTTTCCTTCGAAATTCGATTAATCCATGTTGCAATTTGTGGGCTTGATTCTTTAAATTTTTCCAAACCAGCGTCAAAATCCAATCGCGATGTAGTGTAACCTGTGCATGACAACACATATTTGAAAATCAATTACATTAGTAATATACATACAATTGCTAACGATACAGGAAACATAGAGCAAGAACCATACCTAACTTCTCTAACTGCTTCTTCAACATGATATTTTTGAACTTATGATTGAAATTACTTGCCAAATGTCTTAGGCAAAAAACATGGTACACTTTGGGTGGTTGCCACCCTAAGTCAACATTATTGACGGCCATCAATATACCGATATGTCGATAAAAAAACAAGACATATTCCATCTTTCTGAGTCACATGGATCCGTAACATAGCCAAAATCTAGGACCAATTTTCAATATTCTCACAATTAACAACAACAAAAGCAACAGGCAGGACATAATTGTTACCGTCAATAGCTGTAGCAATCAATAACATTCTGCGGTATTTTCCATACAAATGTGTCCCATCGATCTGGAGCATAGGCTTGCAATAATTAAATGCATCACAATATTGTTTGAATGTCCAAAAAACCCTTTTGAACACCTTGTGCGATCCATCGAGACGACCATCAATCCTATGTTCACGTCCAGTTTATAAGAAGACCCTGGAGAAAACAATAACATATAATCCAACCATCTCGGCAGAAACGCGTACGACTTATCCCAATCCCCAAAGACCCTCACAATTGCCTTTTGCTTTGCTTTCCAGGCCTTTCTGTATGATATATGAAATCCTAAATTAGATGCAATCCTCTCCTGGATTAAGCCAATTTTTACGCTAGGCTCCTCACGTATCATTTATGCGATTTGACAAACAACAGCATATTAGCGTTACAAATACAATATTTATTTAAACATAGAGTTGTTGGTTGACTTACCGATGATCAATGAACAAATGGAACTAAAGTTAAGTTGTTTGTGATCATGTGAAAGTGTTTGACTAACACATGTATGGATGTTGTTCCGTATGCCTATTTCCATTCATGACCGCCTTTTTTAAGATATGCCCGCATCCTCCATGGACAACCATCATTGTGATTTTGACAAATCATGATCAGCCTTTTCGTATCACTTTTTAGCACGACAGTTGTGCGATTATTTGCCATACAATATTGTTTGATGGCCATTTGTACATCCTGCTTGCTTTCAAACTGCTGGTCCTTATAGAGCTCTTGACCCATTTGCTAGTTTGGTACTTAAGCCCCTTGCATGTCATCACACTCTTGATCGGGGTGTGCCCAGTTAATGTTCGTATAATGTGGTATTTGCGACCAAAATGGTACATTATCCTCTCCTGTTTGACACAAGTTCGCATGTCATTAGTAATACCATTTTAAAATAAAATAAAACTCAAACGGTAAATTACCTTACCTGCAGTAGGTGGTGGGTCATGCGTACCAACAATGCCCGGTGATGGAATCAGTTCAACTAATGCAGTAGACGGCTCCATTTCAAAATCACCATCAACGTCTGTATTCGACGAGTCACTGTCAGGGACTAGACCTTCATCAACCTCTTCCTCGGAACTATCAGTACACCACGACGGATCATACATGTCATTGGCAGGAATCACATCTAAAGGTTGTGTTATTGGGGGTGATGGTGGTGGAGGTGACACATGCATATCATCCAGATTTACTTGCGGCTCCCTGTTAATGTCTATGGAGTAACTGGTAGGGATGGAACTTTGAGTGGTTGCCTTTACACCGGTGTTTAGTTTCGCATACAACTCAATGTATTAGGACTATCCATGCTGTCGAAATGCATCAACTACTAGTGACACATCTTCATCCTCAACCACCTCCACAACAACCCATTGCACCGGGTTACCAGAAGCACATCTAGCAATCAGTCGGGACAGGGATTGACCTCATTGTAATCTCAACTTCTTGTATATGATTTTTTTCAGCTCGGTATATTTGCAACGCGGACTCATGCGGAACATCTTCGTATCTCCCTCAAACACTTTACCGTTCGGTCCAAAATATCTCCTCCCATTGTAATATAAAATACATATTACATCATTGTTACTCTCACTCATTTTATGTACTGAAATAGCAAAAAATAACAAACAAGTATGGATCCTTTAAAGGAAAACGCACGAGGATGACAAAGTGGGTTTGGAAGGGGATGGGGTGGGGTTTAAATAGCACTGAGTTCGTTACCTAGGCCAGCGAACTGTAACTGTCGGCAGATAGTTCACTTACCCATGCAGCGAACTTCTGGGGAGCTGCCACGTGGCACAGAGTTCGCTGCTGGGTCCAGCGAACTGTGTCAGTTGCTGCCACTTGGCACCTAGTTCGCTGGCCCAGTCAGCGAACTGTGTGCCAATTGACACATGACAATGAGTTCGCCTTGACCCCCAGCGAACTAGGTTCATGTCAGACACGTGGTACACTTAATTCGCTTTGGGTGACAACGAACTTGACATACGTTTCAGCATTTATTGCACCCAAGTTTGCCTGTGTTAGTAGCGAACTCATGAACCATCAGAGGCTGACACATCAGCATATATAGTTCGCTACAATGCCTAACGAACTTGCCTGTATGACAATTTGAAAAAAATGACTATTGACATGATATTTAGATAAATAAAATTGTGAAAAGTGACAAAATGGTCACTCTTTCAAGTGATTCAACGTATAATAGGATGGGCTGCAACATGTAGCATATCATGATTATGGATAATAATCTTCCGTCATGCCATGTGGCATTTTTCAGGGCCTAAAAATGCGGACACTTGAAACTTGTTTCGTGACAGAAGCTATTGGGCGACGGCCCACGAAGAATTCAAGCGTGTTTAATTATGGTTTGGCGTCCGCTTCTCCAGAAACTTCTCATAGAGGAATCACAACCTCACACTTCCTCTTCTATATAAACCACTTCTACCTTGGCACGTTCTTGCTTTCGAAACGCTACCCATTACGTGTCGTTTACCGAAACAGTTGTTGCTGATTCTCCATCTTCAAAGAAGGCGAGCCCTCGTGGTTTAACTGCTGCTATGGTAAGCTCGAATCTCATCCTCTCTTGGATATATGGAGAACCATCTCGTTGATTGCTTTTTCTGTTTCGTGAAATTTGTTTTAGAAATTGAAATTGTTCTTCGCACGGTTTTGAATTTTGCTGTTGTATCAGGGATTTCAATTTTTCTCAGAATCTCTTGAAATTGTTTTGCCTCAGTATTGGAGAGGATATATATATATATATATATATATATATATATATATATATATATATATATATATATATATATATATATACTACTTTTAGACAACTACGGTTGATGTTGATAATTCGTGTTTATGTATATATTATTGTTATGGTTAAATTGTAGAAGTTTAGATTACAAATCAATTATTGGAGATGTTATTTTTGATTTTATACACATGCAGGCTCAGCTATTTATGTGGATTGACATTGTCTGTTTATTAATAATTCATCAATGTTTATTATAGATAACTGATTTTTATTTTATTTTTTATTTTTGGGTGTTCGCTGAATTGATGCAGATGTCGTCGTATTCAAGAAGATCAAGGTTAGATGTTTGTTAAATGGTTAAATTTGCTATTCTGTTTGAAGTGGCATGCATTAATACTTATAGATGTTCTTTTTTCATCTGATAGGTATTCTCCTTCTCCTTCTCCATTCAAGCGGTATAGCAGGTCCGTGTCCAGGTCTCTTTCAAGGTCGAGGTCAAGAAGCCGTTCAAGGTAGGAGACTTTTCTTTTTCCCTGAATCTTTATTCTACATTTGTGAAATCTTGCTTCTTTGATATCATTTTTCATTATCTGAAATGCTTTAATGAACACGATTTGTTTTCTTCTCGTGATTTAGGAGCCCATCAAGAGATGTAGAAAATCCAGGAAACAATTTGTATGTGACAGGATTGTCTCCTAGGATCACCAAGAAAGAACTGGAGAGGCATTTTGCTGCTGAGGGAAAGGTATGCCCTTCGACCCATTATATACTTGTTGGTATTTCTAATTTAATAGTTGAAGTAGCTTAATGTTCGATAGAGATTTAAATATGTTGCCTCTCAACTTTTTCTTACTTGTGAGTTGCTTGTCTTAGGTGAAGGATGTACATCTGGTAGTTGATCCATGGACAAGGGAATCCCGTGGGTTTGGGTTTGTGACAATGGAGACACTTGAGGAAGCTGAACGATGCTTAAAGTATCTGAATCGGTCTGTACTTGAAGGGCGTGTCATCACTGTAGAGAAGGTATACTTTATGAGCAATATCTTATTTTTGGGCTCGGATAATGAAATGCTTTGGTTTTAGTTCAACTCCAATGCGTGGAAGATATATGATTAATTTACTCTTTAAGTTCTTCATAAGTTTTGAAAGTGTTGTGCTTCTTTCCATTTGAAGTTTCTGTGGCAGCCAGCAGGTTAGCTGTGTGAAGCAGCTCTTCATCAAACTCTCAAATCACAACTAAACAAACAAATCAAATACATCAACAAGTATCAGATCATTGGGGTTGTATGCCCTGCATTTCTCTCTCTCTCCTTGCATTTATATCTTGTTATTTCATCTTCACCTAATTTTTATGGTTCGTAATAGCCTTCTCTGACAATTGCATTGTTTTGATTTACTTTTTTGGGGTAAATATGTAATATTTTGATTTTATGTTACTTGTCATTACTTGCCTCATCCCGCATAGTACTACTGCCTTGTCCTCATGCTGTTTTTTTTTCCATTTACTGCAGGCTAGAAGACGACGTGGTCGAACCCCAACACCTGGGAAGTATCTAGGGCTGAGGACTATTCGCGGTGTGTATTGTTCTTTCCTGTGATATTATTATTTGTTGTTGACAAATATTCTCTATACTTATGTTTAATCCCTATTATCCTATTTCATATAGCACGTAGACGCTCCCCAAGCTACTCTCCTCGTCGGTCTCCCGGTTATTCTCCATACAGAAGAAGCTATAGTCGTTCACCATATTCTTCAGATCGTAGTAGGAGTCGTTCTTATTCTCCTGACTACCGACGGAGGAGGTCTTATTCTCCTGAATACCGGCGAAGGAGCTCATACTCTCCATACCACAGCCAGCACAGGTCATATTACGAGAGACGCAGGTCATATTACGATAGACGCAGGTCATATTCTAGGTCTCGCTCCCCTTATAGCAGGTCACCTGTAAGCATGCGTGACAGATCATACTCTCCCTATGACTCGAGATATGACTCACCTGATGATCACTACTACAGAAGGCACCGTTACAGGTCAGTCTCTCAAAGTGTCTCACCCAGGCCAAGGAGAAGGTCAAGAAGGAGCTATTCAAGAAGTGCCTCTCCTGTTCGAAGGAGGAGCTATTCACCTAGTGTTTCCCCCATGCCAAGGAAGAGTTATTCGAGAAGCTCTAAAAGAAGTGCTGGTTATTCGAAACGTAGGCATTCAAGAAGCCCAAGTGTGAGTGTGAGTGCAAGTTCAAGATCAGTATCAAGATCGAATACTCCTAGATCTGCCTCTCCTTCAACTTGAAATTTGTTGGACCGAGATCCGGCTTGACATCTTAGGGTTATAGTTGGTATTGGTGTGAAGAGGATATATGTAGTTATAGATTAGATGTGAGTATTTCGTTTTAGTTTTGTTCAGGACTAGTATCGAGAGGCCTTAATGCATGCTATTTCGTTGTTAGCTTTAGCGCTCAGGACTTGCATCAAGACACCTAATGCATGCTACTTTATTTTACTATCATCTCTATAATATCATGGGTGCTGTGTTGCGCTGTTGCTGTTAGTATAGATGATACGATCATGCGTTTCTATTGGTTTGGTTGCATTTTACTTTATTTTTGCTTGTGCTTTTTACAATCATCTCGTTTTTTTCTTTCTTTCCTGATTTCAGATTTTAATAAAAATATAGTGGATTACTTCATAATGTTGGTATGGTCACTCAAATATTTTTCCTGGTTTTAAGAGCTTAAATCCTTTATTCTAGATCGCTAATCGGACTATGTCCACTGAGTGGTGGGTTGAGTGTCCCTTCACGATATATTCTAACAAAAATTTCATACTGTTTGCTCTTATTCAAACGAATTGGAGGACTGAGAACGTTTTAAATTTGGGAATTGTTTTTCTTATTTTATATAAGATAAAACAATTTTCTTACAAAGTCAAATTTTATGTGGGATTCATTTTAATTTTTTTAATTTTTCCTATTCTCTCTTTTTTCTCTTCTTTTTGTGAGTGTAGGAATATTGTTCTTATTTTTGTAAAATAAAAAAATATCCCTCTAAATTTTCAGCATCAAAATGTCGGTTGCAATTACACTGTTTTGAATTGTGAATTGATGAGTTTATTTTATTATTTGAATATTTTATATTAAGAGAAAGTAAATTTTTTTTATCTATTATTTAGGATGTGGAAAGAACAATAAGACAAATTAATGAACGAGAAATTAGTTTTATTTTTATGCTTTTCAATTAAAAAGGATGAAAGATAATACTGGGTAGAAAAGAGAATGAATTTTGCTAAATTTTATTTCATATTATCTTGTTTTGAACAATACGAGGGGTAACTAATATTGAGCTGCTGCTGCTTTTTTTTTTTTTTTTTTTATCGATATGAATATGCCCCAAACCATCGGATTTTTAACTAATTTTAATCCATTTTGGTTACAAAAATTAATGAACAAGGAAAGGAATAAATAAGAAATTATTTTTATTTTATTTTTTCCGAATTAAAAAGAAAAATAATAGTAGATAGAAAAGAGAATAAATTTCATTAAATCTTATTTCATTATATCTTATCTTGAACAATATAAAGCGTAAGTGATATTAAGCTTTGATTTTTCTTTTTAAAAAATATATGCCCTAAAGCAACGAATTTTTAATTTAGCATAAACGTTCAAAAAAATGAGTTCGGTTTTGTTATCACAGACCAAAGCTAATGGTTGGGCTTAGATTTTAATAAAATTATTTTTAAAAGAATTTATGCTAAAAGAACTAATTTTTATTGTAGCTTAAATTTAATGAAGTATTTTTAAAATATTTAATTTGTATTTTGAAAGTTAGTTTAAAAGAATTTTTTATTTAGATAAGACAAAACAATTACTTTTAAAGATAAAATTAAATAAAAAGGTCTTCCACAACTCCATGAACTGATAAAATGATATTAAAATCAAAGTCAGTTTAATGATTAAATACTCGCTCTCGCCACTAATGAGATAAGTCCCGTCCAAATTGGTGAGCAAGATCTTGGCAACTTGGTTCCCTCAAATTCGGTTAAGCAGTCTTTGTGCGGGAGTCAATCAACAAGATCCTGATCTCGGATCTCGGCAATACCTCGGCCTGAACATCACCAGGTCGGGCAGCGCAGCGGAAAAATCAAAACAAAAACAGGAGAGAGAGAGAAGAAGAACACAACCAGATTTAACGTGGGAAAACCTTCTCCAATGAAGAAGTAAAAACCCACGGGACCTAGTCCAGATCAAAAAATCCACTATGAAAATAATGGTTACAAATAATCAAATACACCAATGTGGTGGTTAACTCAACCTCTCCAACAATGGTGATAATCAAACTACTCTAGAGATGTTTCACTCAAACTCTCTCTAGAGATCTCTCAAATGCAAAGCATAAAACTTTGCTCAAACAATCAAATAATTTTTCTCTCAAATCTGACCTATCCTCCACCCACAACTAATGAGTATATATAGAGGAGGTGGAAATTAGGGTTAGGGTTTTTAGGGAACCCCTCAAATGGGCTTGGCTTAGCATTGAAGAAGGAAGCCCAACAAATCTCCCCCTCCGACTTCAATGCGTCGGCTTCAGTATCAACCCGGCTCCTTCACAGCAGTCTTCAAATTTTCTTGCTGGAACTGGCTTTGTCATCATGTCGGACCAATTTTGGTCAGTGAGAACCTTGACGAGTTCGAGCTCACCACCTTCCACCACATCCCGGATCCAGTGATACCTCACATGAATATGCTTAGTGCGGGAGTGATAGGTTGAATTCTTCGCAAGATGGATTGTGCTTTGATTGTCACAACCCAGCTCGTACTTGTCTTGATCATGGCCGAGTTCCATGAGGAACTTCTTCATCCACAACATCTCTTTGCTTGCCTCAGTAGCGTCAATGTACTCAGCCTCAGTTGTAGATAGTGCAACACATTTCTGAAGTCTTTATTGCCAAGAGACAGCACCTCCGGCAAATCTCATCAAATATCCCGTCGTCGATTTTCTCGAGTCAGCGTCTCTCCCTAAATCAGAATTCGAGTAGCCTTGCAACTCGGCTTTGCCTTCTCCAAATCGGAGACATAAGTCGGTTGTACCTCGGAGGTACTTGAAGATCCACTTCACTGCTTCCCAGTGTTCTTTGCCGGGGTTTGACAAATACCGGCTTACCATTCCAACAGCATACGCCAAGTCGGGTCTAGTGCAAACCATTGCATACATCAAGCTTCCGACAGCGGATTGGTACGAGACTCATCATTTCATCTTTGTCTTCATCAGATCTCGGACATTGCTTCTGGTTCAGCTTTATGTGTCCGGCTAGGGGGGTGCTCACTGTTTTGGCTTTGTCCATGCTAAATCTCTTCAAAATCTTCTCAATATATTTCTCTTGACTCAGCCACAGTAGCTTCTTCTGTCTATCTCGGATGATCTTGATTCCGAGAATCTGCTTTGCAGGGCTGAGGTCCTTCATTGCGAAGGACGAGCTCAACGCCTTTTTCAGAGCGGCTATCCTCGATTTATCTTTCCCTACAATAAGCATGTCGTCAACATATAACAACAAAATCAGAAAATCTCCAGCCTCATACCTCTTCACAAATACGCAGTGGTCAGCTTCAGTCTTCTCAAACTTATGATCAATCATGAATTATTCAAATTTCTTGTACCACTGCCGATGTGCTTGCTTCAAGCCATAGAGGCTCTTCTTCAACCGACATACCAAATCTTCTTGGTCTGGAGCTTGGAATCCTTCAGGTTGCTCCATATATATTTCTTCTTCTAAGTCACCGTAAAGAAATACCGTCTTCACGTACATTTGTTCTACCTCGAGGTCCATCGAAGCCGCCATGGCTAACACGGTTCGGACCGAGGTCATTTTCACAACAGGAGAAAAATTCTCCTCAAAATCAACTCCTTTCTTCTGATTGCAGCCTTTCACTACAATCCCACGGGACCTATTTGTTCTTCAGAGCTCGTCTTCCTTCTGGCAACTCGGTCAGCTCATAAGCCTGATTCTCGTGCAGAGACTTCATCTCGTCTTGCATTTCCTTTTTCCATTCTTCTTTCTCTGAGCTCGTCACAGCCTCATCATAACTCTGAGGCTCACCGTCTTCAGCAACAACGGTGTATTCATCAGATGGGTATCTTGTAGAGGGTCTTCTTTCTCGAGTTGGATATCTCGGCTGTTCTTCAGCTTGAGAACCCGGTTCATCATTCACATCCCGGATCTCATCATCAACACGGACCTCAGTGTCTTGGTCATCTTCAGCTTGTTGCTGATCATCAATTTCTTCATTCTCTTGATTTTCTCCCCCTGCTTCAGCTCAGACAGGAGGGATGGGTTCTTCACGTCTGACAGTAACCCGGACTTTGGGCTTCGAGATGTCATGAATGTTCTCATGCTCATGAAAGATCACATCTCGGCTTCTCACGATCTTCTTATTGATTGGATCCCAAAGTTGGAACCCGAACTCACATCTCGGCGAACCAAGATAGATGCATTCTTTTGTCTTTGCATCAAGTTTGGCCCTTTCATCTTTAAGGATATGCACGAAAGCTCGGCATCCAAACACTTTCAGTTGATTATAGGCCGCTTTCCGACCTGTCCAGACTTCTTCTGGAATTTCTCCTTCAAGTGGCCGTGATGGTGAGAGGTTGATCAAGTCAACAACAGTTTTGACGGCTTCTCCCCAGAATGATTTCGGTAACCCGGCATTGGATAACATGCTTCGTACCTTCTCTTTAATAGTTCTATTCATCCGCTCAGCCAGTCCATTCAGCTGAGGTGTCTTGGGGGGCGTCTTCTCAAGTCGAATCCCGGCCGCTCTTGCAGTATGCATCAAATGGGCCGCAATACTCACCACCATTATCAGATCGGACCACCTTCAATTTCTTGCGAGTCTCCCTTTCAACCATTGCATGAAATTCTTCAAAGGATTGGAGTACCTGGTCTTTAGACTTCAACAAATATACCCACACTTTGCGGGAATGGTCATCAATAAATGAAACAAAGTACTGAGCTCCTCCAAGGGATCTTTCCGACATGGAGCAGACATCAGTATGGATGAGGTCAAGAATATACCTGCGTCGTCTAGGTTGATCCGGTCTCACAAAAGAAACCTGGTGCTGCTTTCCAGCTAGGCAGTGCGTGCAACTCTCCAACGCTTGGCCTTTCAACCCGGTCAGTAATCCCTTTTTGTTCAGGATCTATAGCCCTTTCTCGCTCATGTGGCCGAGGTGCTTGTGCCATAGCTCCAAGCTAGGTTCATCTCGGACAGAATTGGCTTCTCCGCCATTGATCTTTCCTTGCATCACGTACAAGGAGCCTTCCTTCTTACCTCGAGCCACGACCAAGTTTCCCTTGGCCAGCTTCCATCTCACACTACCGAAGTAGTTCACTAACCCGACATCATCAAGTTTTCCTACCGAGATTAGGTTCAAACGCATGTCAGGAACATGCCTTACATCTTTCAACACAAGTCGACATCCGACATCCATGGTCAGAGTTACATCACCGACACCAACAATCTTGCTGGTCACTTGATTTCCCATCTTCACGACTCCAAAATCACCACCTCGGTAAGAGGAGAAAAAACCTTTGTGTGGAGTAATGCGGAAGGAGGCACCAGAGTCAACAATCCAAGTGCAGTCATTATATGCAACATTCAAATAATTATCCTCACCAAGGAGGAATATCTCGGCATCAGGGTTGGCAGCCACCGCAGTGGTGCTCTTGTCTTCCCTCTTTTTGGGAATAATCTGATCCGGCTTCACAGAGCCGTTCTTCTCATCATTCTGCAGGGTCCAGCAGTCTGGCTTCTTGTGACTTGTCTTTCCACAGTAAAAGCACTTCAACTCATATTTCGGCTTTAACCGACCTCTGGACTTGTCTCGTCTGTCACGACCTCTACCTCGGCTTTTGCTTCTACCGCGGGAGTCGGATTTCCCTTTGTTCTCAGCAACGTTGGCCTCAGACGTACTCGAAGTACCTCGTTCTCTTCTCCTGGATTCTTCGCCCAGGAGGCTGTCTGTCATGACATCCATCTTCAATTTTCCATCCGGAGTCGAGTTATTCAGGGTCACCACCAGAGTATCCCAGCTTTCTGGCAGCGAGCTCAACAGCAGCAATGCCTGCAATTCTTCATCAATTTTCATATCAGCCTTTGACAGCTGATTCACAATACCTTTGTAGGTGTTCAGGTGTTCAATCATGCTCATGCCGTCTTTGTATTCAAGCTTAACAAGTCGG
This sequence comes from Gastrolobium bilobum, assembly GCF_033153095.1. NCBI lineage: Eukaryota > Viridiplantae > Streptophyta > Magnoliopsida > Fabales > Fabaceae > Gastrolobium > Gastrolobium bilobum. The sequence goes on from NW_026898430.1 coordinate 313,480, forward strand.
CGAACCAGGTGTTCTTTATTCCTGGGAGTCTTCTTCTGAATCATGGACTCTAGCTTCGTCCACAACTCATACGCGTTCGTGAATTCGGACACGTGCTCAAAGAGGCTTTTATCAATATATTTCCTGATCGTGGCTACCTCCTTCCGACTCAGGATCTCCCACTCCTTATCAGTTTTGCCTGCCGGTCTCTCATCAAGGATAATGGGCTCATGCAGATCTTTGTAGTAGAGATGATCTTCCATCATCGGTCTCCAATAAGTGAAGTTGTCTGCGGTCAACTTGAACATATCTCCATAATGAGTTATGCCACTGGTCTCCATCTCGTCTCCCTCATAACCCGTCGAACTCGGGCTCTGATACCACTGTTGGCAACTCGGTTCCCTCAAACTCGGTTAAGCAGTCTTTGTGCGGAAGTCAATCAACAAGATCCTGATCTCGGATCTCGGCAATACCTCGGCCTGAACTTCACCAGGTCGGGCAGCGCAGTGGAAAAATCAAAACAAAAACAGGGGAGAGAGAGAAGAAGAACACAACCAGATTTAACGTGGGAAAACCTTCTCCAATGAAGAAGTAAAAACCCACGGGACCTAGTCCAGATCAAAAAATCCACTATGAAAATAATGGTTACAAATAATCAAATACACCAATGTGGTGATTAACTCAACCTCTCCAACAATGGTGATAATCAAACTACCCTAGAGATGTTTCACTCAAACTCTTTCTAGAGATCTCTCAAATGCAAAGCATAAAGCTTTGCTCAAACAATCAAATAATTTTTCTCCCAAATTTGTTCTCTCAAATCTGACCTAGCCTCCACCCACAACTAATGAGTATATATAGAGGAGGTGGAAATTAGGGTTAGGATTTTTAGGGAACCCCTCAAATGGGCTTGGGCTTAGCATTGAAGGAGGAAGCCCAACACAAGAAACCCAAAAAAAAAAAAAAAATTGCTAGAAAAAGAACGGCGCCATGTGAAGGATGTTCACTTTCAGTAGGTGAGTAACCAAACTCGTTCAATTATGGTACATTAATTCTTGCAGAAGCAAACAAACACATCAAAGGGTCAAAATCTAAAACATGTTTTGTATAGACAGATATAAAGTGAAGAGAGAAATTCCTGTTAGGCAGTTTTACCTAAAAATTTATTTAGTATAAAAATTCTTTTTACTTTGTATAGATTTCTATCACTTCTAAAAGTTACATTTGTCACCATTTCATGAATTGATTAGAAGCATTTGGAAAGTTATTTTTCTATATATTAGGTTAAGACTAATAATTAACTAAGTCCGCTAATATGTTTACTTTATTAGTTTATTAACAACTTGATGATTTGATTTAAATTTGAGTATTTATTAAAATTTTCTCCTTAGGCTAAACTAAAAAACAATAGCATTTAAACTTTCAAGGACAGGATATCATTCAAGAGAACCAGAGCAGTCCATTATAAAGATGAACAATAATACTCAATTTGGAAGGCTAAGCAAATTTCAGACATTAATTGAAAAATAAAATATTAAACTATAGATTTGCATATAGAAAGCTCTAGCTGTCAGAAGCAGATGGGTTGAGGGCACTTACTATAAGAACAAGGTTGAAACCAGATATGGCATACTTAACAGGAAGCTAAAAATCTTTCTCATTCACTCTTTATACAGTGAATTCTTTTTATTCATTTCTTTTTACTTATCATTATTTGTGCTATACAGAGACTTGAATGCAAGGGATATCCCAGCTGAAATTTATGGTACACGGCACTCTTGTATATTCCAAATTTCCTTGGCATACTGAGCAATTGTCCTGTCACTGCTGAACTTTCCACTCCCAGCAGTGCTTAAGATAGACATTTTTAGCCACCTTTTCCTATCACTGCATGCAAAACACACACATAAAAGATATAAAAATCAAACCACTCCCCATTAAATTAAACCCTGACTAGCGAGGACAGGAGTGACGACAATCCTTGTACGCAACTTTATTCTCGCATATTTACAAAGAGGTTGTTTCCAGAATTCAAACCCACGATTTATACTTAGAACAACTTAAAAGTTTTAGGGCTACCAATCCATTCATGACTACACAATACTTTTTTTTTTCCTATAACTATCCTGGCAGGGGTAGCAACCTATTAATATTGGGCTATGTGGTTCTGTCACCATTAAAACCTCATAATTAATGGATGAAAATTGTCAAAGTCAACTTTAAAGTAAGCTTCCCCTATGAAAATTTGCGGATAAGGCTAACCTAGTAGGGATGAATGAGGTTAAGATCAAGCACTAACAGTTTGACTAAACCACTTTATAAGCATGCTGTAAGTTCAAACATTAATTTTTGAAATGTTGTTTAGAAATTTTGCTTTAACAAAGTAACATGTTGAATTATGCAACTTTGCAAAAAAGGTTTTATTTCAACCACAAAGGTAGAGGAAACTAAGACGTGAAATGTAGAGAAATTGGATCTTACCGATATGCTTCGTCTACTCTTGCCTGAGCATCCATGTAGCTTGGGAAGTCATAACCAACAAGAAAGTAATCACCACGGCCGTAACCAGAATTTCCTTCCAAAGACTCAAGCATGGTGCTATAGTCATAGCTTCCGAACACCCCACTTCGAATAAACTTTTTTGCCTCTTCAAACCGAGGATCAGGTTTGAACTATAAATCAAAAAAGTGGTAATGTTAGGAAACCTTTTTGTGGAAAATTTGAAAATTTAAAGTTCACAACTTAGAATGAATGTATCTGCATACCAGTCCCTTCTCCCTTTCCTTCCTCAGTCTAGGGACATCTTCTGCTGTTGCACCAAAGAGGAAAAAATTCTCCTCACCAATCTCCTCCCTGATTTCTACATTAGCTCCATCCAAGGTACCTATTATAAGGCACCCATTCAAAGCAAATTTCATGTTGCTTGTGCCACTTGCTTCCATGCCTGCAGTGCTAATATGCTGGGATAGCTCACTCCCTGGAATCAGCACCTCTGCAACAGACACATTGTAATTTGGGACAAACACAACCTGAAAAAAGTGTTAAGTAAGAAGATATTAGATTTTGTTCTTCAATAAGCATAATATTCAGTAATTTATCTCTATTACACATTACTATACAATGTAAGTATTCCCATAGACATGTATGTATGTGCCCATGATTAGTCAAGTAATCAAGCATAAATAATATTAAGAATCCAGGTCTAGTTCCACAGACCCCAAGGTTTCCCTCATTCGATTCCTCTTCTACCAAATAACTTATCAGATTGTAGGAAACTAATGAAAAACGTTCCTACTGTGGCCTATAAATTGCTTCCAGTAGCAAGCAAGTTAAAAAAAATAAGATAATCATAAACATTTATTGCAATTGATTGTGAAAATATACATATATGTCTTCCCCAAGCACTGGGACAGAAAAGTGGAGCTTTGGCGAATTATGCCGCTGCTAAATAAAGGAATCATAAACTGACAGGAGATATGGTATAACATTAAATTTCTTTTGCTTTTGGTACACATAATCAATTTTAAGGGCCTGACATGAAACCATTAGCAATAACTTTAATGCTCTCCATCATTATAAGCAGATAGGTACGATACTTTATGAACAAAGCACTTGGTATCTTAAGTTTTTCAACTTTTAAAAACAAAGGCACTAATGTTATCTAGAAAGTTAATACAAAATTTAAGTTACCTTCAAGTAGCTATTGATCTCAGGATCACTGTTGACAACAGCACCAACATCATTCACCAGCCTGACTATTATTTTAGCATTTGTGTATGTTGCAAATGCCTTTCCTCCAAACATCACAGTGCGCGGAGTTGTATTTTTTCGCTCTTCAGGGCTCATCTCCTATTACAGATTAGTTATAAGGGCTATATTCAGTACAGACCATATCTTTTGTATAATCCTATGATCTTTTAGAAAATACAGTGACAGTATCTCCTAGATGAAAGCAGATGAAATATCATTAGAGACAGTGTTGAGATGAATTAGCATGAGACATCAAGCCAGACTAAGCATAGTGTCTAAATATTAATGTATAGAAAAAAAGAAAGAAAAAGAAAGAAAGAAGAAGCTAAAATAGCTGCTTAGGTGCAAGATACAGACATAGTTAACCATGACTCACTATGAACACAGGTTAAAAGTGTTAACAAAAAATATTCGTAAATTGGAACAATGAGCATTTCACAAATTTACTTTGTCAAACAGTGGGCTGAGTTTATACCTTTAACTTCTTGTATCTATAAATCACACCAAGAATATTTAGTAGCTGCCTCTTGTATTCATGGATACGCTTGACTTGAATGTCAAATAGACTATCTGGGTCAATGCTCTCCCCTGTCACCTGCAGAACATACTGTGCTAAGCGCTGCTTATTAGCCATCTTTGCAGACAGCCATTCTTCTTGTAGATCTTCATTGTCAGCAAACTATAGGGGAAAAACACCAAGAATTGAATGTGAGAATGCTGCAATAATTGGAATCAGTTAGTTACAGAGAAGAAGCATCCAGGCACTCACCTTTCGAAGACCCGTTAATAAGTCAAGATTGGTTACCCATTGATCAGTTTTTAACCACTTAGTGATTATGCTGCTTAGCTCGGGACTGCAAAAACGGAGCCATCTTCGAGGTGTAATGCCATTGGTTTTATTTTGGAACTTTGTTGGCCATATTGAAACATAATTTGCAAATAATTCTGACTTCAATATATCACTATGTAACTGGGCAACACCATTCACCTACAAAGAGATATAAACTTCAATTGAACTCAATTGCACAAATATAAAAAAAAACAGGGTTACAGAAAAAAATAATAATAATAAAAATATAGGATATCAAGGAAATGGTCATCTAGACCCATAAATGACTGTTTTTTTATATTCCTTATTTTAGACAACATAATTTATTTATAATTTTTAGACAACTGCACTGACAATCATTAATTCTTGGATTACAACTTTTACCTTGCAAGAGCTTTTCTGTTAGATGAATGGTTGGAAGAGATAATAGAGGATAAACAAGTCACATTTTAACATATCTTTTTCTATAAAACATAACATTTGAATAGAGCATTACGGTATTCATTTAACCGAGATTCTTTGCTTCCAAGAACAAAGATGCCTTCATAAGATTAATATACATTAACATAATGTGCTTGCCAGAGTAAAACCTTAATAAGATTCTGATTTATATTGGTTTCAAATGTTCAGTTTAACCTTTATTCCAATACCACTATTGGAATACAAAGTGAGTTTGGAGAAACAAGTGAACTGGAAAGGTATAACATTCGATTTAACCTAGCAGAGGTTCTTGCCTGTCAAGAAATTTTTAAGAAATTATATAACATGCGGTAAACGTAGTTGCTATAGTAACACTGTAACTGGAATTTGATTTACAGTTGTTCAAAAACATTCAGTTGGATGTTTTTCCTAAAACAGTATTGGAACAAGAATATGGTAAGATGGATGAGACCGTTCTTTTGTTGAGTTCAAATCAGTGCACCACTTACCGCATGAGAAGCAACCACGCACAAATTTGCCATCCGAACTACTGGCTTTTGGGGATTATTATCCAAGATACATATGGTGGAAAGCTCACTCTCAAGGTCCAATCGGGTTGTATTTATCATTGCAGTGAACTGCAAGAATTTTATTATTTCCACATTGAAATATATCAGTACACCTTTCATGGAGTTTATCGAAGAGAAACAAGGAAGGTGAACAACTTACTCTCTTGTCTATTTCTTCTATGATTTCCATATGGCGAGGAAGCAATTTCCACATAACAGATTGAGACCATTTCTCCAGCGCTTCAGGGAGGACAGTATGATTAGTGTAAGCAATTGTCCTGGACGAGATATAGATCGCATTTTAGCAGGAAGATAACAGTAATTCACTATAAACATTGATGGGCCATGGAAGAACGAAAAATGGAAAATAACCATTTATTGCAACAATTTCTACAATTTACCGACCTTGTTGTCACATCCCATGCTTCATCCCATCCAAGCCCTTCATCATCCATAAGTAAACGCATTAACTCTGGTATTGCAAGGGTTGGGTGAGTATCATTCAATTGTACAGCAACTTTTGTCGGGAACTCAGACCAGTTCCAAGGTCCCTTCCCTTGTCTCCTCTCCTTAAATCGGGCAATTATGTCCTGTAATTTTTATCCGAGATAGGAGTGGACAATAGCAAGAATAACATGTCAAAAAAAGGAGGTAACGAAATTTCTCATTGGTATTTGGCAACAACAAATGATGTAACTATGGTCCCGATCGATTATCATGTTAAAATTATCCATAGCATTGAAACCAGAATACATTCTTTTTTACATAAAAAAAATATGGGTTGTCAGCTAAGGCATTCATTAAGAGAAGTTCCAATAGAAACTAAAACATGTTTATTACATCAATTGACTTAGGGAGGATAGAGAATTGGTGATAATATCTCTCAAACTTAAAAATGAAGGTGACCTAGACTTTGAATTAAGAAGACAACACCAAACCAGCATAATATGATCATTTACCTTCCACTACTGCTAAATGTTTCAATCCAAACTTCCTATTAGGAAGGAGCACAAACAACTATAACATAAAGAACACTTAAAATGAAAAGGAAATTTATGAGGTGGGTTTAACTTACTTGGAGTGATGCACTGCAGAGAAAGAATTGCTGCTTCAGCCGTAGAAGTTTTCCACCTTCTGTAGCATCCCCAGGGTATAAAACTGCACAAATCTAAACATACAAAATTAATATATAACTGCTTCACAAAATGTTTGATTTATTTTTACAAGGACCAAGGGCAATGGGGAGGGGATAATGGGGGTCGGAGAGATAAAAATAAAAATTCAGTGATACCAACCTGTTGAGATCGTGCATGAAGCACTGAAGCAGATTCATGTTGGCCATCATTAAACAAAAACAAATCAAAATCCACAGCACAGGCCTTTGCTTCCCAGAGGCGAAGACTGATGGTGTTCTTGGTTTGGTATCCTGGAATTGGCACATCATAAGCCAGCGCATGCACAACCTCTCCTCCAACCCATTTTCGGCTGGCATACACAACAAACCATAAGTACTTTTATATCATTGTATCTGAATAAAGTAAAGCTTGTTTTACATTTCAATTAAGGTCAAAGGGAAAAAGACATTGACTCTAACTATCATAGATAGTCATATATCAAAGCAGCCTAAAACTGATTTTATAAAGGTAACTCAGCAGATTTACACTTACCTTCCATTAGGATTAACTTCAACTTGACCAAAGAATCTGATGGGGTACAAAATGTCATGCCTCACAACTTCCCAGGGGCTAAACTTCTGTTTAGTTTTCATTTGATTTTATAAATTAGTATCCCATAAAATACGTGATAAAGTGCCCAAGATCTAAAAGAAAGGAAATAAGTCAAACCTCAAGCCAGTCCTCCGCAACTTCCCCCTGCCCTTCTCTGGTGATTCTCTGCTTAAATAGCCCATATCTATACCTCAAACCATACCCCCAAGCAGGCAAATTTAGTGTTGCCATGGAATCCAGAAAGCAAGAAGCAAGCCTACCAAGACCACCATTTCCTAGTGCTGCATCTTTCTCCTGCAAAGGTTCAAGTTGAAGGGTCCAGCAATTTTTATATACTAGATATCAAAATCAATCATAGAGATAAAGCAATGTAGACTTTTTAGGAGAAGCTTTCTTTCTGAAAAATGAAAGTTGAATTTATTACAATTATTCCATGGTGATTAAAACACAAATAGAAATCATTTGAATCATGTAAAATATTTGGAAGAATTCCCTCACAGTTTATATATGAGTTACATAATTTGACAACACAAAAATAGCATAAGGTAACTGATTACTTATATTAGACTATTTACCCATCTATATATATATTTTTTCTTTTCGAACTTTTCAACACGTAATGTTTGCTTCAAATTTGCATGATTTTACATTGTTGAGACATTTCCTGAAAAAAAAAGCACAAACAAACCACTCTTTCCCATAAATCATGTTTTATTTCTTTTGATTAATAAATGCTTGTTGTTGGAGATATATGTGCCACCAGCTAATAACTTAAGATATTAGGTGACTTGGCATGGTATTGAAGTCTCTATGTGTGATGAAGTTGTTAAGAGTACAACGCTTGTTGCCCCATTCTTCATAATAAAATAGAACTATAGCACAAGGTAAAGTGAGCCTGTGTGCTTTCAGGAGAGTTGACCCTTGACATTTGGTTTGAAATTCAATGATTTTATATGGATTGGGGTAATTTCATGACAATAGGCTCTAGAGAAAAATGTATTTCACATAAAGGTTGCAATTTTTTAATTACCTGCTCCGCTATTTCTTCAAGTTCAAGCCCAAATTTGCGTAAAGCATCGGCATATGCATCTTGGATATTCAAATTTCCAATAGCATTAGTCAAAGCACGACCTTGAAGGAACTCCATTGATAAGTAGTAAGTTTGCTTCGGATCAACTTTGTGAAAATGAAGGTATGTTTCATTCCATTGCTGAAATAGTTATTGTCAATGTACAATAACAGCATTAGTCCTATCCAAACAAACAATACAAGTATACTAACTAGGACTTGAATCAGTAGTGAGGAAAGAACAAACTCTTTATGAAATTTCAAAAACATTTAATTTATGTAACACAATTTAAATCCCCTTTATTTATGTAGGTTTTATCTTAAATAAATTCCGAAGAAATGATTCACTACTTGCTCCTTATTAATAACAAATAGCAACCAACATTCATTAATGTGTCTGAAATCCAGGTCAACTCAAGTTACTGAATTGAGCTGTCCCATGAAGAAGTATAAAAAAGGTTCACAACTTCACACACACACACACACACACACACACACTACCATACACTGAAACACTGGAATTGGTAGCATGGCCAATTTGTTGTCCTAGATCTATCTGTCACAAAAGACGCTTATTTTGATGAAAGTTGACCCTCAATTGCTATTAAGATATAAACATCAACAATTACCATAATACCTATAACAATACCATGAAAGTTAAATGCATGCATATTGCTATAGGAAGAGTAAAGCTAACTGTATATGAATTAAACACTATTAACTCAAAAATGATTATTCAAAACTAAATCACGGGCATAGACATCCCAATTCCAAGAAGCATATCATCAAACCTTAATGAGACGATCACGAACACTCTCTGCAGTAGCATAGTAAGCTTGTTCCAGCTCAAACTTGAAAGGGGAAAAATGAGGACTGAACTGAGCATGATAACTGATATTGGACGCAATCTCATCAGGCTTTTCAGCCAATGGATGTGCCACTGCTGGAACTTTGGCAGAAACACCACCATCTCCTCCATTAGCCTCTAATGTAGCAGCCATTTCCAACTCCTTATCTTACTCCTGTTAGGAAAAAAGAAGAAGAAAAAAAAACAAATTTTTCCACCACCCACTTAATCAAATTGTCACAAAAATAGAAACTTTATGGAGTAACAATCAAAATAATAAAAAACAAAAGCACCCCAAGTGAGAGAAAACTACCACTTCCAACTTCAAAATGTAATCTCTCTATGAAGCTCAGGAATTTAAGAAATGGGCAAGTGGGAAAAATAAGATATTAATAAGCAGAAAGAAAAAAAATCTGGGTGGGGAAGCAATGGTGAAGATATTTGAAGGAATGCTATTGCTAAGCCACAAAAGAGAATAAGATGATATGATGCCAAATGATGCCTCAAGGGAGAGCCATAAAGTGCAAAGAGACAGAGAGATAGAAAAAGAGAGGGTTTTTTTTGGAGTGAGTGAATGGTAAGTGAACGATGGAAAGAAAAGAAGAAAAATATCAATGAAGATGGGATTTTTTTGTCTTTGCAACTTGGGAAGTTGACATAAAGAGAGTGAAGGAAGCAAGAGTCACATGAATGAATATGGGTTAGATTTAACGTTGGGATGGCAAAGCATTGGGAACAGATAGTTTTGGAACGGTGAGAAGAATGACACGTGCTCGCTTTCATTGGAAGCGGTAACAACATGCACATGTTGCTGATTTGCTCTTTAATAATAAGCTACCAATCTTAGGTTAAAATATAATTTTAATCATAAACTAATATTATTTTTAATTTGATTTTTTCATATGTTTTGATTATAATATTCAGGAGCAGGTTATATTTACAAATTTTTTTATTTACTATCTTCTCCCGAGAGAACACTAGGTTTCACTATGTTCTCACATGAGAAGATAGTATAATTTGTAAAAATTTGTCAAAAAAATTTGTATACGTATCCTTCCTCTAATAATTATTATTTTTACAATATTCTGTATCAAAGTTATAATATAATAAAATATAAAAATTAAATTGAAAATAAATATAATATATCAGAAATAAAAATATTGTATTTTTTAATTTCTATAGGAAAAAATATTTATCATTTTTTTGGTAAAAAAATATTTATCATTTTAAAGACACAAAATTATGTAATTTTAAATGAAATAACTGTATTTTTACGCATATTTATTAAATTTTTACATTCTCTTACCTTCATACTACTTTCTCTTTTTATCTTCTTCTTAATTTTGTATACAAGAGAGAATGTAAAATCAATAAATATATATCAAAATACAATTGTTACTCATTTCACTCAAATTAACATAATATCATGTTCTTTGAAACGATAAATATTTTTCTATTTTTGTATGTCACAACTATTATCAATTTTATTTTTATATTTCAAGTAATTTTGTTCATTTCATAGCGTTATCATAATAACAGAGGGTAGAAATGACATTAAAAGTGATTGTAAATAAAACAATTAAATCAATTTTTTTAAAGAGAATAAATTAAAAATAAATGTAACGTATGTTACCAAAAATCTATTAACCTAATATTTAGGTAATATGTTATTTTAGCAGAAAAATAGGATTATTATTGTTCTGTCATATTCTGTTTTTTTAATTGTAAATTTGTACAAAAAGAAATGAAAATGTGATTTCAAGAAATAATAATTAAGATTAAAATGAGATTACATAATATTTAATTAGAAAATCAAAGTATTAAATCAAGTTGTTTTAGCAATTTTCTAATTTGCTGTCCTTTTATGAGAAGGGTGCTGTTTTTATTTATTATGCAAACTCCCAAGTCAGGAAAAATTTGATACTTTATGTTTGGTATAAGATTAAGGCAAAATTCAGAGTTTACTAAAATTAAAATTTCATTTCATCATTAGGATAAAAAAATGTTTATAAAAAAGTAATTATTTTTAAAAATAAATTAATTCAGACACATGAAGGAGGATATTCTTACTACCAAAATTTTCTACTACTAACTTACTACCTATGTAATCACCATTGAATCAAAGAGAGAGAATGCTAAAAAATTTTTGAAAAAAGAGAAAATATTGATCCAATGGTGATTAGATAGGTAGTGAGTTGATAGTAGAAAATTTTGGTAGTAAGAATATCCATCCTCCACACACATACTTAATATTTACCTTTCAATGCTGGGCTTGCATATCAGTTGCACCTTTAGGGTTCATTTGGTGGACATGATAGGATAATGGTAGGATATGATATGGGCTGATAAGGGTAGGATATGATATGAGGCTGATAAGCCTATATCATATCCTGTGTTTGATGAGCAATTGATAGCAATCTGATAAAATTATGTAAAAGGAGAAAGGAGAAAGAAAAATCAAAATATAATGCAATAAATACAAATATATTGGGTAACGTGAGGATATATTGGGTAGCGTGGGGATAAATTGAGTATCCAATATTATTATCCTATCATGTTGAATCTTAACCTAACTCCCTCCATAGGATAAGAAATCATGTATTAGATAGGATAAAATGAGACAATAGGATAAGCTAATAATATCCTATTGACCCACCTAACAAGAGATAAAAATAGGATATGATAAGTTATCCTATCCTATTTTCTTTATCAGGTGCTCCAAACAGGCCCTTTAACATCAAAGACCATATACTAAACATTTTTTATTTTTATTTTTAAATTTCTCCACCTCCACTTGAGTCGGTAGGATTACAAAGGCGATAAATCTCTCTCTATCAAATTTTTAATATAATTGTATACCTAGGATTCAAACTCAAGATCACAATTAAGCAGGGGTATGCATGGAGCTGTTTATAACCGGTTTTGACAAAAACCAAACCGAACTGGTTTTAAACGGTTTGATTTTCAAACCGAACCGATTTTATTTTAAATCGGTTTCAAACTGGTTCCAAAACCGGTTTATGGTTCATAACCGATTTTGATTTTTAAAACCGGTTATGAACCATAAATCGGTTATCAAGTTCAAAATCGGTTTTTGATGAATTGTGCTATTTTTATAAGTAGTCGTTTGTTTCTCCCGGTTATAGGTAGTTGGCCAACTATTTCTTACAAGAATCTTCATTGTTTTGGAACTCTATGGACGAAATGATTCTTATAGAAATTGTTTCCCTTTGTTTTGAGAGTGGTTGGTAGAAGAACATTTGAATTATTTTAAATTATAAAAAAAATTGCTCTTCGTTCTCTCAAGATTCATGTTACTAAGAGTCTTATTTGAACTGGTGGAGGAAAGTATAAGAGCTGCGTATGGCACTGCAAAGAATGGCATGGGTGTGGCTTCAGATCAGTGGAGAAAGGCAACTGAAGCAGCTGCATCTATGATTTATGTAGGAAACAATAGGAAATTTGTAGGGAGAAACAGTTCACATGACAACAGCTTCAATTCTATCACCGGCAAGGTGATGAATTCACCTTATTTAGAAGACACAGATGATGACTCACCAAAAAAGAAAAATACAAACACGTTGAAGAAGATTGAAGTTTTATGGAAAAAGAACCATCAATAAGCACATATGGCCCAAGTATTCTATCACTGCATAAACCTTTTAGCCAAAATGGATTTACTTATTTATTCTTTAATTGTAGAGCAGTTTGGTTATGGATAACCATGAATAACTAATTATTTTTATGGTTTGGTAAAATAACCAGTTTATAAAATAAAATGCAGTTTCATATGAAACCGGTTTTAAAATATGGATCAGTTTGGTTATAGATTGGTTTGGTTCTTTTGAACACTTTTATCACCCCGAAAAAACTCCGTACCAATAAATCCTTTAATGGTATATGCCAAACAATTATATATAACCATAACTGCCTCAAAATTACAATCATATTAATTGAAGCAAAATAGATTCTCACTGTTTACACTAGCCATTACAGCACCCCAAGTCACAACACAAAGGATGCTATAATCAAATGCAAAAGACCAAACTGGTATACAATGAGATCCAAGCTGAAGACTTTCTCTTTAGAATTTCTCAACAATCTAAAACCTTGAGAATTTCAAAATGGAAGAGGGAAAAACCTCATGAAAACTAACAGCTTCATGTAATGCACATGATACAAGCTAAGAGCTGTAGCAGAACAATCAGAACAAATCTCAGAAATGAATAATGATTATGCAGAATCAAATTTATGGCCCTTGTTATCTTCAATACCAAATGTCATATGTCTATTTTTCCTAGCATCTTTCTCTGGAAAATTTGCAGAATGGTGAGCACCATGTGGGGAATGAGAAAAGGCTTTATCTTTAAAATCTTTACGGATTCCCCACAAAACCTCTCCACAATTCTTCATGGATGGCCGTGATCTTCTCACAGGTGCAAGGCATTGGTAAGCTAGCTTGAAAACTTTATGAACTGCCTTGTTTGAGGCTGGACTTCTCCGCAACCTTGGATCCATGGCAATCACAACTTCTCCTTGTTTCAACATCTGCATTGCCTGCATACAAGCAAATTATAACCGGTAAGTGAAGTCCACATAAATAGTTTTGTAAGAACCAATTCAACCCAAAAGCTTAAGCTGTTAGGTGAGACTACATTAATAGTTTTATATATCTATAATAGGTTTTATATTATATTTTTCTAACACGTTTTTTATAAAAGAATCCATTAGTCCACTCACAACTTAATGTTATTAACTTCTTTCTATCTCTAATTTCATCATTCTCTGATTAAGGAATTTGCTGTGAACAGATATACTATGTTGAATATCAAGAACAAGAAGATTTATAAGTAATCCGTGTGTCTTAACTACACAGTGGAGAGTCTATTTTATAACTCAAAAGAAAGAAAATACAAAGAGATATACATGATGTGGGACTTCTATACTACTATACTAAACTATTATTTACAACACTTCCCCTCAAGCTGGAGCATATAGATCATATGCACCAAGCTTGTTACATAAGTGATCTATCCTAGGCCCTCTCAAAGACTTAGTGAAAACATCAGCTAATTGATCAGTTGAGTTAACAAAACTAGTGACTATATCTCCAGAGAGAACTTTTTCTCTAACAAAATGACAGTCTATCTCAATGTGTTTGGTCCTTTCATGAAACACTGGATTGGAAGCAATATGTAAAGCAACTTGATTATCGCAAATGAGAGATGTTATGCCAATGTCTCCAAATTTGAGTTCCTTCAATAGTTGTTTTAACCATATAAGTTCACAGGTGGTTGTGGCCATGGAGCGATATTCTGCTTCAGCACTTGATCTGGCAACTACACTTTGTTTCTTGCTTTTCCAAGAAACCAAGTTACCTCCAAGGAATACACAATACCCAGATGTGGATCTTCTATCACTGGGGGAACCTGCCCAATCAGCATCTGAGTATCCCTCAACTCTGGTATGACCTTTGTTTTTATAGAGGAGACCTTTACCTGGAGCATTCTTGATGTACTTAAGGATACGGATCACTGCATTCCAATGATCTTCACAAGGAGAATTCAAGAACTGACTTACTACACTGACTGCAAATGAGATGTCTGGTCGAGTAACTGTCAGATAGTTCAGCTTCCCAACCAATCTTCTATACCTTTCTGGATCTGAAAATAGCTCCCCCTGATTTGGCATAAGCTTGACATTTGGATCCATGGGGGTATCGACGGGCTTAGCATTCAACAAAGTTGTCTCCTCTAGAATGTCCATAGCATATTTCCTCTGGGATATCACAATACCATCCTTGGATTGAGCCACTTCAATTCCCAAGAAATATCGTAGTCTTCCGAGATCCTTTGTCTGAAAATGATGACTGAGATGTTGTTTTAACTGAGTAATGCCTTGATGGTCATCACCTGTAATGACAATGTCATCAACATATACTACCAAATAAATAGATCCAGAGTCTGAGTGGCAATAAAAGACTGAGTGATCAGCCGCACTCCGAGTCATACCAAACTGCTGGACAATGGTGCTAAACCTCTCAAACCAAGCTCGTGGAGACTGTTTGAGACCATACAAAGATTTGCGGAGTCGACAAACTAGACTGGACTCCCCCTGAGCAACAAATCCAGGAGGTTGCTCCATATAAACTTCTTCTGCAAGATCACCATTGAGGAAAGCATTTTTGACATCCAATTGATAAAGCGGACAGTGACGAATAGCAGCCATAGTAATAAAGAGGCGAACAAACGCCATTTTTGCCACAGGGGAAAATGTATCCCTATAATCTTCACCAAACACCTGAGTATATCCCTTGACCACCAAACGTGCTTTGAGACGATCCACCTGTCCATCAGGACCAACCTTGACAGTAAATATCCATCTACATCCAACAACAGATTTTTCAGAGGGAAGAGGAACCAGATCCCAAGTACCACTTCCATGAAGTGCACACATCTCGTCAATCATAGCCTGTCACCATCTTGGATGGGATAATGCCTCACCTGTAGTCTTAGGAACAGATACAGAAGACAAAGAAGAAAGACAAGCAAAATGTGATGGAGAAAGGCGATGATAACTCATATTTATTGAATACCTGGGTGGAGGACGAATATTACGAGTACCTTATCGGAGAGCAATTGGTAGGTCAATGTCGGAGGGCGGGACCGAAACCGCAGGAGTTGATGACGGCAGATCTGAGTCCATAGGAACCTCATCAATGTCTTGGGGTATGGGTGGATATGACCGTCGGTGATAAACTTGGAGAGGAGGATCTGGTGCTGGGACATATGGAGAAGTGACACTAGGCGCTGGTGGTGTGGAATCTGGTGCAGGCGGTGGTGGTGCGGAATCTGGTGCCGGAACATATTGAATTGGAACAGAGGGTATAGGTAACTGAGTATCAAAAGAGCGATGGAGACTGGGAGAGTAACATCGATAACCTTTTTGTGTCCGGGTGTAACCGAGGAACACACATTTGTGGGATTTGGCAGACAACTTGTCACGATTGGGACCGAGTTCATGGACAAAACAAGTAGAACAAAAAATACGAAGGGGTAAGGAATGTAAAGGCTGATGAGGAAACAAGATAGAGTACGGTACCTGGTTACCAAGGACAGAGGAAGGCATGCGATTAATGAGATAGCATGCGGTGAGAACAGCATCACCCCAAAAACTGGTAGGAACATTCCCATGAATTAAGAGTGTCCGAACTGTTTCAATAAGATGACGATTTTTTCTTTCAGCAACCCTGTTTTGTTGGGGGGTATGTGCACATGATGTGTGGTGAAGAATACCGTGAGATGCCATGAATGATTGAAATGGTTGAGACAGATACTCACGAGCATTATCACTACGAAAAGTGCGGATAGGAATACCAAATTGAGTAAGAATTTCATGATAAAACTTCTGAAATATGGAGAACAACTCAGAGCGGTTTTTCAGTAAAAATAACCAAGTGTTTCGAGAATAATCGTCAATAAAGGTAACAAAATATCTATAACCCTGAGTTGATTCAGTACGACTGGGTCCCCAAACATCAGAGTGAACCAAACTAAAAGGAGAGGAGGCACGACGATTGACTCTATTAGGAAAAGAACTGCGAGTATGTTTCCAGAATTGACATGATTCACATTGCAAAGTAGACAGCTTGGACAAACGTGGTACCATCTTCTGGAGCTTTGTAAGACTAGGATGACCCAACTGAGCGTGAATAGTGAGTGGAGAATCTAATACACAATGAGCATGAGAGGAGCTGGAGAGCAGGTAAAGGCCATTGGACTCAAATCCGCCGCCAATTGTCCTCCCCGAATTTCGGTCCTGTAAAACAACAGAATTTTGGGTAAAAGAAATGAGACAATCAAGAGAACGTATTAAACGGCTAATGGAAAGGAGATTAAAGGGTGAACCAGGGACATAAAGCACATTATCAATAGTAATGGAGGGAAAGCTATGTACTGTTCCAATCCCATGAGACTGAACCTGGGAACCATTAGCCATAGTGACAACAGGCAAATAACCAGAGGTAGAAAGAGAGGAAAACAAAGATTTATTACCAGAAATACGATCAGAGGCACCAGAATCAAAAACCCAATGACTAAATGATGAACTTTGAGTGAAACCAACAACGTTATTACCTGTATGCACAACAGTAGCAGTGGAACCAGTGATCGTGAGCCGAGAAATATCTTGAGGAAGGATAAATGAGCTAGAATCAGCCATGGATCAAGAACAATTCGCTGAAACAAAGATGTCGTGAACAGTAATGGAAAGAGGAGAAATGCTTCAGTGGGAATTTAGGAGCGGGCCTTGGACGGAAAGAACCGCCTCTTTGTGACGATCACAACTGTGGGTGGCTCGCCGGAAAAAGTGCCTAAAAAGTGATCAGGTGGTGGCGGTCAACGACGGTCAAATGGTAGTCCACGACGCTGGCAACCTCTGATGACTGTGGGTCTTGCGGCGTTGGGTAGATCGGCTTCTTTTGAGTCCGTTGATGTACTTTTTGATCAAAACAGGCGCCAAGAAATTTTTCCGGTGGAGGACGGTGGTGGCAGACGGTGGCCGGAAACTGACGATGGTGACAGTTTCCAGGAAGATTTTTACTCGGTAAACAGTGGGTCTACCGGAAAGATGCGGATCTTGTTAGGCTCTAGATACCATGTTGAATATCAAGAACAAGATTTATAAGTAATCCGTGTGTCTTAACTACACAGCGGAGAGTCTAATATATAACTCAAAAGAAAGAAAATACAAAGAGATATACATGATGTGGGACTTCTATACTACTATTCTAAACTATTATTTACAACATACTAAATTCAACCTCTTTTGGCAGTAGATTTGTTTATATATGATCTTTAAATTGATGAATTGTACACTTATAAACAGAAGTAGAAAAGCTTTTAATAGTTCAAAACAATTCCTGGGACAGTTTAGCTACTTACTACAACTTTCAAAACATTGAGGAAACCAAATGTCATTCAAAACTTGAGATATCCTTTTTCTGGAATGATCCACTAACCACAATGTGCATGCTTAGAAGTTAGAATAACTTGGATGCAGCACAAAATTCATTTTATGTTTTCTAAAATTTGGCTGGGATATAGTTGAACCAATCACAACTTATTCTAAAGTGATGCATGACTTCATAAAGTAAAAATAGTATTTTAGTTATTTTGCTATGTATTTGGTATATTTGACATACTTACCCATCTAATTGTAACTCTCTCACTGAGGGGTCTCTTTGGTTCAACTGGATGTCTTCCTGTCATCATTTCAACAAGCAACACTCCAAAGGAATAAACATCACTCTTTTCAGAGAGATGGTGTGTTCTCATGTAATCAGGATCCACGTAGCCAGCTGTTCCTTTAATTTGAGTTGAAATATGGGTTGCATCTGGGTCTTCTGCAGCCAGCCTAGCAAAACCAAAGTCTGCCACTTTGGCCTTTAGTTTGTCAGTGATTAGTATATTTGATGCTTTGATGTCTCTATGAATAATTGGATGATCTGTCAATCAAACATCACAAAGTTTCAGGCATTCAAATGCTTTCACTTGTACATTGGAGTTAGGAGAACAAACAAGATTAAATGATTAGTTGTAACATAACATGAGCAGATCTTGCAAATAGCATGCCCTTACACATGGATAAGGGTAATAATTACATACAGCCTTATCTTTGTATATTTGCAAAGAGACTATTTTCTGAGTTTGAACCCCTAATCTTTTAGTCACAAAAGAGCAGCTTTAACACTATTCCAGACTCGCCTTCTTACACTACAATAATTAAGAAACTTAAATTTGTTGTTACATATTTCTTCCTTTCTAAGGACACATACCTGTGTACATATGAAGGTAAGTAACTGCATGAGCTACATCAATTGCTATGTCTAGACGCTCACCGATTTCTAGTTCTTTCCCCCGCATACCTGCATCAATAATTGACAACTTCCATGTCATTATAGGCCATAGCAATTGATTATAGAGATAATGCATTTCATTATTGCATTATAAACCAATATATACTCTGCACAAGTCTAGATTTGGTACATGAGGAATTGCTAAGTCCTTTACCCCAAACATCCACTTCGCCCAGGACAGCTTATTTATTCACAGGAAAATTCATTGCAAAGAGAGAAGTTTGGTAATGCTATTGAAGTGCATTTCAAGGGATGAAATGTGCAGGTAAAACATTCTGAGAAGTTCCAGATGAAAAGATTGATACCATTATTTATGCAAGAATAATGGAGAAAAGTTAGACCTTATATAATTGCTTTAATCTTCAAAGGATGCAAAAAGCTGAATTTTATAAAATCTGAAAAGATCAAATTGAATAGTGAAAATAGATATTCTAAACAGTGCATGTCCTTCCCAGTTTCATCTATTTAATTCTTTATGCTTTGTGAGTTTGCAGAAAAATTCAAGTCACTTCTTGATGTTTCTTCTTCTTTTCCAACAAGAAACATCTTCATTAAGTAAGATTGGTTATTGTATCTAAAATTAGAAGATACCAGGTTATGATCATAAATTTCCATCTGCTGTGTATAAAACCAGATAATTTCCTTCTTTGTTTTTTCCTCATGTGATGAATGACTAACAGTAAGGGCACTTACCATCAAGATGTTCCCGAAGAGTTCCATTGTTAACATATTCAACAACAATAATCTTTTCATCTCCATGCTCCAAATATCCATACCACCTCACAAGATTCATATGCTCAATTTTTGACAAGGTGTTTATTTCATTCTTGAACTCAGCTAAGTTCTTGTTATGTACATCCTGTCAAGAAAGTTCACTAGATCAGGCTCTTTCATCAACTTCAATCACAATTGAATTGAACAAATTCTAGAGAAGGAAAAGTCAAAAGATGAAAATTATGCCATACCTTGTTGGCACGCTTTACAGCCACAAGGGATCCATCATTAAGCTTTCCCTTATATACTGTTCCAAACCCACCTTCTCCAATCTTATTATCTATAGAGAATTTTGCTGTTGCCTTGTAAATTTCCTCAAAGGTGAAGTTTCCCATTCCAAGTTGACTACTTGAAGCACTAGATGATGCTGCTGAAGAATGAGAAAACTTCCATTTTGATGAACTCCTCGAACTATTAGATGATACATCTGTTGAAGCTGCAAATTCAAACAAATCTTAATTTTGGAAAACCCAAGACTATGCACTAAGATGAAATCATTCCTTCAATAACAGCATACATAAAGGGTTGACCATGAACAAGCACAAAGAAAAAAAACAGTTCACATAATCAAATGGCAAAAGAAAACACATATTATTCATCAGACTTACATGATCCACCTCTGACTTTGTGTGTATTCTTTCTGTCATCACTTTCAACAGCATCTGAGGATGTTTTTCCTTTCCCAGAGAAGAGAAAAAAAGTAAAAACACCCCCACATGAATATTTCATGCCACTTTGATCTTTATGATTGTGCCTTCGTGTGCCATTGTTGTTATTGCCTGCACCACTCTCTTGGATACTGGGGCCTATTGGTTTCTTCATTTGCAGAAGCTAAGGCTAATTTTCCATATCATCTTCAGTAACCAAAAATTAAAAGGAAGTTGGTTTAAGTTGCTTTCAAAAATTTATTTATATATTTTTTTTCTTCCACATGTTATTTGATTCATACCTGTTTTTCAAAACAGATTTTGTTCCAGCCTTTTGACAATTAAAAGCCTAACAAGTACTTTTTTTTCTTTTTTTTTTTAAAGTTAAGAATTTATAAGTAAAAGTCGTACAATTTACATGCTAACAAGTCAAAGCATGAGCAGCCAAGAAAAAAAATAAAAGTTTGAAAACACTTCCAGGTCAATGGGTGCCACCAGCCTTAGTCACTACGCGGTTTCATGGTCCTGTCCTGGGGTTTGCTTTTAGAGGCCATTTAGATGAATTATTGAAAAAAAAAAATTACTTTTTATGTATTGTATTTAATTTTTGGAAAAAATGTCTCTCTCTTTTTCTTTTTTTTTTGAATATAATGGAATTGAAAAAATGTATCTTTTAAGAAAAAAATAGACACAAAGAAAAAAGATCTATATTTTTATTTTTTTTAGTGAGATCCACGTCTCTTTGTATCTATCCATTTTAAAAGAATTTAAAGTTATGTCCTTTAAAACAATTCATATTTTTTCATTTAATTTTTTTTTTAAGTTAGAAGTTATTTTGTACTTGGATACAGTATATAAAAATACAGAAAAATATTTCTGTAGTTAATGCAGATAAGTTATCTGCATTTACTTTCAAAACGATGTCGTTTTGGAATTGAAAGATTAAAAATTATAATTATAAAAATTATAATAACCCTAAAATAAATTAAGATTACAAAAATATATGATTTTTGCCCGACATCATATTAGATTTACTGCAAATAACTTATATGTAGTAATGCAGAAAAAATAAATCCATAAAAATATTAAAAATGACATGTAATGATAGCGATGGCTGTGGGTGGAAGTAGTGGGATGTGATTGGAACAAACTTAAATTTTAAGAAAAATATTTAATTTATGGCTTCATATTTTTTTAGAGTATTACACTTATGTAAAGATGAGTTGGTTTTATAAAAAAAATTTCTCTCTTCTGTTTGTAATAGGACCCACTTACTTTTATGTAATTGTGACAAAAAAAAATTTATAACAAAAATGGAAACATTAAACTCCTAAAAATTGTATTCAAATGTACATATTAAATAGAAAGCACTTTGTTTTTAAAAAAGCTACTTTTTGAAGGAAGAAAATTTCGTACAAAAGAACTTTTAGTGATAATTAGTTTAAGCAATTTTTTAATTTTTTTAATAATTACTAAAATATCATTTTTTTATTTTGTTTCTTATTTTTAAACATTTGTAAAAAAAATAGAGAGGATAATAATAAAGGAATATCATTTTACGTGGGTCTAATAACTATTTGATAATTTTGTTTATTTTATTAATGAAAAGATAGGTGAGGACTATGAAAAAAAAATTTCAAAAAGAAAAATGTGTATTTATTAACGAAATTGTGACCCAAGAAAATATAGATAGACCAAAGGTGTTTGCTAGCTGTCAGCACGTTCCTTCGTTATCAATTTCTTCTGTCTCTGGTAGTAGAAGAAAGACCCGTTTGACAATTCCAGGAAATTGATACACTTTCGACGTACAAGGTAGTGTTTGGTAGAAGATTTATTTTGGGATTGAGGGAAAAGTGTAAGTGGATATTAGAAAATACCACGTTTGATTCAGGTTTTTGAAAAAAATACTAGGCAAATAGGATAGATGGAAAAATGACTTTTGTGTTGATTTTTGGATGAAATTCACTGTTATGGAATACCAGTTGAGATGTGATATCTTGAGATAACTGGGGAAGTGAAAAAACAGGTGCCAAGTTTCTTCCGAACATAGATTTTGCAAATTTAAATAAATTTTTCTGGTAATATTTCGATCAACCAAACAACATTTTTTATATTTTCCTACCAAATTCATTTTCCTAGTAATTATATTTCCCTAGTATTCAAAAAATTTATGCTCAATCAAACCCCCCAAGAGAAAACATTAAACAAGACCTATGAATCTGAAGACCCACAAAATGTAGGGCAAAAAAATTTAATTATTGCATTTTAATTAAATAATTACGTATTTATTGTAATTTTGAAAATAATTACGGATCCATTGCACAATGTGACGCCTTTTATAGGCGTTACATGTGACGCCTCATTTAGGCGTCTCTCACCAAAGGGAAGACGCCCCAATGGGGTGTCTCTCATGAGGTGTTGACATGTGTCATATTTTTTTCTAAAAAAAATAATAATTTAATTATAAAACTTCTGAAAGCCATAACTTTTGACTCGTGTATCTAAATCAGGTAATTCTTTTTTTGATTCCACATAACTTTTCGATATCTACACAATGACATCTTATTTGACATATTTTATTTCTCACAAACACAATTTTAATTTGCAAGAATGGTATTATAAGAGCTGTTAAACCAAGAAGCCTCTCAGTTCTGGGTTTGTGATTTAATATAAAAAATAAATAAAATTTTGATTTGTAATTTATTTATTTTTTGTAATATTTTTTTTAATTTTAAAAAATTTTGGTTTGTGATTTAAATTAAAATAAAAATAAAAATTATTATTAATAAGGAAAACAAAATAAAGATTTGAAATCTGTAGAAATAAAGAAAATAATTAAATAAATATTTAAAATCACTAAAGAAGAAGATATTATTTTTGAAATTAATGATTAATGCTATAAGTTTCTGGGTTATTATTCGTGGTCTGAAATTAATGATGGCTTATGAATGTTTTTCAAAAATAAAATCACCTAAATTAGGCGTGATTGCCTCTTGATTGAAATCCAATTTAGACGTGATTGATGACGTGTCAGGTGTTGACACGTGTCACATTTTGAAACTATAAGCCTCTGAGTTCTGCATTTGTGATTTAATATAAAAAATAAATCAAGATTTGATGTGTGATTTAATTTAAAAAATAAATTTTTTTATTTTTATTATAAAAAAATTTGGTTTGTGATTTAAATTAAAAGTAACAATTATTATTACTAAGGAAAACAAAATAAAGATTTGATTTGTCATTTAAACTCAAAAATCAATTTGAAAAATATGTATTAATAAAGAAAATAATTAAATAAATATTTTAAATATCTAAAGAAGAAGTATTACCTGATTTAAATTTAAATTATGTTTGTGAGAAATAAAATATATCAAATGAGATGTCCTTGCGTAGATCTTGAAAAGTAATGTGGAATTAAAAAAAGAATTACCTGAATTGGATACCCGAGTCAAAAGTTATGGCCTTCATAAGTTTTCTGATTAAATTATTATTATTTTTGAAAAAAAAAATGACACGTGTCAACACCTCATGAGAGACGGCCCATTCAGGTGAGAGACGCCTAAAAGAGGCGTCACATGTGACGCCCAAAAAAGGGGTCACATTGTGCAATAGATCCGTAATTATTTCCAAAACTGAATAAATGTGTAATTATTTAATTAAAATGCAATAATTAATTTTTTTTTGTGCCTAAAATGTAGTGTATTTCATAATATTCAACAGAGGTTAGAAAATCACTTACGTTTTTTTTTTTTTAATCTAAATTCTTCGAAGTAGAATATATACGACTATTAAAAGAATGAAATCTTGTTAACGTTTCATTTTTTTTATATACTCGTAACAATGTTTTTCTATAAATATAATAGGGGTAAGTTAGATTGAATAGGGTAAGTTATATTTATAATCTAATTTTTATAAATTATATTATATACTAGGGATAATACATACTCAAATAATATACACATAAAAATTTATAAATGTAATCCTGCCCATTATAATTGTAATGATCATTTGGTTGTTAGGCTGAAAGCTAGGAAGAACCGTAAATAATGTTTCAATTGTTTCTCGTAAAAGGAGGCTATTCGATCATTCACGAGTGCCTCAATCATATTTTTGTCTATTTGATAAGCCTTAAAAGTTATTTTTCGATGGAAGATATTTAATTTAATTTTTTTGATAGCAGAAATATTTAATTTTATGGACTGGCAAAACAGCTTTTATAATTTTTTAATGAGAAGAGAATTCATTACTATTATTTTAAGGGTTGAGACCTTTCAATAGCTCAAATGGCATAACGTAAAGACATCTGCGTAAACTAGAAACGAGAAATAGAAAATAATGAGCTCTCCAAAATAAATACGCAAATCTCATTAAAAAAAATTTGAAAAAAAAAAATCCACATAACTAAACACTCTACATCTACATACACCGAAAAATAATTTGAGAGCATAAAAATGCATACAAAAATATAAGTATTATGTTATAGGAATAAATTTTTTATTCTGCAATTATTTTTTAACTATATATAATATACAATTAAAATAGAGAAAGATTCACTAATGCTCTTGTAGTTTCCTCAGGGAGCGTTGATGAACTTTTTTCATTAAAATATTCAAGTTATTGAAGTGCAGGAAAAAAATAATAATTTTAATATTATAATTATATATTACCTTAATAGATAGTTAAGAACAGTTATAAAATAATATGCAACAAAATATCCTATAAACCCTAATACATATCATAACATTCCAAAAATTCAAATAGCGAAAAAAAAAAATCACGAATAATGAGTTTGAAATTAAATTGATTTTTTCTATAGAACAAGGGTCTCTTCCAATTCTTTAAGAACACATGATTATTTTTTTTTTGAACCTTTCATATAAAGATTCTCATTTACTAGTCAAGTCATTAATAATGAATAAAAAGATAATCTACCTTTGAATTTATTTTATATGTAATAGTGTTGACGTTATGTATTGCATAATTTTTTATGCTTACCAATCAAATCAAATGCGTTTGTTTTAAGACAAATGGGTAGAAAAATTACTTTATACTAACAAATTTACCAATATGAGTGATTTTTAATATCATTTTAACAAATTTACTTTTTACTTTATTAAAGATAACATAAATAATGTTATCAAAAAAAAAAAAAGATAACATAAATAACAAGTAAATTAGCTCACAACTTGAGAAGCACTTAATATTTCATGAGATAGGATATTCTCAGACTCAAGTTATGTTACATCCATGTGACACCTAATCAATCTCATTGTTAGATCGCTTATGTTGATCCAATACTTATATTTATTTCCATTTTTGTATGTCATGATTTCCCAAATTTAAGGTAAAAATATTAAATATAAAAAATCATAACTATACAAAGATAGAAATAAATATAAAATATTAAATTTAAGAAATCATGAACATACAAAGATGAAAATAAATATAACCATTAAATCAATATAAGGTGAGATTAACTGAGTGTCACATGGATGTAACATAACTTGAATGTCACAATATCCTATCACATATTTCATAGAATTCACATGTTACAAGCTAAAACGCATAAATTGTAGTAATACATTATTTTAAAATTAAAAATAGAAAAAGTGCTTTCTTCAACCTCCAAACCCATAGAGGGTCCTTCCCTGTCTCTTGAGAGCATATACCACGTCCATGGCGGTCACCGTCTTCCTCCTCGCGTGCTCCGTGTACGTCACAGCATCGCGAATCACGTTCTCCAAGAAAATCTTCAAAACACCTCTGGTTTCTTCATAGATCAACCCGCTTATCCTTTTCACGCCACCTCTCCGAGCCAATCTCCGAATCGCAGGCTTCGTGATTCCCTGGATGTTGTCGCGCAGCACTTTCCTGTGCCTCTTCGCGCCTCCTTTCCCCAAACCCTTACCGCCTTTCCCGCGACCAGACATTTTCCCGAGAAAATTGAAATTGAAGATTTTGGGTGTTGATTTTGACTCGAATGGTTAATGACGAAGGTGACTGGGATATTTATATTGAAGCGGGAAGAGGAGGCATGTGAGTTTTGAATTTTGATCTCGGTCGTTGGATTCGGATTAATCGACGGCTTAAGTTTATGATCCGTGGTTTGTTACATGGAAAACTAATGGGCGTCGATAGAAAAATTTTAATGGTCAGATTTCGTTTTGGAGGGCATGTGCGGATCACGACTTTGTTAAAATTTTGTAAGATAAATCTTAATTTCTTTATCGGATATGTGTAAGAAAAAAGTTTGCATAAGAAGGGCATTGCAAACCACAAAATATAAGGTAATGACATTAAAATGAAGGGAAAAATGATTATTCTTTTAAATGACATAATTTATATCTTTTCACTCTTACAAAGAAGTGAGACCCACACCTTTATTTTTTTTGTCAATTCTCTCTCCTTCTTTATCTATCTTTTTCTCTCTCTTAAAATGACACAACTTTACATCCTTTAAAATGATACACGTTGTTATCAAAAAAAAAAAAATGATACATATTTTACCCTAAAATGAAATACTCTTATTCTTAAAAATATATAATTAAAACAAAATGCAATAAGGCAGCAATAAAGTATAAATGACAAAATGTAGCAAACTAGCAAGAATATATAGCACATTTCTCCTAAGAAATTTTAGAGATAAACAAAATTCTATACATATAATTAGATTATAACATCAACTTAACTTTAATTTTTTGTATCTCCTCCTACTTTTGGTTAAAATTGTGATCTGATCAGAGAAATTCGAGAAAAATGAGTGAAAGAGAAAGAAAGATAATAGAGAAATGAGGAGAGAGACAAATCTGAATATCTGAATAGTTTTTATCTTTGATAAGTGATTAGAAACGATACACATATGCTCTTTATAGAGCTTATTTACATTGGTGACACGACAGCTAGTAGCTACTCTGTTATAATAGTAATCAGTTTGCTGAAATTGAACTGAGGTAGGAATCAAGTACAACTCAGACTATAGTATAAGACTAGACTAGTTACAAAAATATCTCTACTACTCAATAGACATTACAAAAGTTGTACTTTCATATTTACATTAATAAGCCCCCTCAAACTCAAGGTGGATAAAGCAAAACGTGAGTCCACCACAGTTAGTTTGTCCCTTAATGTAGCAAAACAAGAAACAGAGAGACTCTTGGTGAGAGTGTCAGCAATTTGATCCAATGCTAGCACATGATAGATACGAATTTCCTTAGCAAGAACACACTATTTGACCAAAAAGATATATAACTCTATACGAATTATTTTGGCATGGAGCACAGATTATGGGAAAGAGACATTGTGCTTAAGTTGTCACAGAAAATATGGGGAGTAGTGAACTAAATATGGAGCTCTTGAAGAAGCAATTTGAGCCAAAGTACTTCAGCAGTAGCTAGAGCTAGACTGCGATACTTTGCTTCATTACTAGAGCGTGCAATTAGATTTTGTTTCTTGGATCACCAAAAGACTAAGTTTAAGCCAAAAAATACACAAGCGCGTCAGGTGGATTTGCGATCATCTGGGTCACTGGCCCAATCAACATCACAAAAAGCTATGATAGAGAAAATATGATTGGGATTGCAAGGTTTAAGCAACATTCCATGATGCAAAGTCCTTCTAAGATACTGCAAAATCTGTTTGACAACAGTCTAATGCTATTCAAGTGGCTGAGCCATGAATGTCACGCTTTATTCACAACATAATTGATTTTTGACAGAGTAAGAGTTGCATATTTCAGAACCCTACCTATGGAGCGATAAAAGGAATAATATGAATAAGAATTGGATCTATATTTGAAGAGTTCGCAGCCTGATGGAAGAGGGGTAAAGAAATCGAAAAAAAAAATCTTTATTGGTTCTACCTCCTATTTTTTATGAAGAGAATGAATCTTTTTATCAAAGATTTATAAAAAATATGTCCAGACTGTTGGACAAGTGGCCTCAAACTCAAGAGGGGGGTGAATTGAGTTTTAAAAATATTTTCACAATATGCCTCACTTCCTTTCTTGAAATCGATTTTCTTGAGTTAATATAATTTGACACAAGTAAAGCTTAGAGAATAGAAATTAACACAAGCAAGTGGTATATAAAGTGAAGAGATAAATAAGCTCAAGTAATCAAATAATGCTAATATAAAGAGATAGAGAGTTAGAGAGTTTGCAAACACTATATATCCTGGTTCGGTCACCACCACCGTGACCTACGTCCAGATTGAAACCGCCCGTTCAACTTTCCATTAATTATCAAGCTTCAAGGGTGCTTGACAAACCACTACAACCTTCAAGAATATTGATTCGTGAAACCTTTACACTTCCACTCACTTACTTAGGTTATGAGCAACCTCTTTCACTAGGGTCTCAATACCCTCAACACAAATGAACAGATTGAGAGTATTTAGAAAAGGATTTGTACTCTTGAAGTACAGATTATACAAGTTGAAGCTAGGTATTGATCAATGACACAATATTAAAGCTCAAAGGTGATTTATGATCAAGATGATGGAAAGTAAGCAAATGATGTGAAATAAAGCAAGAATAATGATTAAGAAAGGTGTCCCATCAATGTGAATAGTGATCATTATTTATAGAGGGCCCCCCATGACCCTTTGAACACTCATTTTCGCAAAACTAGCCGTTAATAGCCATTTATAGCCGTTATACTGCTTACTGTCCAGTAAGTATTCGAATATTATTCGTGAGGTATTCGAATACTTCAACTGGTATTTGAATACTTTTATCAAGGTATTCGAATACTTTGTTCTCAGCACAAGTATTCGAATACAGCCAATGGAGTATTCGAATACTTTCTTAGACAGATCATCAATTATGCAGTTTTATGAGTTGTAAAGCTTCTCTTTTAGTCTCTAATCACTTTTAATGTATTTCCTTGACTTGTACAGAATGTTTTGAGGTTATAAAACATATCAAGGGTCTTTTTCATAATAATCAAAGCTTTCAAGTGATTGATGACATGGATAATGCATGCATAGAGTTAAATGCCCTTTGAGCTCATTTATGCATCATTAATCAATTACCTTTACATTTAGATCTAAGCTCTCAAGAGCATGTTTCAATATTGATCTTGTGTGTTGAATGATTTTCTCTTGTTGTCTTGTTTGAATTGCTTCCTAGGACTTTTGATTGTTGCGAGTTGTATTATCCTTAATGTCGCTTCTATGCTTGTTTGTTATCATCAAAACTTTTGCATGATTGAACTCTTCATTTTAAGCGCATTGGTTTCACACAGACCTCTTGCGGGAATGATTTGGAAGATCCAAAGCCAAAAATAGTGGTCTTTGCTAGCAAGAACATAATGGAGGCAGTCAATCAATATAGATTGATCCGCTGAAATCTAATTCAAATCCAATATAGCAACCCTTTAGCTTACGCCATGTTGCCTTTGATGAGTAAGTCCTTGATGTATTTGGATTGGGAGAGAACTAGGGTCTATTTGATTGTGTTTTTTTGTTCCTTAAAATTGTTTTGTAGAATAGTTAATGAAATAAATGTTTTATGTGTTTTTTTTAAGTTAAAGCCAAAACGAAAAACATAAATTACTCTGATATGTTTTCTAAATTTGATTCTAAAAACTAAAAAATAGTTATAATTTTTAAAACTATTTTTAAAAAACAAGCCTTGGAGCCCGTTTGGATGGGCTTTTTCTTCTTCAAAAGCTACTTTTTTCAAGAAAAAAAAAGCACTTTTCGAAAAAAGTCTGTTTGGATGCCTGCTTTTAAAAAAAGCACAAGTCATAAAAAAGCCAAAAATCTACTTTTTTCGGAAGCTAAAAATTTTAGCTTTTTAAAAAAGCAGAAGTCAAAAGTCAAATATTTTTTTAAAAATCTAAGTAGCTATAACTTTTATAGAAAGTACTTTTAAAATAAGGAAGTGATAAAAAAGACTTTCTTGAAAAGGCAATACAAATGAGCCCTTAACAAACGAGTTTTTTTTTTTTTGTTCTGAAAATTAAATACTTGTTTTTGAAAACAGATTCAAACAAACCCCTAGTTCTCTGGAAGTTGTTCTCTGAACCTCTATTCCAAGAAAAAATCCAAATCACCTGTAGCAAGAGTTATGATCAAAATATTGGAGTAAAGTAAATTTGGAAATTTATGATAAAAACAAATTAAATTAAATTAAGAGCCCAACTAGTTAATTTAGCTCAAAAGTCCTTTATTTTCACAATAAACAATCTTAAAACTATTAATTAAGAGCACAAATAAGTGTAATAAATATTAATTGTCAAATTCTTCGCACTTATTCTTTTGTACTTCTGGATTAAACCAAAAACTTAAAGCAAAACTAAAGAAATGACAGAACAAAAATAAAGACTAAAAGTTAAACTTATCATTTCTAACAATTGCAAAGAATACAAAAGATGAGCAAGGATCTCAAAGCTTCATTAGATCAACCAATCAAGATAGAAATTCATTTATCTCAAATCACAAAACCTGATAATCTCAATTGATAATGCTAATTATGTAAATTGGTCTATCAAAGGATGTTCTCAATTACTCTTTCAGGTGTATAGGGTAAATAAGTGTATCACTCTATTTACAAAAATAAAATAAAATAAGTGTATCACTCAAATTCTACTAAAGAAAATTTTTATACCATAAGTTTGCTCATGTTCTATTCTACTTCTCCACTACTAATAACAAATGGATTCACATATCAAAAGGACTTTATTTAAAGTTGTAACAGGGCTGAGATGAAAGTATGGATAAGAATGAAAATGAGAGGCTAAATACCCAAAAAATTTAAAGAGCGTTGATTAAGAATTAAACTAAAGGAACAAAATTAAAACCAAAATAAAGAATACAAAATCACTTAAATATACATATTATTTTTTTCATATATTTTTTCTTTTTATTTATTTATTTATTTTCTTTTCTTCTATTCTTCTTCTAATTTTTTTCTGTTTTCTTTTTACATAACAATTTAAAAATGAAGAATGGTAGAAAATAAAATGAAATAAAATGCCTCCCTCTACACTTAAAAAGTTGCACATGCCGAGCAAACCCCCACACTTAAACACAAAACAAAAGTGAAATCAGTAATTTTCTAGGTGTGGAATCATATTGTTTTTCACTTAGGTTAGTAATGTGGCTAAGAAAAGAAGGATACAAAAAAGCACAAAAGGGCTAACCAATGTAAGGGTGGCTATCTGGTCAAAGTGAAAAAAAAAAACAAAAGAAAGAATGACTCTATCATATTTATGCATATAGGTGAAAAATACAATTTTAAAAAGAAAAAGAGCAAGTTCTAGAAAAATAAAATCGTGAAGAGAAGCACACAATAAAGAGAGAATGGAAGAAGATGAAAAGCATTCATACAAGCCCAAAAATCTCATAAGGGATAAAACCAAGTCACGCAATCTGCATCACAAAATCAACCACAAAGTCAGATAATATAAGAATAAAAGACTTAGCCCAACTAGAATGATCCATCAAAAGTAATATGTCCAAGTTTACACCATGTATAGCTCAACAATTATAAAAAAGACAAGGAAAATCTACTTTCACTCACCAAGAGATCATCAATGTTCTATTACTTCTATGAGTTGTTACTCTGTTCACTGGAAAAATCACTATAACCGCTAAACACCCCTACTGTTATACAGCACTTGAAAAACCCCATAAGAGCTTTGGTCTATACCATTGCCACTAAGAGTACTCCGAGATAAATATATTACACTCCTTGAGGGATACATACTCGGTTCTCTTGACCACATGACAATTCAATAACTAATATTATTTATTATCCTTATCTTATTCATGAAAATCGGTGTGGCAAGCTTTTAAGAAATGGAAGACTTGGGTTTAACAAGTTTTACTCGGGATACCATGATTCAAAATATTAGATGCTGAATTTTGAGGATCCTTATAACATAACATTCGATGTGTGAGCTTTTGGTAGCTATTTCTTCTTATTCAAGTAATGTGAAATTTTAATATGAGAGGATTCATTTCCAATACATACTCCTATCATGTTTCTCGAACAACAAAGGAAATAAAAAAGGAAAGGAAAAGGAAATCTTAATCTTCAACAACTAATTTTATCTGAGAAATCTTAATCTTCTCCCTTTCTCTCTTCTAAAAATAAAAAAGGAGAAGAATTAAAAGAAAATTAATTTTTTTAAATAGAATCATTTTTTTCATTATTAAAAAAAAGGAAATATGATTAAAAAAAGAAGAAGGAAATACACACCTCAGTCAGTACTTGTGAAGAAGGAAAAAAAAATCCACAAACAAAAAAGTGTAAGTGTTGCGACTCACTTGGATGGACTGAATGAGAACAGACCCATTAGAGTTAGAAAGAAGCCCAATTACTTAGCAGACTATTTTCAATAGTCGGTCCACTTTATAGTGTTAACAGATGTTGTAATGAAAACCCAGACAAATAGAAACAGGAATAATGCAAGTGATACGAGTATCTAGTCAAAGAAGGGCTGGAATAGAAAAGAGGGAAAAGTTGGACAATCCTCTCTCTAATTTATCTCTCTCTCTACTCTTATCTCACCAATTCTCCATTCTCCTTCTTTTGTTACAGATCCAGGTATGAAAAAAAAAATATAATATCATATTTCATATTTATTTAATGCGCATTAAATAAATAATAGAAAATGTAGTGTCAGTTATCATTTCTTATTATCTGTGTTCCATCCTATCCGTCCTTATCCAACAAACGGACCCTTGAATGATCATGTGACCGGGTAAGTGATACAACAACTGAGCTTGGGGTGTTATCCACCTTCCACCGTTTTAATCTGTACTCTGTAGACTTAAAATACCCATATCGTGGGAAATATCTTCGGTACTATAGTAATACTGCATTATTTATTTAATTTAAAAAATATAATATATATTTTTTATTATTTTACCCTTGTTTGTATGATTATTTTTCTCAAAACCATCATTATTTTTTCTTTTTAGTAAAGGAGTACATATTATACTATCACAAAAGATGTGCTCCATATTGTGTGGGTTAGTGGGGATCGCGTACGAATCACGTTTGCTGATCTCTCTAACTTCTTCTTCACTCGCCTCTCTCTCTCTATATATATTTCCCACTCTTCTCCTTCTTCCCTAAGATTTCTGTTGTGCTACAGCACACACCTGAAACCCTAAAACAGATTTCACACTCCTTTGATCCTAACATATCTTCTAAAAACGAAATCAGCAGATAGAAATTAGTCACATATAAAGTGATGAAAAGAAAGGAGAAAGCAGCCATTGGGAGTTCTGGCACTTTCCATGATCCTCTCAAGCACGTGACGAAGAAGAGAGTATCATGTAAAGATCCAGAACTCCCAAACTCATCAGCAGGTCAAATAAACCACCAAAGTGTGCTAAACAAACAATTCCAGCAGACGAAAATATCTCTCGTTCTTGAAGGAAAGACGAAACCAGCCACGAAAGATCCTCTCATGCACGTGCCGAAGAAGAGAGTATCATGGAAAGATCAAGAACACCCAAACTCATCAGCAGGTCAAATAAACCACCAAAGTGTGCTCAACAAACAATTCCAGCAGACGAAAATAACTCTCGTTCCTGAAGGAAAGAAGAAACCAGCCACTGGTCAAACCTCAAAACTCCATTGTTGTGGTGTATGTTTTGATTTCAAACCAGACTCTCATATGTTCAGAAGATGTCAATGCAACCACCCCTTTTGCACTGATTGCATATCCAAGTATGTTGCCAATCAAATACAGCAAAATATTCTCAAGGTGAATTGTCCAAATCCAAAATGTTCTGTGGAATTGAAGCCAAAACATTTGCAAATCATTTTGCCTAAACAAGTTATTGATCGTTGGGAATCTGCTAGATGCGAGTCTTCAATTGCTGTGTCGGAAAAGACTTATTGCCCCTTTAAGAATTGCTCTGTTTTGTTGGTGAATGATGGAGGAAAAGTTGTTACCAGTTCTGAGTGCCCCTCCTGTCATAGACTATTTTGTGCGCAGTGTAAGGTTCCATGGCATGCAGAAATGAATTGCAACGAATTCCGAAAGTTGAAAAGGAGTAAAATTGAAAAGGACTTGGATACGAAGTTTTTGGAGTTAGCCAAAGGGAAAATGTGGCAGAAATGTCCCAAATGCTATATGTATGTTCAAAGACGTAGTGGATGTGAACACATGCTATGCAGGTTAATTGTATTTTTGTATCCCCACCTTAACCATTTTCACATCTTTTTTAAGTATCAATCAATCTATGTATTTCATTATTATATCATTATAATGAAAGCTTGGGGAAATCATTATAATAACTACATTTTCTCTTTCCAGGTGTGGATGCCAATTCTGCTACCACTGTGGGGAGAATTGGAATCAGTTTGGGCATCTATGCAATAGTCGTCGTTCAACATGATCTTTCACAGGTATCTTTGGAAATCATAGCATGTAGAATTAAATTTTATTTTTGGTAATCAATGGCCAGAAATTAAAGATTTTGAATTTT
Organism: Gastrolobium bilobum; assembly: GCF_033153095.1. Lineage (NCBI taxonomy): Eukaryota > Viridiplantae > Streptophyta > Magnoliopsida > Fabales > Fabaceae > Gastrolobium > Gastrolobium bilobum. The sequence continues at coordinate 348,457 of NW_026898430.1, forward strand.
ACAATTATCAATTCTAGGATACCTGGTTTTATCTTTCTATACCCCAAATCAGTCTCAACTCCCAAATAATTTTTTTCTGAGATATGTAGGTTTTCCAAATTAGACATTTTTGGACTTATCAAATGCTTACTTCTCTGTTAGGTGACTGCATTTTTCATGTGATTGTCATGTTTGACAATGGGGTGATGAGATTTTAAGTTTTATATTTTCTATAAAGTTGCAATTTTTATTCAAATCTTCTGTTATGCAATTTTTAAGATGTTGGTATTTGAACTGGGTCGGCCCTTTTGTGTATGGAATTAGACATTGATAAGCTATATAGAGCATAAAGTTTTTGAGTGCCTTAGATAACTGTCAATTTTCAAGTACTCTACAAAGTATAGGAGACTTTGGTTTCTAACAATTTTTTCAATATAATGTTTGAGCATATTAGCATGTGATATTTATGTCTTAAAAAATGGTATAATTTGTTAAAGTTGCATAACTAGTTTTTTTTTTAGTACAAGGTTGCATAACAAGTTGTGTAACTGGATTTTATTGATTGGCTAAATAAAAACTGTTTTATTTTATTATTATTCTTATTAATTAATTTCAGCTTCTTAAGCTTTTGAAAACAAAAATCCTATACTTTGAAGAAAACAGAACCTGGGTACAGAGCCTTTGAAGAAAACAAAATTCTTATTCTGTAAATCAAATCAACGACATATAATTATTATGGACCGGCCTCACAGTTTAAAGTTATGGGCAGGCTCTTAGAGGTTCAATTAAGGGGTCATTTTCGTGCCTCATTATAGTGAGAATCGTAGAACTCATGCCAGAGGATTTCTCACTCCACAATACATCTCACCATCATACATTTGTTGGTATGTTACCTCACTCACATAAATGAGATAATAGTAACTCACCCCTTTCTCTTATCATATCATTTGAAAATATGTCCCACCTATATATATGTCTATTATCTCATTCTCTCATTGAAGAGTATCTTGCATCCATTGTATTTATGAGGTGTGTTACTCTGCAAAAAAAATATAATCATATCGCCATCACACAATCCCTCCTCTCAACCTCACTGAGATACTCACATGGTAACTCCTTCAACAGCTTTGATATATATCATCGCCTCTAAGAGCACTTCCACAGTGACATACTACTCCCTTTAAGGATACATACCTAACTCTCTACACAAACTGCTCAAATACATTAATGATTGCGTATTGGCCTTATAACAAAGGGTTTGATGTATGCTTCCTTGTTATGCATTTAACTTTTTTAAAGTTTAAACTGACTCAAAATTAAATGTGTAATGTTTATATCAGATGGCAGAATTGTTGGAAGCTCAAATGACAAATGCAGGAAGTTCTAGTAGTATTACTCATCAGAATGAAAGTAAATCTGATAGCTAATATTCTAGCTAAAAGAACAGCCAGCAATGTAGTGTTTAGGAATCCTCTTAAAGTTCTAGATGATTTGTATTTGTATTTTATTTTGGAAGTTAGTTGTAGATACGTGTTTTAAGTACGTTCATCACAAAATATTTCTAGATCCCAATAGACCCAATGCCAGATAGCTGCCAAAAAGCACAAATCTGAAAAGACAATATGTGCTCCGGCCACACCTTCATACAAGGGCATGTTTGGTAAATAATATAGGATAAGGAATGATAGTATAAGACCTGATTAAATTTTAATATTATCCAGCATTTGGTATGATATTGTATAAGATAATATATTATATAAGATAATATCATCCAATGTTTGGTAATACAGTGTATAATACTAGATAGGTTAAAAATAAATATTTTTGTCAAAAATACCTTTTAATAATGAATTTACATAATTTTTCCAAATATATCAGATTGTATTATTTTTTTATAGAAATATGCTGATCAATGTGTTCAAAAAATATATTAATTTTTACAAAAATAAAAATCTTCAATATTTTAAAAAATTATATATTAAAAATTTATTTTTTATTTTAATATACTAATATTAAAATAATATATTAATTCTTGAGAATTGTATTGATTAATACATCAACTCCTTATCAGGCTTAATCCGATCCTCTTAGGCCTGATTAATAGATCTTGCTGTACAAGCTTATACTATACAATTACACCAAATAGGTTTTAGAGGTCTTAGATTGAATAATAAAAAATATATGATAATTCATTCACAATATTTATCGTGTGCGAGTGCAATCTCGTCATTTAGTACGCTTGAAGAATTTTGATCCCTTGTCCACAATGTTGCTTGCTTCTGCTGTCTCTTTTCATTTAGGGCATGTTTGGTGTATAGTATAAGATAAGGCCTGATAGTATAAGATTTGATAGTATAAGACTTGATTGTATAAGACCTGATTGAATTTGATACTATCAAGCGTTTGGCACGGTATTGTATAAAATAATATCATCTAGTATTTGGTAATGCACTGTATAATACTATCTATGATAAAAATAAATATTTTTAATAAAAATATCCTTTAATAAAGAATTTATATAATTCTTCAAAAAATGTCATATATATTAATTTTTATAAAAATTTAATGATCAGTGTGTCTAAAATATAAATTAATTTTTATAATAAAAATATTCAATATTTTAAAAATTAATATATTGAAAAATAAATTTTTATTTTAATAGATTAACATTAAAATAATATATTAATTTTTGAGAATTACATTGGTCAACGATATTAATACATCAATCTTTTATCAGGTCTTATCCCTCACTCTTAGGCTGGACTAAGTTATACATCGTTTTGATGTATTAAAGAATTATGCTGTATAAGTTTATACTATACAGTGGTCACACCAAACAACCGAAAATGTCATAACGTATATGCCTTATACGTCACACCAAACAGATTTAGAAGATGCCTGTTATGCCCTTTGCGCCATATGTAGTTGATGGGCCTATGTCCCCTCTTTAATTCTATAAGCCTCTTGGCGTGAAGGCCTATCCATTGTATGCATTTGAGTCCCTAAAAGGGCTCTCTTACGAGATGCTTGCAACCAAGGAAGTACGGACACTTGTAAAAACAGGAAGAGTCGGGTCCGACACGCTCCGACACGGTGTCGGACACGCGGTTGACTTTTTCCGACACGTTGACTATTCCGACACGCGAATTTGACCGTGTCCGACACGGTCAAATGACATTTTCGTAAATTTTTTTATTTTAATTTTTATTTTATTTTATAAAAAAATTATTTTTTTTAAAAAGTTAAAATATATTAATAAAGCTTCCACCTGATCATATCAATTTTATCTTTTTGTCTTTTTTCCCCTTAAGTAGATAAGAGATCATCTCAGCATCATTGTTGTCAATTCTCATCACGCTCTTGTTGTATCTCTCTCTAATATGATTTGATCTCTCTATCTGATATTATATATCTCTCTCATCCCAGTTCTTATTTTTTTTATTAAAGCTTCCATCTTTATAACGTGTTGATGGGTATTATTAATTTAGTTTTATTTTTTTGTTAAATTATTAAATATTAAATGAAATATACTCTATATAAATTAAAAATATTATTTAATATTAAAACGTGTCCCAACGTGTCGAAATCCATAATTTTTTAAGATTGACGTGTCGGAGTGTCGTGTCGTGTCACATGTCGCGTGTCGTATCGGTGCTACATAGCATGCAACCGCTGTTGTCTCTTTTGTCTTGCTTACTAGATGCTTTGCCTCTTATTTAATTTGTTAGCTTTGTTTCATGACCTTTTTTACAATTTGAGTATTTGTTGCCTCCCTCTCAATTTAGGAGGAGTATTAGGGGAAAAAATAAAGATGTGGAGATCACATCCCATCATATTAGAGATAAAGATAAAAATGTGAACATTACTTTCCAGGGATAATAAGTTATATTGTTTCTTCAAGAGGTTATAGTTACTACCTCTTTTCTTATTATCTCTTATTATTAAATTTTAACTGTTGATTTTCGTCAATCTAACGGTTTTAATTTATTGGATCATATTTATTGATGAATTATTAATTTTCAATAAATTATAACCATTAGACTGTCAGAAATCAACAGTTAAGATTTGATAGTAAAATGTAATAAGAAAAAGAGGTAGTAAGTATAATCTCTCTTTTTTATTCTTATTTTAATTCAAAATTTAGTTGTAGATATTCTCTTATCCTCTCTAGCTTCTTATTGAATAATGAAAAGAAAATTCCTTTGGGAGAGTTCACTATGACGTGGATGTTTCCAATTAAACAAGATTTTTTTTTTTTTTTTTTTTTGTAGGATACTTTGGTTTATTCAAATAAAAAAAAAAGACATAATTTTTCTCCTAAAATATTGATCAATTACCATATTCAATTTTAACATAGGTGTAAATAGGTAATGGAAATCCGTGAAATAAAAGACTTGGGTTTAAAAGGTTTTTCTCGGGATATCATGATTCAAGGATGCGATCCTTAAAACATGAGCAATTGGGATGTGACTTTTTGGCAGTTATATATATATATATATATATATATATATATATATGGAATTATACATGTTATGTTACAGGCAAAATTGAATCCATTCCTGCACTAACAAGAACTTGTGGGTCCCATTAGTTAAAAGAAATAAAAAATAAAAAATAAAAAACCACGACAATCTATGTATCAGCAGGATGAATGTTGTTTTTTCCTATAACAGGATAAAAACAACACCCATATATATATATATATATATATATATATCTTTATTTTGCATTACCGAAGATGATTGGGCTTACTCTTCAGTGGTCTATTGGTCTAACTAATGATGAAACTCCCAAGAAGTGTAATTACGTTTAACGATAGAAATTCTAAGGAAAGGGAAATTAGGAAAGGAGATTAGGGGAGAGAATGGGGAGAAAAAATAAGTGAGGAATTTAATGATTTTATAGAATTATAGTTTCGAGATAAGAAAATCTTAATTTGAATTATAAATGAATAAAACTAATTTTAAATAATTAAGATAAAAACAAACTAATCTAATACCGAATAAGAAGATAAGAATGAACGTATAACGTAACATCATATATTACACTTGTTGTGATTCTACTTGACTACAAAAAGTCACATCCCAAACGTTGTGTTGTAAAGATCCGCATAATTCTTATACTCAAAAAAATCCCCATAATTCGGTATTGGATATTTTGAATCATTGTATCCCGAGTAAAACTTATTAAATAAGAATGTTACGATTGAATGCTTGCTCGTGCTCCAATTAATTGACATCATTTCCTATGTTATGCGTGAATCATTCTAACCAGTCAATTATTTAAGAATGTGAAGAGTTACAAGCACATGCAGAAGAAGAAAGAAATACAGTAACAACATAGAGATGGCTGGTCAATCCTCAAAACTCTTTTGCGGAATTTGCTTTGATTTCAAACCAGAGTCTGACATGTTCATAAGAAGTAAATGCAACCACCCCTTTTGCACTGACTGCATATCCAATTACGTGGCTACTCAAATACAGAAAAATGTTGTGAATGTGAATTGTCCAAATCCAAAATGTTCTGTGGAGTTGAAGCCAAAACATTTGCAACCCATTATGCCTAAACAAGTTATTGATCGATGGGAATCTGCAAGATACGAGTCTTCAATTGTTGGGTTGCAAAAGGCTTATTGCCCCTTTAAGGATTGCTCTGTTTTGTTGGTGAATGATGGAAACGTTGTGACTAATTCTGAGTGCACCTCCTGTCACAGACTATTTTGTGCGCAGTGTAAGGTTCCATGGCATGCAGGAACGGATTGCAAGGAATTTCAAAAGCTTAAAAGGAGTGAACGTGAAAAAGAATTGGATTTGATGTTTTGCGAATTGGCCAAACTGAAAATGTGGCAGAAATGTCCCACATGCTCTATCTATGTCGAAAGTTGTGGTGGATGTGAACACATAACCTGCAGGTTGTGTATTTTGTATCTCCATTAATAATTTTCACAAATTTTAACTTTCCATATGAGTAATTCGTTTTTATATATTTGTATCATTTTAATCAAAGTATGGTAATGAATTATAATAACTCCATTTTCTTTTTCCAGGTGTGGACGCCACTTCTGCTACATCTGTGGGGAGAATTGGGAGTTTGGACATCTATGCTGTATCCTCGGTCCACATGAGATTTCACAGGTAGCTTTGGAACTCTTAGCATATAGCATATAGAATTAAATTTTATTTTTAATAATCAATGTCCACAAATAAAAGATTTCGAATTTTTCAATTATCAATTCTAGGATACAATTTCTTATGTTTCTATACCCGAAACCAGTCTCAATTCCCAAATAAATTGTTTTGAGATATGAAGGTTTTCCAAATTAGACCTGTAAGATCCTTGGACTTATCAAATGCTTATATCTCTGATTGGTGAATGCATTTGTTATGTGATTGTCATGTTTGACAATGGGGTGATGAGATTTTAAGTATTCTTTAAGGTATCAGGTTCCAATTTTTCTTCGGATCTTCTGTTAGGGGGCGTTTGGTTGAGGAGAATTTTTTTTGAATACTAGGAAAATGTAATTGATAGGGAAATGGTTGGAAAATGAGTTTGGTAGAAAAATGTAAAAAAAGTTGTTTGGTTGGAAAAAATTTTACTGGACAAATTAGGTAAGATTTATAAAGTCTAAGTTTGGTTTGAGGTAAAATATAAATGGGAAAATAAGTGACAATTATGAAAATATCTCTGTTTTTAAAATTTTTGGGAAAATAAAAAAAATTGTAAATTAAAGAGAAACGTGAAAAAGAAAGAAAAATGGATCCAGTGAGAGTAGGAATGGCGGAGTTCTTGCTAACTAATTGAAATTTCAGTAAATAAAAGTACGAAGTTGAGCAATTCATTTTTTGAAGATATCAATATTTTAGTACATGCCATCTTTACAATTGGAGCATGGGCAGGTGCATCACGTGGTGGACTTCTTGCTAGTCTTGTAGCTTGTGGTGTGATGATGAACATTGTTTCCACAGCCTTTGATCTGATGTAGAATTTTAAGACTGGCTACCTTACCTTGGCTTCACCACGTTTCATGTTTGTGAACCAAATATTTGGCACAATAATGAGCTGTGTGATTTCTCCTTGTATGGCCATGGTAATACCTTTCTACATACGGCTTTACTTTTCCATTGGCATGTGTGTTGGAAGTCTAATATTATATGTGTGGGAAAATATTAATAAGGCCAAGGCTGATGCTTTTGGACCAGCTGTAGCTTCTAGTTTGATAATATCAGGAGGGCTGCTGACCACACAACGAAGTGGGGGGCTGCTGACCACACAACGGATTTAATATCAGGAGGGTATTTTCGGTTGCTTTAATTTTTCATTTTGCAATATAGACGGCTATCGACAAAAAACCACGTCCGAGATCTCTTTCTCAACAGTGCCAATGCCTAGCTTTCATCAACCAAATGGGGAAATGCTATGCAAATGGCATAGATGGGCAACGTTGCCAAATTTGTCTACCAAACAAAGACAAAGTGGATTGCCAAGTTGATTTGCCTAGGGAAATTACAGGATCTCCTCAATCAAACAACACCTTAGGAAAAAAAAAGTGAAGTTTTTAAGATGCTTTGGGTATAGCTATAGGCATTGATAAGCTTTAGCATAAAGTCTTTACACGTCTATCAGGCGGGCCATGGGTAGCTAACGGGGGACCGTCACTCATGGATTAAGTTATACCAATCAAATCAAGTGGATCTAATACCATGTCTTAACCCAAAACTTTAAGGCATTGGGTTCGTGGGTCCTCTCACTTATATGATTTTCATTTAGCCCATTACTAACTAATGTGAGACTCCATCACACTTGAATATTCTAACAATTTTACCCTTAAGTGTGAAACTCCACATTAGTATGCTGCCCCTCAATACTTAACCCGTCTCTAGTCAAACACCTGACTAGCTCAAGTCCAACCCGGCATTGATATCACTATGAGGCGAGTCAGGAGTAGCTCACGACGGGGGATCACCATCAATGCACTAAGCTACATCAACTATGTCAAGTAGATCTGATACAACGTCTCAATAAAAAATCTTAAAGCATTGAGTTAATGGGTTCTCTCATAAAACCTTAACGCATTGGAGTCACGAGGGTCCTCTCTCATGTGGTCTTCACTTAGCCCATTTTTTATAACTTCTCAAGTTTCAAGTATTCTGCAAAATGTTGGAGATATTGGCTTCTAAAATTTTTTACATGTAATGTTTGAGCATATTAGCTTCTGGTGTTTGTGTTTTGGCCTTATAAGTTATAACGGCGGTTTTTTATATTGCCCGCTGTTTGGGCATTAAATTTTTAAAGTTTATGACTGAAATTTGAGAGTACTATGTTTATAACAGATGGCAGAACAGTCGGAAGCTCAAATGACAAATATGAAGGAAGTTATAGCTATTATTTATCACAAGGAAAGGAAATCTGGTAGCTGACATTATTAGCTAAAAGAGCAGCGATGCTGTGTTTAGGAGACTTGTGATTTGTGAAGCACCACAAACTGGGCTATGTAGAAATGAGCAACTTTCTCTTAAGATTTTGTAATATTAATTTTAGTTATCTTTATATTTACTAAAAACTCGCTTGTTTACACTTGTTCCACCTTTATCTGATTATCTTTTACTTTCAAACAGCTTTTGTCTTTGAATGAAATATTTCGGTACTAATCTAGAACAATAATTTACAGTTTTGCCAGTTCTGCACATTATGAGTATATATGAATTATGTAAAAATTATCCAAACAGCTCAAAGCAGAAGCATTATTCAGACATTTATTATAGGTCATCTGCATTGACACACTTCATTTCTTGAGAATATACCAAAGTTATCCCGAGGGTTTATGGGTTCTTGGTCTAGCTTACCTCATATTTTTATCTCTTACACTCTTCTTCTCAAGTGTGAATCCTAATATGCACCCGCTCACACTATGTATAGAAGCTTATTCCAATATTTATGGAATTTCCAACCAAGTTTGGGCTACACTTATCAAGTATGTAGCTAAACAACTACTAAGCTTCATCAAGTATTTATTGGGTTGCCAATTAAGTTTTAGATACACCTACCAATCCAGTGTTTTATGAATGTACTTAACACATTGAACTGGATTGCCATTTTATATGTGATCACCTCATGTTGAATAATGAATACAAAATCAAAACAGAAGTAAATAAAGGAGCTGTTAGAAATGAATTCAAATACAAAATTCAAAATGGAGGAAAATGCTGACACTCCCCCTCAAGTAACAAGGCAAATTCCAAGGGTAATAATAGAATTGCGTTGATTAAGGAAAGACAAAAGAATTTAGTTCAGAAAGGTGTTGGAAATCGACAATCACACAGAATCGAGAAAACAGAAAAAGAGATAAGAGTAGAGAGATTGACACGATGATTTACCCTGGTTCACCCAATATAGGCTACGTCCAGCTTGTCTGTACTATATTCACCTCACCGCCACTCGTTACAAGTCTCTCGGTTTACAAGGCAAATATAAATAGGATTACGAAAAACCCTAACAGCAGCTATTCATGGGCCCAAGCCCAAACTGCTAAGAAAATTACAATAGAAACAGAGGCCTAAACATTACCTAGCCTCTACGGGCCTGGGGGCGCTGCCCCCCGGACCCCCGCCCGCTCACCTGGGAGCGGGACCCCAGTTGCCTTTCTGCTGACCCCGACAATTAGGGCCAACATCATCATGTGAAGTATGAACCATACCCAACATTCTCCCACTTGGTGAATGCTTCACATGTTTCTTCAATCCCAATGCATCTGTACACCATTCAAACTTCTCCGAAGTCACTGCCTTGGTCAGAAAATCAGCATTGTTGACCTTTGTGTCAACCTTCTCCAGCAATACAACCTTGTCTTCAATCTTCTCTCTGATGAAGTGGTACTGTATGCCGATATGCTTGGTCCTCGCATGGAAACCTGGGTTCTTAGCCAAGAAAATGGCGCTCTGACTGTCACACCCAACGATCATCTCTCCTTGTGCAAAGCCAAGCTCTTTGCACAACCTCCGTAACCAAATAGCTTCCTTAACAGCATGTGTCAAGGCCATGTACTCAGCCTCTGTAGAAGATAAAGCAACAATGCTCTGCCTCTTACTCATCCAACTGATAGCTCCGCCAAATGAAGAAACAACATATCCACTTGTAGATCTTCTACTATCAATGTCACCTCCCCAATCAGCATCCACAAAGCATCTCAGCTCTAACAATGTCTGTCCCCTTGAGCCCTTCACGCCTTCATAGCATAACCCAAGGTCAGACGTACCACGAAGATAGCGGAACACACGCTTCACAGCCGTCCAATGCTCATTTCCTGGCTTGGACATATACCTGCTCAATACTCCCACTGCTTGAGCAATATCAGGTCGAGTACAAATCATGGCATACATCAGACTCCCTACTGCACTAGCATAAGGAACTGACGCCATCTCTTCTTTTTCTTCTTCAGTCTTGGGACACTGGTCAGCCGATAACTTAGAACCAGTTGACATGGGAGTCAACACAGGCTTGCAGTCAGTCATCTTGAATTTCTTCAGAACATCTTCTATGTACTTCTGCTGACTTAACCATAATCTTCGTTTGTCACGCTCCCTCTTAATCTGCATACCCAAGATCACATTTGCAGCGCCTAGATCTTTCATTTCAAACTGCTTTGCTAGCAGTCCTTTAACAGTGCTGATCATTTTCAAACTGTTTCCAACGAGTAACATGTCGTCAACATACAAAGTTAGAATAACAAAGTCACCTTCTAACCTTTTCACATAAACACAGTGATCAGCATCACAACGATCAAAGCCAAGCTTCAGCACATAAGTGTCGAACTTCATGTACCACATCCTTGGGGACTGCTTCAGGCCATACAGAGATTTATTCAGCTTGCAGACTAGCTCCTCTTTGCCTCTTGCAATGAACCCCTCTGGTTGCTTCATGAAAATAACCTCCTCCAAATCACCATGAAGAAAAGCTGTCTTCACATCCAGCTGCTCCACCTCTAGGTCATATGCAGCTGCTACAGACAAAACCAGTCTTATGGAATTTAACTTTGCAACAGGTGAAAATACCTCACCATAATCAACCCCTTCTGTCTGTGAATATCCCTTTGCAACCAATCGAGCCTTGTAGCGTTCAATCTCCCCATTGGCACCAACCTTCTTCTTGAACACCCACTTGCAACCAATTGCTTTTCGGTCTGCAGGTAGATTCACCAAACTCCAAGTTTGGTTTTTCATCAGAGACTTCATCTCTTCTTTCATAGCTTCCTCCCACTGTTTGGCATCCTCCGAGCTCCTCGCATGTCTTACAGTGCTCAGATCATCACCTGTAATACTAAATGCACAAACATCATCACTAGCACACATGATATAATTTTCAGGTGTATACCTCTCAGATGGTCTTCTTTCCCTCGTGGATCTCCTCAGCACTGGTGCTTCAACCTCAGCCTCAGTTTCAGAAAATTCATCCTCTACCTCATTATATTCAGCAGCTTCAGAATTCAAATTTTCCAATTCAATCTGTGAGTTTATTGTATCCTCTTTCAAACCCACATCCAACTCCACCGTCTGTGACTTTTCAGGAGCTTCAGGAAAAATCTGATTCAACTTAGATTCTCTGAATACAACGTCTCTGCTGTAAGTTACACTTCTAGTATCCGGATTCCACAACTTATAACCTTTGACGGCATCCTTGTACCCAATAAAGATACACTTTTCAGATTTACTGCCAAGCTTGTTTCTTTTCTCCTTGGGTACGTGCATATAAGCTTCACAGCCAAACACTCTGATATGAGATACGTCTGGCCTTTTTTTAAACAGTGCTTCATACGGAGTCTTCTCCTTCAAAGCTGATGTAGGAGATCTGTTCTTCAGATAACAAGCAGTAGCCACTGCCTCTGCCCAAAACTCAGTTGCCAAGCCTGCACCGCTCAGCATACTCCGTGCTTTCTCCATGAGAGATCGATTCAACCTCTCTGCCACCCCATTCTGTTGAGGTGAGTAGGGCGTAGTCTTCTGTCTTACAATCCCATTGCTCGCACAAAACTTGTCAAATTTTGTTGAACAGAACTCCCCTCCATTGTCAGTTCTCAGCACCTTGATTTTTTGATCAAATTGATTTTCCACCAAAGCCTTGAACTCGCAGAATTTATCGAACACTTCATCCTTGCTGCGCAAGAAATATAACCACACATATCTTGAAAAATCATCAGTAAAAGAAACATAATACCTTGATTTTCCATGTGATGCTACAGGTGTGGGGCCAAACACGTCGCTGTGTATCAAGTCCAGAATCCCCTCAGCTCTTCCTCCTATGGAATCAAAAGATACCCGATTTTGCTTCCCTTGCAGGCAATGCTCGCAAAATCCAAACCCCATAGAGCAGCTCGGAATTCCATCCACCAACTTCTTTGATGTTAGAGTCTCCAGACCTTTTCCTCCAATATGCCCCAGCCTCCTATGCCATAACATAGCAGTGTCCTCCTCCGCCTGTTCTGAAACATAGCTTTCACCACTGAATACTGTGCTACCCAGCAGTTTCCACAATTTACCATGACGCTCTCCTCTTGCAATAACCAAAGCTCCTCGAGTCAGCTTGCAAGAATACTTGTCACTGCTAAAATTAATACCAGCATCTGCCATACTACCAACGGAGATCAGATTTCTGGTAAGCCCCGGAATATGCATCACACCCGGCAGATTCTTGACTGTCCCGTCACTCATCTTCAACTTTACCTTCCCACGCCCCACAATTGCATGAGTCGTGTCATCTCCCATTCTAACTGTACCGCCAGAATACGATTCATAGGTGCAGAACCACTCCCTATGAGGTGTCATATGAAACGATGCTCCAGTGTCAATAATCCAATCATTACAGTCATTATGACTGTCAAACGCCATGTACAGGTCCCCTGTACTATCATCATCATCCTTCTTTGTACCCGAAGCAGACGGTTGTGAATCATCCCGCTTCTCAAGACCTACACTTTTACTTCTGCAATTCCTTCTCAGATGTCCAACCTTTTTGCACCTCCAGCACCTCATTTCAGATTTATCAGATTTATCACGGGACTTTGATCGTCCCCTCGATCTTCCTCTGTGACCAGACTTTGATTTGTCATCACTCCTCCCTCTAGCAACCAGAGCCTCATTGTTGGTACCTTCAGAACCTACCCTTCTCATCTCCTCAGACAATAAGGCAGCAACAACCGTCTCAAACGACAGTTTATTAACACTAGTACCAATTGACACAATGATGTGCTCCCAAGAGTTGGGCAGTGAACACAACAAGGTGCAAGCTTTGTCTTCCTCGTCCAGGTTAATGTCTATAGACGAAAGTTGTGCACAAATAGTATTAAATTCATTTAAATGAGCAGAGAAAGAATCACCTTCGCTCATCCGCAAATTATACAGCCTCCTTCGCAGGAACAGCTTGTTCACGAATGACTTGCTCTGATAGAGACTTCCCAGCTTCGTCCAGAGATCCTTCGCGGTCTTCTCAGAAGTTACGTTCACCAGAACGTTATCAGCCAGGCATAACCAGATCAGGCTTCGCGTCTTTTGATCGTCTCTGGTCCACGCCTTCAACTCCTTCGACTCGCCATCACCTGACGTTTCTTCACCGACAGGTTTTGTTGGTACGGACGGCTTATCATCTTCGATCACGTACCACACGTCCCTGTCAACGAGCAGAGCCTCCGTCTTCAGCTTCCATAACTCGAACCCTTTTCCTCCGAACTTTTCAACCTCGACCCGTGATTGGCCAGTCGACATCCTCTCCAGATCAATTTCGCAGTTTTATCTATGCCAAGAAAAAACCCTAAATCGCGAAACCCCAATCTGTCACAGGAACCCTGGTCGCAGAACCAAAGCTCTGATACCAATTGTTGGAAATCGACAATCACACAGAATCGAGAAAACAGAAAAAGAGATAAGAGTAGAGAGATTGACACGATGATTTACCCTGGTTCACCCAATATAGGCTACGTCCAGCTTGTCTGTACTATATTCACCTCACCGCCACTCGTTACAAGTCTCTCGGTTTACAAGGCAAATATAAATAGGATTACGAAAAACCCTAACAGCAGCTATTCATGGGCCCAAGCCCAAACTGCTAAGAAAATTACAATAGAAACAGAGGCCTAAACATTACCTAGTCTCTACGGGCCTGGGGGCGCTGCCCCCCGGACCCCCGCCCGCTCACCTGGGAGCGGGACCCCAGTTGCCTTTCTGCTGACCCCGACAATTAGGGCCAACATCGTCATGTGAAGTATGAGCCATACCCAACAAAAGGGACAGCTTGCAGCCAGGCCTTGAATGGAGAGCATTATATGATGGGTAGTAGAATATTTTTGGATTGGGAACTCTGCAGAATTGGTTGTTTTTCTGTAGAGTGAAGATTTTTGGGTTTTATTGAGTTATTTCAATTGTCTTCTTCACTGATATCCCCGTAGTCGAATATTGAGTTGGAGTTATCGAGTCTGTTGTGTTTGGTTTTAATTCTGGATTTTGTATTAGTTACATTGATACTGGTGAACTGATTGTAAGGGGCTGTTCCCCAAATTCATGACATAATTCCAGTGTTGTCCTCAAATTGTAACTAAAAAATGGAACTACTGTTAAGCCTTACCGAATATGTCAGCTAGTTGAAGCTTGGAACAGAGAACAAACAATGTAAAGATGGTTGGTCAATCCATTATCCATTTATCCATGATACTCTAGAGTACATGCGGATGCAGACTAAGAAAGAAATAAACAAAATGTTTTTCAAAGCAAACAACATGCAAGCAGGAACAAAGCAACCATACTCACCAGCAGGTCAAATAGACCACAAACAATTGATGCATGTGCTACAAAGAATGGATCAAATGCTCACAATATTAGAAAGTAACTTTTTTCGTTATCGTCATCAAATAGATCAAAAACTCATGTTTTAAACCGAAAATAGCGTCGGAGTGCATATGGGTATTGAAAGTACATTACCGTTGTTGCAGTTGATATTATTCAGTAGCTTCTTTTGTCTTTTTTTTTTGTTTTTTTTTTTTTTGTACATAGTAGCTTCTTTTGTCTTTGGTAGCAAAATTTCTTGCTTGTGTTTTTTTTTTTTTTTTGAAAAAGTTGACCAATGCTCATGTGGTTTGTTTCAGAATCATCTATACTTTTGTGGTTTTTTTGTATCACATATGTCCCTGTGCTTTGCAAAATGTTACAAAGCACATGACATATGTGATACAAAAAAAACAATAGGAACATAAGTGATTCTGAAGCAAACTACAGGAGTATTGGTGAACTTTTCGTTTTTTTTTTTTTTTTTTTAAGAATGTATATCTCTATCTTCCTTGCAGGTGTTAGATTTAAATAAAAATATGTAGTCGACGACGCTGGTATAAGGACAGCAGTGTGATGGGTGAACTTGCAAATCCCAAATTAAAATATTTTTCTTGCCATTTATAATCTATTAATTTGGAACTTAAAGGTTACAAGATTAAATCTTAATGTCATCGTTGCATAAAAAATAAAATAAGTTTCTAGAGCATTAAATTCTTTGTTTTAAGTAATTAGCCCTTGCATCCTTATTGAATGAGTATTTAGTAATTGATTAATTATAAGAAATTATTATATTACGTTAATTTTTTATTTTATTCTTGTTTTATGATGGGCACAATATGTCAGGAATAACTAGTTAATTATCTATTTTATTATGCAAGTTGACAGAATATGATAGAACACAAACATGTAATAAACGTTGCCTTTTTTTTTTTTGGTTAAGATAAATGTTGCTTTTATCAATATCATGTTATCACAACATGAATAATCTCGATAAAGATTAATGGATGTTAGTGTCATGTTGACAAGTCACTCCATAACATCATATGCATTTTTTCGTATAAGCTTTTGGCAATGGGATAAGTGTGTATTATTTCAAAAGATGTAAAATTATATTATTTTAAGAGAGAGAAAGAGATAGATAAAGAAGGAGAGAGTTGACAAAAAAATATAGAAATGTGGATTCCATCTTTTTGTGAAAGTAAAATGATATAAGTTGTGTCATTTAATAGAATAAATACTTTTTTTTTTATCAATATAAACACGACACAAAATTGGAAACTAATTGATCCGAGCACGTATTTCTTGTGATGTGTTCATATGGTATAAAATTGTAACCCCTAATAGCTGATTCGATATTCAACTTAATATTTGAACATTTTCTTGCTTGCAAGAAAAGGAATAAACCAATTATCAGTAAAATATGTGAAACTTGGGAGTCTCATAAAACGAGAGAAGCATGATTCATATTTTATTCCGTATGATCTTAAACAAATTAATTTCTTTTACTCTGTAATTGGATAAAATAACAAAAAGAGAAATGAACAAGGCCTAAAAAAAAATCAAAAGCCTTTCATGAGCATGTATAGTGGGCAATGACATATAAGTCAAGAAAGAACACCAAATTAGTGATAAGGTAAAGGTAAAGATGTGGAGATTACGTCCCATTATATTAGGGATAACGATAAGTGAATCTATTGTGTATTTTTATCTTGTAGATATCTTTTTTATTACTTTTTGTAAAGCCTTGTATTTAATAATGAAAGATAAATGATAATTCTTCCAATTCCAAATTATTTACCATAGTATTAGAGCGTGATCATTCTCTATTTTGTTGCTGAGTTTCCTAAGCTCAGCTCTACTTTATTTTCATGATTATCTGTCAACCTTATCCTGATCTTTCTACTGAAAATCCATAAAATCTGCCTTGTAGCCGCCAGGATAACGTACACGTAGGCACATCAAGTACATATGGCATAAAGATAAGAAACAATATAATTTATTATGCCTAATATTATAAATAGTGTTCTCCATAATCTTATATTTATCTTTAATATGATGGCATGTGATTCTAAAAAAAAAATAGTTATAATCTTATGTGTACTTTTTTCTACCTTTGATTCTAAAAAAAAAAGTAGTTATAATTTTTTAATTTTTTTTACAAAACAAATTTTATCAAACGAGCTTTTTTGTCCTGAAAACCAAACAATTATTTTTGAAAACGGTTATCAAACAAAGCCTTAAAATCTGTTTGATTGTGTTTTATTTTTATTTTTTTTTAAAACTATTTTATATAATAGTTATAGAAATAAGTGTTTTCGGTGTTTTTTTTGTTTTAAAAGTTAAATATTAAAACATAAAACAAAAACAACGTTGATATATTCTTTAAATTTGATTCTAAAAATAAAAATAAAATTATAATTTTTAATTTTATTTTACAAAATAAGCCTTATTAAATATTTTTTTTATTCTAAAAGCCAAAAAATTATTCTTAAAAACAATATTCAAACATGCCTTTGGTTTAACAAGTTTTGCTTGGGATACCATGATTCAAAATATTGGATGCGATTCTTAAAATCATTGTTTTAAAATCGTGTTCTCCGGGGACGATTATGCCGAGTCACTGACCCCTCTCTATGAGGTTTAGAGTCAGTACTTAAATCCTACATGTAAGTTGACTCCTGAAATCTCTCGATTAAACTCGTGGCTCGTCGGGTCAAAGAGGGTCACTGTATTTTTTTTTTTTAAATTACACACGAAAAAACGTTATTTGGTATGTAAAAAAAAAAACAATTGTTGTTGCCTAGATCTACAACTAAATATGAATCGTTCTTCTTCTTCTTTTTCGATCTTCTCTCCCGGATCTAAATACAGTCTCCTTGATTCGGTGTTCTCCTCTGCCGTGGTGGTGGTTCGAACTCTCATTCTCCACTGCCGTGCTAGTTCTTCTTTCCCTACCGTTGATTCGTTGCGCCGCTGCCTCTCCTCCGCCATTCTCTCTTAAGTAAGAGATATTCTTTCACATGTTATTGTATGTACATGAAAAGGATAAGGAGAACCAGAGTTTGATGTTATAATTTTTTATTAACTCTATTGGAATATATACTTTAATTAACTTGTTTAATATTAATTTATAGATGTAATTGATTGAATTATATTAAATATATTTTGAATCTCTGATATTAAGTGATTTGATTTGATTTATTTATTTTTCATATAAAATATATATTTATATTTTTTTAATATATAAAATTGAATCAATAAAATAATTTTATAATCACCAATTAAATCCGTAATCCTTAATCTCCGACGAGCTGAGTTTTTAAACACCGCTTGAAACATGAACTATTGTCTATTGGTATGTGACTTTTTGGTAGCTATACTGTTTTTCTTATTGTTATAATTTATAAATGTTAAAGCGAAGCAGAAGTGGACAAACAATTTATTGTGCATTACTGAAGATGATGGGACTGACTCTTTATTAGTCTATTGGGCTACCTAATGACCTAATGATTCAGCTACCAAGAACTGTAATTAACTGTAGCGAGAGAAATTCTAAAGAAAGGAAAATTAGGAAATTATATTTCAAAAGAGATAAGAACATCAATTGATAATACTTCTAAGATAACTTTTAGAAATACAAGTAATTTTAATTAATTAAGATGAAAACAAACTAATCTAATACCAAATAATAAGATAAGAATAAATTTATGGAGAAGGATCCGTTTACAATTTTTTTGTACAATTTTTTACAAATTACACGATCTTTTTCCAGAGAAGATAGTGTAACTAATATTCTTTCCAAGAAGATAATATAGTTTTTAAACAAAAAAATTTGTAAATATAATCTGCTCCTATATTTATAATTTAATATCATATATAACGTTTTTTGCGATTTTTTTTATATAAATGAAAATTAAACACACAATTTAATATAACATATCCAAATTTCTTATTCCTGGATCAAATTTAATGGCTTCATTTCTTGTGATTCTAATTGGCTGTAAAAAGTCACATACCAAATGTTGTGGTGTAAAGATCCTCCTCATGTTTCAAAAAAAAGAAAAAGAAGTAAAGATCTTCAGAATTCGGGATTGGATATTTTGAATAACGACTTTATATTTCTCATGTAATAGGAATTAAATTTTTTTCTTATACACACTCAATCAAAGTGGAATCCATTATGAGAGAGAAAAAAACAAACCAAAAAAAGTAGAAGCACGTGGATCGATGAGTGATTAAGAATTTATCCTCCTCTTATGCAACATGAGAACTTCATTACCCTTTGAATAATCGTATTCTGAGTAAACTTATTAAATAATAATCATTCTAGATTTGCATTCATCATTTAATATGATCACAAAAAATTTCCTACACACATAATATTTTGTGAGACCCGCATGTTTGAAAGAAGAAAAAAAATTATGGCACGTAAAACAAATCTTTATCACATAACACAACCATTTTTCCTACAAGATAACTCTTATAAAATCCTTTCATTAATTGACATCATTTCCTATGTCATGCGTGAATCATTCTAACTAATACAGTCATTTAGTGCTAACAAAGCTAGGCACGGTTAGCTCAAGGTGTGATCTGAGGACTTTATTTATAGGATAATATATAATTTATTTTAGATTTTTTTAAAGAAGTTGGGGTCTTTTCTAATCCTAGTAAGATACTGATATCTAACTTTACTTAACTTTTTAGTAAATCTCCAAAAAAATAAATAAAAAACAGTCATTTATTTAAGAATGTGAGAGTTACAAGCACATGCTGAAGAAGAAAGAAATACATAACATATAGATGGCCGATCAATCCTCAAAACTCTTTTGCCGAATTTGCTTTGATTTCAAACCAAAGTCTGATAAGTGACAGAAAGATAAAATTAAAGAAAATAAGATTGATATGGGATTATCTGATGAGTAGAGAGAGAAAAAATAATAAACTTCACATATTTTTATGTATTGACTGAAGATAAAAAAATTATTTTATACAATATAAGAAACATTAATCTCATAATTAAAATAAAATTAAAGTAAGTGTTATATTTTTCGATTTAAGAGGCAAATCACATGGAGTGGGTGGACTCCGTGACAACTAGAGGATTTAAAAGAAACTCAGTTATTTAGAGACTTGTTTGGTGGATACTGAATAGGTTGGCGAAATTATGATATGATTAGTTATTATATCTTACTCTTATCTTTGATGAAGCTTGTCTTATTGACTCTGTTTGACTTGGATTAAGAGTCAACTGAATAGGAAAAGAAACTCTTCTTCCAAAATTAACTGCTTCCTTAAGAACATGATAATTAGAGTCCCGCCGCATCAAGAATCTATTTTAGGAATTGAAACATGATTTTTTTTTGAATACAAAGGGAAATCAGAAAAAATTACAAAACAGCAGAAATGGGCGAGTAAATGCCCTTACAATCCTCTAAAACAAAGTTCCTACATCCATCCGGAGGAGAATTGAACCAATGAGTATCCCAACTATCATCAACCCTGAGCTTAGCCAGCCAATCAGCAACTCGGTTGCCCTCTCTATATGTGTGTATAATATTCACATGCCAATGTGTATTCATCAGATCATTAATTCTATTTACAAGGGAGAAACAGGGATGGGATTTAACACACCCTTCCTTAATCAAGTGAATAGCAACCAGTGAGTCTCCTTCCAGAATAGCATTTCTCAGATTCTTATGCCATATCCATTCCAAACCAATCAAGCAACCCCACAACTCAGCCATTAACACCGTCCCATAGCCTAGCTTTCTAGTAAAACCATGCATCCAATTCCCAGCATCATCTCTAATAACACCACCACATGCCAAATTGGACTCATTATCTCTACAAGAGCCATCAACATTAACTTTTATCCATCTTTTCGGAGGAGCCTTCCAAGTAACCCAAACTTCCCTCAAAGGTTTTAGAGTTAAGCCCGCATCCCTGAGAATCTCATTGGCAGAAACAACATTCAGAATATTGATAGAGACCTGCTTAAAGAATTCTTGAGGAGATAGGCTGCTACCTTTAAAAATAAGATTATTTCTATCCTTCCACATGTACCAACCGATCACACCAAAGCTTAAGTGCCAATTAGAGCTATTGTTCCTGGACTTGAGATTAGACTTCATCCAACTATCAAAATTCATTGTGAGAAATTGGCTATTACCTGTGCTATCCACCCAATGGTTCCAGACTTCCCTAGCCCATCTGCATTTTCTAAAAAGGTGATCTATGTCTTCTAATAAGTTTTGACATCTAGGACATCTTGAATTATCTAACATGTGCCTTCTAACCCTTTCAGCATTAGTGAGAATCTTGTTACCATATAAAAGCCACAAAAGACCTTAATTCTCTGTGGGCCCTTCCAACTCCAAACTAGACTCCAGTCACTAGGTTCAAGATCCATTTGAGCATTGCATAGAGAAGAATATGCTGAACTAATAGTAAAAACACCTGAAGAGGAATGGTTTCAAATAACTTTGTCCCTGTCATCAGTGGCATTAGGAGGTAAGATACCAGCTATAATAGAGACATTATCATCCGGTAAGAATTGATTCAACATTCTCCAGTTCCAACCTCCCTCTTCAGAGATACAGTCAGCCACTTTCCAGTTAGATAGATTCTCTGGGATATCAATTTGCACAGTATCTAATAATCTGCCAACACTAGGGATCCAAGTATCCCTCCAAAAGTCTATATTTCTACCATCACCAAAAGAATCCTGGATCCATCTTGGACCTGCTCCCACACCTGTTGGATTCCTTTCCATGTATTAGAGACATTCCTAGAGACAGTGAGATTAGGAATCATAGCTTTCTCAACCTTGTACTTGGATTTCAAAATTTTGACCCACAGATCCTCTGAATTACTAATGAGACCAAATCCAAGCTTCATAGAGTAAGTTTTATTAACTTTAACCTGATCCCTAAGACCCAAACCCCCTTGCAACTTAGGCTGACAGACTTTGGACCAACTGTTAACTCTCCCAAATGAGAGTTGATTTGGTATTTTTATGATGAATTTGCTGCATAAATTCTATATAAGTTATCTTGTTTGCATGATAATTGAGCTAAATATTGCATATTCATGATTAAGTGCTTTGAGATGACTAAGTATGGAAAATGAGACAATATTCCTTGATTTTGTGTAAGAAAAGATGACTTATTAAATGTTTGTCTTTGCAGGAAAAGTTGAAGTTTGAATGCTGTGGCAGAGAAGTTGACGAAGTAATGATATAGAAATCGGTACAGCATGACAGCGTGGACAAGGGAATAACTGAAATTTCGAAATTCAAAAGTTAGTTATTCCCCAACAAATGGATAAAGCACCAGCAAACAAGGGATAAAGACATTTTTGAAGATCAAATCACATCTTAAATCCCAACAATCAAGGATAACAAACCCTTATCTAATTAGCAACAATATTGGCAGAATAAAATCAAGAAGATCAAGATTTTATCTAATCAAGTGCCAACAACCCAAGAAAATAGGGATAAGATAAGGCAGCAGCAACATAACTCATGGATTTTTGCTCCCAAACCTAAAGCCCAATTAACCAATTACCTTTTCCTATTTAAAGAGGATACGATTCAAAAAGGCTGGGAAGAATGTAGTACCTCACACCACGTTTTAGAGAGAGAAAGTGAGATTCTTGGAGGAGGAAGAGTTGCTGGAGCATTGCTGGAGCAAGACCGCGACAAAGTTTTACAACATTATGCGTTTTCATCTTCTTTTCTGTTTTTCAATGAGTTATTTCTTCCTCTTCTCTGTTTTATTTAATTCCATTATGAGCTAAATTGCTCTATAGGTTAGGTGATAAAGTACATATGCCGTAACATTGAGATGTATGCCTAAACTTTGTTTTTATTAATGTTTAATTAGTTTTTCAACGAGTTTGCTTATTCTTATTTATGTATGCATGTCGAGAGATACATATGTGATATTAAGGAGGTTGGGGCCGAGAGGTTTCCGAATCCAGACCCTTGTTGAATTGTGTGGATTAATTAGGTTAAGAATAACTTGATTAAGTTGTGCGTAAAGAGATCATTCACACCACATAGCCTTTGAACTTGAACTTTAGCAATTCAGTAATTAGTTTGGCCATAGAGATGTGGGAATTAGTTATTGGGTATATCTGTTAGGTTGGCCAAAAGCCCCAGCATACTTTAGTGTTCGGTTACTAATTAAGCATTGATAGAGCATTGTTAAAGCATTGTTTTAGTATTGCTGTATCAGAAGAATTGAACCTGACCTATATCTCATCCATCACTTTAATACCTTAGAATTAGTTTACTGTTTTCTTAGTTTAATTATCTTTTATTTTACAAACTGAATCATAAAAATTAATCTGTTTCTAGTTTCTTTACTTAAATAATTATTGCTTTATAAATCATCTCTGTGGGAACGATACTTGGACTCACACATCCCTTTATTACTTGTGACACGTGAACTTGCGTATTTGTGTGATTGATTTAATTGATTACAAATTTCACAACACCAACTAACCAGATGAGTTTTCTTATGATTTTGATTGGAACCCCACAAAAAACTTCTTGTGAGCTTCTCCATCTCCCTACAGACAGCAATAGGCATGGTAGCAGTTTGCATAGTATAAGCAAGGAGAGCTTCCAAAACTGCTTTAGCAAGGGTAGTTCTACCAGCCAAAGAGAGAGAAAGCTTTGATTCTAAGAGGACAATCTCTTATGCACTCTCTCCAGCACACGACTAAATTAATTCTTGGAAATTCTTCTATGATTCAAAGGAACTCCCAAATACTTGCCCAAATCAGATGTGGTATTAAAACTCAAACAATCACTGATTTCTCTAGCCTTGCTAAAACAAACATTCTTTGAAAAGAATTTTTTTGTTTTTTCACTACTCACCTTCTGCCCTGAAGCCTCAGAAAAGACTTTAAACACTTGATTAATCACTTGGGCTTGTTCCAAGCTAGCCTCAACACATATAATTATATCATCTGCAAAGAACAGATGCGATGTAGGAGGAACATCTTTTTTAATCAGCACTGGTTTCCAGGCTTTTACTTCCACAGCCGTTTGGATGAGGTGAGCCAGCCTCTCCATGCAAAGGAAAAACAAATAAAGGGATAGGGTATCCCTTGTCTAATTCCCCTTTCATGTAAGATCTGACTAGTAGCCACTTCATTCCACAAAAGATTAAAAGAAGTAGAGGAAATACAACTAGAGATCAAGTTACATAGAGAATTAAGGAATCCAAGATCCCTAACTGTTGTAAATAATAATTATGTAGTCATTTATTTGTATTTATTTAGTCCGTTACTTGTATATTGGGCCAAGCCCATTAGGTCAAAATTAGGTCAAGAAGTCTACATAAATAGAGACCCCTATGTACAGATTCAAATACGATTCAATAATATTTCAAATACCCTTTTATTTCAAGTTGGTATCAAAGCTCTCGATCCTGAGGGCTCTTCTTCCGCGCCTATTGTCTTTAGAACAAGAACCTTTTATTCTTTTTGTCTCTCACTGCCATCAGCCGCCACCAGATTTTTTTTCTGGGGACCTCTTGGACCGAGAAGATCTCTGTTATACTGGATCTCTGTTACTGTTCATCGTCTCCATTATTCTTCATCACAAGACATCATCTGTTCATCACAATTGGACCCTTTCCCGGTGGTTTTTCAACTCCGAACAGACCCAGAAAGAACCGCGCTCACCAGACGACGTTGCTCCAGAAATTTCAGACCGGACGGCCACCGCACGCGCCCACACGCGCCGCCCCTTCAACCGCGAGTGAAGCCCACGCGCAGCCAATCTCACCGGCGCGTGAGATCATTTTTCCGGATCGAACCACCGCCATCTTGATCTTCCCTTCATCCTCTTTCTGGATCTGTGCTCCTCTCTTTGATCAGACATCGTTTGGTATTTTTTTGTGATTTTTTGGCTTCTTGGAGCTTTTCTTTTACCATTTTCTGTGCAGTATGGCCTCTTCTCAAAGGAGTTCTTTTTCAAAATTTTATGATGGTACCTCTTCTAGACCTAAGAGAGATGATCGATGGTGTTCTTATTGTAAAAGAACAGGTCATATCAAGGATTTATGCTTTCGCCTTTATGGAAAGCAATCTGTCTTAGAAAAGATGGCAAAGTTGCGTGGTCAAGCGCATTTTACTTCCTCTGAAATAACTCCTACACTTAATAAGACCCAACCTGCATTTCGTCCAGATGAGTTGGAACGGCTCTGAACCATTCTTGATTCTATGAGTAAGCCATCTGATACTAGTGCTTTGACTATGACTGGTATGAGCTCCAAAACTTATTCTTTCCTTTCTTCATGTAATGATTTTAAACATTCTTGGGTTGTTGATTCTGGTGCTACTGATCATATGGCTTGTTGTGCTGACTCCTTTACCTCTTATCATCCTACTATTGGAACTCATACAATAGTCGTAGCTGATGGCTCTCATACATCAGTTGCGGGATCTGGTGACATAAACTTACAGCAGTCCTTACATCTTAAGGATGTTCTTCATGTTCCTAAACTCTCCACGAATCTTCTTTCTATTCATAAAATTACAAAAGGTTTGAATTGTACTGTAACCTTCTATCCTACCCATTGTGTTTTTCAGGATCTCGCCACGGGGAAGACGATTGGTAGTGCTGAAGAGCAAGGTGGGCTGTACTATCTGGTGTCACAATCTCCTGCAAATAAAGTAACAAATCACATCTTGATGTCTCATGGTCAATCAACTGCTGATTCTTTGATTTGGCTTCATCATAAGCGCTTAGGTCATCCTCCATTTAGTTTACTCAAATCTTTATTTCCGTCATTGTTTTTGTCTAAATCTGTTGAGTCTTTTCATTGTGATGTTTGCGAATTTGCTAAGCATCATCGTGTGTCTTTTCCTTCTAGTATTACTAAGAGTGTTGAACCTTTTGATCTTATTCATTCTGATGTTTGGGGTCCCTCTAAAGTCCCTCATGGTTCTGGAAATAGATGGTTTGTTTCTTTTATTGATGATTGCACTCGTGTAACTTGGGTGTACTTAATGCGTGAAAAGTCTGAGGTACCACAACTGTTCTTTCAATTTTATAAAATGATTGAGACCCAGTTTGGTAAAAAACTCAAGAGACTAAGAACAGATAATGGTACTGAATATGTTAATCATAGTTTTTCCCAATTTATAAGAAATAACGGTATGATTCATGAACTTACTTGTGTTGACACCCCCCAACAGAATGAGGTTGCTGAAAGAAAAAATTGTCACCTTCTTGAAGTGGCTCGTGCATTAATGTTTCAGACACATGTACCCAAATACTATTGGGGAGATGCTATTCTTACTGCAGCATTCTTGATCAACCGTTTACCCACTCGGGTACTTGACCATGTAAGTCCTATTCACTCTATGACTTCTTTTTTCCCTTCTATTCCAACTATGATGAGTCTTCCTCCACGAGTGTTTGGGTGTGTTGCTTTTGTTCATGTTCATAAACATCATCGCAGTAAGTTGGACCTTAGGGCTATTAAATGTGTTTTTCTTGGTTATGTTCCTGATAAGAAGGGCTACAAGTGCTATCACCCTAGTAGTAGGAAATTTTTTGTTTCTATGGATGTTACATTTCAAGAATCTGAGTCCTTTTTCCAAGGTCCTCATCTTCAGGGGGAGAATCCTTCACCAGAAATCTCATCACCTCCCTTCTTTGAGTTTGAATCATCAGTGTCTACTCATTTACCTATGTCAGTGTATCCTCCACCTGGTCCTGTTCCTCCTGTATCTGTTTCTCCTTTGTCTGTTCCTCCTGTGTCTGATCCTCTTGTGAGTAATCCTCCTGTGACTGATTCTCCTGTGATTGATACATCAAGTACACCAGAGATACGAAAGATTATGACACCTGAAAGAATGAAACAGCCCACATTGTCTCAACAGCAACCTCAATCGTCTGAACCACTGGTAAGTCCTGAATCTCATATGTCTGATCATGATGTTAATACTTCTGATGAATTACCCATTACTACTGATTCTGATGATTTACCCATTGCTCTTAGAAAAGGAAAAAGAGCTTGTCCCAAGAAATCTTGTCCCTCCTGTCCCTCTTGTACTCAATACCCTATCTCCCAGTTTGTTTCCTCTGCTAATCTTTCTGTGCAGCACAAAAGCTTTGTTTCAGCACTAGACTCTATTGCAATCCCAAAATCAGTACATGAAGCCTTGAAAGATAGGAATTGGGCTCAAGCCATGCAAGAGGAGATGAATGCATTGGAGAAAAATAAAACATGAGAGATTATTGATAGACCTACTAGAAAGAAAGCAGTAGGGTGCAGATGGGTTTATGCCCTGAAATATAATTCTGATGGAACTCTTGAGAGATACAAAGCTCGATTAGTTGCCAAAGGTTACTCTTTAACCTATGGCATTGATTATGAAGAAACATTTGCTCCAGTTGCAAAGATGAATACGGTGATTGTTATCCCTTGCTGCCCATTACAATTGGGATATAAACCAATTTGATGTGAAGAATGCTTTCCTCAATGGTGAGTTAGAAGAAGAAGTCTACATGGAAATTCCGCCTGATTTTGATTCTGTGAAGGGAGAAAATAAAGTTTGTAAATTAAAAAAAGGCCTTGTATGGATTGAAGCAGTCACCTCGTGCCTGGTTTGGAAAGTTTACTAAAGTTATGATGACCTTAGGATATAAACAAAGTCAAGGAGATCACACTCTTTTTTTCAAGCACTCCCAAAATGGGAAGCTTACTGTGCTCCTTGTATATGTTGATGAT
Organism: Gastrolobium bilobum; assembly: GCF_033153095.1. Taxonomy (NCBI): domain Eukaryota; kingdom Viridiplantae; phylum Streptophyta; class Magnoliopsida; order Fabales; family Fabaceae; genus Gastrolobium; species Gastrolobium bilobum. The sequence goes on from NW_026898430.1 coordinate 376,001, forward strand.
ATTATTATCACAGGTGATGATTTTGTGGAGAGACAGATTCTGCAAACACGGCTTGCCTCTGAGTTTGAAGTCAAAGACCTTGGGAAACTGAGATATTTCCTAGGGATAGAAGTAGCTCATTCGAGCAAAGGAATCTTTATCAACCAGAGGAAATATGTTCTTGATCTTCTCAAAGAAGCAGGAAAGCTCGGGTGTAAACCCTCTAATACTCCTATTGAGCAGAATCACAAGATGGGCTACGAAGAGGAGAGTCCTCCAGTTGATAAAGGACAATATCAACGGCTAGTTGGGAAATTGATATATTTGGCCCAAACTAGACCAGACTTAGCTTATGCTGTTAGTGTTGTCAATCAGTTTATGCACGATCCAAAGGAGAAACATATGCAGGCAGTAGAGACAATTCTTCAGTATCTGAAAGGTACTCCTGGTAAAGGGTTGTTATTCCGACGTGATGGCAATCTATCTTTAGAAGTCTACACAGATGCTGATTATGCTGGATTCGTGACTGACCGTCGTTCTACCACTGGTTATTGCATGTTTCTTTGTGGTAACTTGGTGACATGGAGAAGTAAGAAACAAGATGTGGTCGCCAGATCAAGTGCAGAAGCTGAATTTCGAGCTATGGCTCAAGGCATTTGTGAGTTACTGTGGCTGAAAATTGTACTTGATGATCTAAAAATAAAATGTGAAGGACCTATGAAGCTGCTATGTGATAATAAGTCCGCTATTTGTATAGCTCATAATCCAGTTCAACATGATCGGACTAAACAAATTGAGGTCGACCGCCATTTCATCAAAGAGAAACTTGATAGCGGGTTGATTACCACTCCATACATTCCCACTGGGCGTCAATTAGCTGATCTATTGACAAAGGGGATTCCTTCAGATAGATTTCAAGAACTTGCTAGCAAGTTGGGAATGATAAATATCTATTTCTCAGCTTGAGGGGGAGTGTTGTAAATAGTAATTATGTAGTCATTTATTAGTAATTATGTAGTCATTTATTTGTATTTATTTAGTCCGTTACTTGTATATTGGGCCAAGCCCATTAGGTCAAAATTAGGTCAAGAAGTCTCTATAAATAGAGACCCTTATGTACAGATTCAAATACGATTCAATAATATTTCAAATACCCTTTTATTTCAAGTCTAACTGTCTTCACCACAAAGCTCCAACTTAGCCTGTCATAGACTTTTTCTAGGTCCACTTTTATCATCATCCAGCCTTTCCTACCTCTTATGCTTCTCATTGAGTGGATCACTTCTTGAGCAACAATTATGTTGTCAGCATTTTGTCTGCCCTTTATGAAACTGCTCTGGTTAGGAGATATTAATCTGGGCATCAATCCCCTCAATCTTTCAGAAACAATATTTGTAATGATTTTATAAATCACATTACAAAGACTAATAGGTCTAAAATCCTTCATATTCTCAGGACTTTCTTTCTTGGGAATCAAATAAATGAAAGTCTTGTTTATCTCCTTTACTTTCTCAGGGGACTGGAAGCACTCTTGAACTACTTTACAAACTGAGTCACCTATTACTTCCCACTGACTCTGGAAGAAAATAGCATGCAAACCATCCGGTCCAGGGGCTTTAAATTTCCCCATCCTAAAGACAGTTCTCCTAATCTCCTCCTTGCTAGGACTTTGAGCCAGCTTTAGTTTCTCATTATCAGTCAGCTTAGGAAATACACCCTAGATAGGGAAGAATTCATCATCAGGATTATCAGCTTTGAATAATTCCTAGTAGTAGGACACGACCATATTAACCAAAGAATCAGGGTCAGCTATCCAGATTCCATTATCATCCTTGAGAGTGAGGATTCTGTTATGTCTTCTTCTGGCCATTGTAGAGGAGTGGAAGAATCTTGTATTTTTGTCCCCATACTTCAACCAATGGCATCTAGACCTTTGGAACCAAATTAGTTCTTCTTTGACAAGGATGGCTTGAAGATCCTTCCATAAATTTTTCTGCAGAAGCTCCACATTATGATCAAATCTCCCATTCATATAACTGTCAAGACCCCTCAGCTTAGCATAGATTTTGTTTTTCTATTGGGTATTCCTCTTAAAGACATTCAGGTGCCAATCTTTGGCTTCCTTTTCGAAATTATTTCTAGCATGAAACCAATCTTGACTGTTGCTCCAGCTATTCTTAACCAATCTACCAAAGTCATGATCAGTAAGCCAAGCAGCCATGAATTTAAAGGTTATGGAATGCTCCCTGGGTCTAGGAGGACCACTCTGGGCCAATAGTAGAGGCCTATGATCAAAATTGAAGAAAGGCAAGTGAGAAATAAAACGGTTAGGCCAAAGGAGATTCCGAGCTTCATTAGAGCAGGCTCTGTCTAATCTTTCATGAAGCTTCCCTCTCTTCCAAGTGAAATCAGGACCCTTATATCCTATGTCACTAATTTTACAGTTAAGAAGACTTTGCTGCATGTCACCAATGTTGTCCCAACAAATCTCACTGCCTCCTATCTTCTCCGAAGCATGAAGGATATAATTAAAGTCCCCAATCAGTAACCATGACTCCTGAATGGAAAGACTAATGGACTCTAATTCATTCCAAAGGTTTTTCCTCTCCAAACGCCTAGGACTCCCATAAACAAAAGTAATGAATTCAGTCTTCACATCTTTCAGATGATGCACCCGAGTGTGAACAAATTGATGATGGGCTAAGATAATCTCAATCTTAACCACACTATCATCCCAAAGGATCCAAATTCCCCCTGAATAGCCAACAACCTCCTGTTTAAAGAAGTTAGAAAATCCAAACTGCTTGATGATCCATCACCCTTCGAACCATTAATTCTAGTTTCTAACAGAACCAAAATATCAATTCTAAACCGAAATTTCAAATCTATAATGAGGGTAGCAAAACCCATTTTTCCTACCCCTCTACAGTTCCAAATGCAAACAGACAGAAAGCAAATTATGATACAAAAAAGGAATAAAATCCCTAAGAACCTGAACTGATAAAGTTAGGAATTAGAAACTCCCAAGTAAGGAGTAGATACCTCAGCAACCTGGTCAACTTGGTTCTGGTTAGGAGAACTAGGGTGATCACTAGATTTAGTTCCTTTCCTTTTTTTCCCCTCCTGATTAATCATTCCTTTAGCCCTGTCTTTCCCCCTAAAAGTAGCTTTCCCATTCTCCTTCATTCTGCTAGCTGCCTTATAAGGACCTTCCAATACATTATTAGGAGACTTGTTCTCAATCCCAACTTTTTTTTGCATAGGACTAGAAGGACCCCTACTTTTCTCCTTCCCATCTTTAGAGGGAATTTTCCTAGCTTTGTTCTCTGTCCCCTTCATTCTCCTCTGGTTGCCAGAGCTACTCGAACCAGCCATGCCCACCAAAGGATTTTGTATTTTTCCCTCCTCCTTAGATTGATCACCAAGCTCCAAGGATACTGGATTCTGATCAGGAATAAAGTTCTGTTCAGTCTCCATATGGGATCCACAAGTCTCACCTCCTTCTTTAGTTAAAATATCCTTAGGATGATCCTCCTTATTTCCCCCTGGAACAAACTCTCCCTTGACTCCCTCTATGTTCTTAGCTGGGACAACCTTTAATTTCCTTCCTCTAGTTTGCCTCTGAATCACCATCCAGTCACTAAATGCCTCACTGTGATTCGTCTCTACCTTAGGTTGCTCTTTATTGCTGCTACCCTTATTAACGGGTCATTCTTTTCCAATTTCCTTCTGATCCTCCTGATGGCTACTATTACAACACTGGTCTTTCCTATGCCCATACACTCCACATCTGAAACAAATCAAACGAAGACCTTCCTAACCCACCTGGAAAGTTCTTTCACCTATTTTGAATTTGGATAGAAAACTCTTCCTTAGGTCCACCTCTACACCTATACGAGCAAACTGTGCCCTCTCAGTGATGACTTCAAGTCCAGAATCACTTTTGCGAAGAAAATTTCTATCCAATTTGAGTGTCCTCCCAAATATATTCCCAATCTTCTAGAGATGATGTATTGTATACAGTTCAAAAGGGAGACCAGGAATCCTGATCCACACTGCCATCCTTTTAACTTGATCATCATAGGGGTCAAAGAAAGGCCTCCATATCTGAACCACTACATAGTGGTCATTCACTATCCATGGAACCTCTTCTAGGACATGCCGGTAGTCATTATCATCTTGGAATCTCAGCAAAAGGTAGCCATTCTCCAGATCAATTAGTTTAAACGAGCTAACCAGGTTCCACTGTCTCTGAAGCCTAGCCATCAGGAACCTAGTAGTTATTCTCTTGCCCAACAGCTTGATAATAAGTGCTTTACGCCATTGCTTACGATCTTCCTTATGTTGAGCCTTTGAAATGTGGTAAATCAGACATAGTGGATCCTCCGAGAGCTCCTGGGCGCCCTCATCCATAAGACCGTCCTCTTCCTCCTCCCTCTTTTGCCTGGTCAACCAATCCTCCTCGCTATTCGATACTTCTCCACCGTTCAACTTTAGCAACTTATCCTTATACAAAACTACCCTGCATCGTGAGTTGCTGGATAACATCTCACCTCTCTTCTCTGTATGCATGTCTTTCTTAGGAGATAGATCAACTCCCTCCTCACTATTTTCCAGCATCTGATCATTCATGCTAAGATCTTCCATGGTATCACCCTTCGGTTTCTTACCACATCTGAGACGCAACTCCTTTTCCTCCGTCAACCTTTCCCTTCCTCCCTTCCCTCCGTCAACGTCCACAGAACCTCGATTTAGACTCTTCTCATCCAAGAGAGTTGTTTGCTAAGTGGATTAGAGTGCTTTCGTCATATTTAAAATGCTGAAAAATAATCTTGATGTTGCTAATTAAAACTGATAATTGAAATCGGGTTACTTACGAAAAATCAGAGTATACTTTTAAAATTTCTTAACTTGCTGAAAATATTATTTTTCTGGCAGACGTTGCTGTCTTGAAAAATTCGTATAAAATCAAATTCAATGATACACAAAAATATTCTTTGTAATATAGAAAGAGCACTTCTGGAGCTTCGCGTGCATATAAAATAATAACAAATCGGAGTTTGTTTGCCCTTCGTAACATAACTCGCAAAGTGCTCGCAAAACTGTTTATAAATCAGCACTTAGCAAAATATTCAGAAATTATTTTCGCGAAACGTTTTTAGAATTTTTCCAAAGTACTAGATTATAAAAGTCTCACAACAGCAATGAAATCATAGTTCCAACTGTAGTCTAAGGTTCTCAACATAACAATAGTACAGTCATCCAACGTCATCCAAGAAGACAAAATAGCAGCAAGTCCTAACAGCAACAATTAACAATAAATATCCAAATAATCCATGTCCTCATATGCTCTTTCGTCCTCCTGCAATTTTATAAAAATTGCAACCCCAAAGGGGTGAGAAAAATTCCAGTAGTGTGATAGCGAAACCAATAATGCAACAGTATTAAACTAGGCACAAAATTATAAAACAGTCGCATCAACATTTCATTTTCCTGATAAATCTTAACATTTCATAGTGCGTATATAATGCCATCATAAAGTACGTCATAGCACCGTCGTGCAAGTACAACATACATAGTGGATATTCCATAATGGCTCCCTCAAAGGTGAATTTCAACTGTGGCCTATGCGGACGGAAGCCAAGTGTCCTGGTACCGAAGGAATGCCTATATGATGCGTGCTCATACGAATGCATATTTATATAGATATTATTATTAGCCAATGCAACATGAAATTTATGCACGTATGCCATGCTATGCTTTCACACGCCAACAGAAAAACAGATGCGGTATGATGTAATTGTGCATGACTAAATCATCAGTATCATAACATATTCTTCAAGCTGCCATATAACAGTTTTACCTCATAACAAAATTACCATCAAGACATAGGCAGAATACTTTCATCATAAATGACAGAAGAATTGTTACGCACTATGATATGTTAACGGAAAATGAAATGTTGATGTGACTGTTTTATAATTTTGTACCTAGTTTAATACTGTTACATTATTGGTTTTGCTATCACACTACTGAGATTTTTCTCACCCCTTTGGGGCTGCAATTTTTATAAAATTGCAGAAGGACGAAAGAGCATATGAAGACATGGTTATTTTGGATTTCTGCTGTTAACTGTCTGCCTGTTGGATGACTGTATTATTGGAATATTTTGGGAACTTTGGATTACTGTTGGAAGCATTTTTAGGCTACTATTTTAATATTTTTATGATCAGTTAGGACTTTGGAAAAATTCTAGAAACGTTTTGCGAAAACTATTTCTTAAGGTTTTGAATGCAGTTTTATAAACCGTTTTGCGAGCACTTTGCAAGTTATATTTAGTGGGGCTACAGACCTCCGAATGAGATATAATTCATATGTACGTAAAGCCCCAGTTGTGTAATTTCAGATTATAAAAAGATTATGTTCAACGATTGGAATTCCGAATTATTATGATTTTTACAAGTCAGGAGGTTTTTGGGAAAATACAATGAACTTTCGAGTACTTTACGAGTTCTGTTTCATGGGGCTATTCACCTCCAATTCGCGTATAATTTATATGTACGCGAAGCCCCAGATGTCTAGTTTCTATATATCAAAGAATAATTTTTTAAGCTGTTGATCTCGATTTTACATTATTTTTGCAAGACAGGTTTTCAGGAAAATCAGAGTTACACCGCGAAAGCTTTTTAAAAATATATTTGCTGTTTATATTTTTTCAAAAATCAGTTTTCTAGGCAAGCTTTTACAATTGGTAATATGAAAAAGTTTTTACTGAACATGAATTTTTACTCGTTAACAATTTGACTCTAATCCGCTTAGCAGATAACTCTTTTGGACGCGTACAGGGGAGAGTGTCACACTAAATGGCTCATTAGCTTGAAACAAAGACAGAAAACGAAGGAATTTTTTCCAAAAAACCCCAAAACCTAACAGAGAAAAAAAGATCGCGCGCGTGAAGCTACGCGCCTAACCCATGTTTATTATTAAAATCTTTTGTAAGAGTTGAACATGATTTTTTTTTCTTTCAATGATTTTTTTTTTTTTTTTTTTGCACTAGGAGATAAAATTATACTCTACTATTTTAAAATGATGAATTTTGGGGTTTGAGAAAAAATTAAAGGTATTTTTATAAAATTCATGATACATCATTTTTTTTAATAGAATGATTTTATAATGTTTATTAAAAAACAAGGGGCGCTGAAAATCGAATTTACGACTACTTGATGATTGCTTGTAAGGCACTTCCCTTCTTTGTTTAATTTCATTTTAAATTCTGTATTTGAATTCATTTGTAACAACTCCTTTTTTTTTTTTGGTTGAAATTTGTAACAACTCCTTTATTTACTTGTGTTTTGAATTTTGCATTTAATCTTTTTTAATTACTTGAATTCATTTGTAAAATGAATTTATTCCATGTATCTTAGCCGTGAGGCATTTGTAAAAGAAAATCAAATCATGCAGTTCTGTTTGAAAAATTTCTTTCCATCCGGCCAGTTATATAGATGTAGATGAGTTAGGTAACTTATCAAAAACTTATGGCATGATGATATTACATATAATAAAATAGAACATTATGCTTAAACATTAATTTAAAAAAAAGCCTATTAAAATAGTAGTTTATAGATTTTCTTTTTCACATATAAATCTACATGATAATTTATATCATATTATTTATATTTAATAAAAAAGGAGGGTTATACTTATCCCAAAAAAACTTATCACCCCTTACCATCGACTTAATTACCGTAAGATTAATTTTAGATCTAATCTGATAATTAATTTTTATAATTCTAATTTTTTTCTCCGTTATTCTTTCTCATCCATTTTCTCTCTGATCTATTTTTTCCTTTTCTCTATGTCAGCGAATTTCTCCGTTTCAATTTTCATCCATTTTTCTGTTTCAATTAAAGCAATAGGAAAAATTAGTGTCTCGCAAGCTGTGCCTTTTAGCGTGGAAATTTGCAACCATTCTCAAATTATTGGGGTATGTGAATTGGGATTTCGTCATTTATCTCCTAAAAAATTATTAAAAATTGGGAAATACAAGTCTTATGTTGCATGAGATTTGCTATCTCATGCCATAGACACAAAGCATGTGGGACCCACGTTTTAAAAAAAAAGTAAAAAAATAAATAAATGCAAGCACACCTTTTAATGTATGAGTAGGAGGGATATGTTATCTCATGTAACATGAGAAAAACATACCCCTTAAAAATTTACCAGCTTACTGTGAAAGTGAATAAAAAAATGATTACGTAATGGATGTGATTTTTTATAAGTAAAAAACAATGATTACCAGATGACGTCATGCAGGAGGATGATGCCCTCCAAGATACAGTGGCGGTAGAAAGCATTAAAAAATGGATGTAGATTCTATTATGTAAAAATTTACGGAGAATTATAATCATATAAAAGTGGATCAATGATAATAAAAGAAAGAGAAAAAAATATTAAAATAAATAATTATAAAATCATAACCGTTGATTTACTTTTGTATAATTGTCATCTTCCCTCGTGAGAGTATCATGTTTTTCTTTTTACACATAAGATCCATTTCCTTAAAAAATAGTGAATGAGAGAGAATGATGGGAAAGAAGAGAGGATTATAACTCTAATTGAAACCGACAGAATGGGTGAGACTGAAAAATTCGTAGACTGCGGTTGTTTGGTAGAGGTATGTTTAGGAAAATACAAGTAAAGTTATAATGGGTACTGTATTTGGCTATGTTTGGTAGGAGTTTTCGTATTAGTTGACTGGGTATCCAGTTTGATCTGGAATTGTTTTTATGACCAAAATGTGTTATACTTCACCTTCTGAAATTATCACTAAAGAGGTGGTATTTGTGAAATACCCAAGGTAAGGATTTGTAATCTAATATTTTGGGATAGTTATGCCCTTCCCTTTTGGCCACTGGTCTTCATAACTAATGATGAAGAACTTCATGGTGTTAACTAATGATGAAGATCTCCGTTCACGTTTGGTATTGTTGCAATGTCTGTATGGAGATTGAGAATGGAACCAATATTATCTTCTCATATAGAAGCTGCAATTTCTGTAACTGATTGTGCTTTTTTCCTTCTTCCTGGAATAATTTGATTTTCTTCTGTTATGTTCAGGGATTTGGGATGGAGTTTAGTGAGCTTGAAGAGTACACCCATGGATTCTTCAGCAAGCTTACTAGGAGGATGAGGTGATCTACAAAAATCACGATCTGTAAATTTTCAAGCTGAATATGGTGTTTTTGTTTTGAACCGTGTCTAAGTAGTTAATGTATAAAGCTGAATCTGTTAATATTTTTGTTTACCGAACAATTTTTTTGGTAACATTATCGAAAAATTAATATTCTAACTTTATTTTCAATAATCATGATTCTTTAGTAAAAAACATTCTTGTCTACCAAACACCCACAGAGAACAGAAAAAAAAGGAGACAAAAGAGAACGATGGAGAAAAAAACACGATTACAAGAATTACTTAGCTGTTATTAGATTTAAGATAAGAAAAATATTATATTTATTATTATTTCAACTTTATCATTCTTATTATCTAATTGATTATCATTTGATTAATTTAAAATCATCAATTGAAAAATAAAAAAAATTAATTATCGTTGATTTTAAATTGATCTAACCAAATAATAAAAGTAGTAAGATTAAAATAATAATAAATATAATCACTCTCTAATTTGTGACAATTATACTTACTATCTAATTAGTTATCACCAAATCAATTTAAAATTACCTATAGCTAATTTTTTCGTTTTTCAATTGTTGATTTCAAATTGATACAATAGAAACGAATCCGATAATAGGGCTAAAGTAATAATAAATAGTAATTTTTTTTTTGTTGAAAATATTTCATCGGTACTCGCTTCGTGACTAATCCGATTTGGGATGGATCCAGGATTAAAGCTTTAAATATATTAGGGAGGTTCGAACACATACTCTCACTTCACCTGTTCAGCTCCATGCACAATAAATATAATTTTTCCATTTTAGTCCTCCCACTCTTATTTTCTGATTAATTACCATTAAATCAATTTGAAATTAATAATTGAAAAATGGAAAAAATTAACTACCTTAATTACTAATCCATTAAAACCCCTGGCTAGCCACCACTTGAAACCCTAACACAGAATTAGACTGTGCGAACATTTTTAGCTTAACATTTACGCTAAAATGGTTCTTACCACTCCCCATCGAAATTAGTCATAAAAAGTGATGAAAAGAAAGGAGAAAGCAGGCATTGGGAGTTCTGAATCATTCCATGATACTTCCAAGCACAAGCAGAAGAAGAGAGTAACAGAGAACAAAGTAAAGATGGTTGGTCAATCTGGAATCCATGATAAGCACATGCAGATGCAGACTCAGGTGAAGAAGGATCGTGATGATGGAAAGAAGAAAGCAGCCACTGGTCAAACCTCAAAACTTCTTCGCTGTGGTGTATGTTTTGATTCCAAACCAGACTCTCATATGTTCAGAAGATGTCAATGCAACCACCCCTTTTGCACTGATTGCATATCCAATTACGTGGCTACTCAAATACAGAAAAATGTTGTGAATGTGAATTGTCCAAATCCAAAATGTTCTGTGGAGTTGAAGCCAAAACATTTGCAACCCATTATGCCTAAACAAGTTATTGATCGATGGGAATCAGCAAGATACGAGCTTTCACTTGCTGCGTGGCAAAAGACTTATTGTCCCTTTAAGGATTGCTCTGTTCTGTTGGTGAATGATGGAGGAAAAGTTGTGACTAGTTCTGAGTGCACTTCATGTCACAGACTATTTTGTGCGCAGTGTAAGGTTCCATGGCATGCAGAAATGAATTGCAACGAATTCCAAAAGTTGAAAAGTAGTGAAATTGAAAAGGATTTGGATAAGAAGTTTTTTGAGTTGGCCAAAGGGAAAATGTGGCAGAAATGTCCCACATGCTCTATCTATGTCGAAAGTTGTGGTGGATGTGAACACATAACCTGCAGGTTAATTGTATTTTTGTATCCCCATTAATAATTTTCACAACTTCTAACTTTCCATATAAGTAATTCATTTTATATCATTGTAATGAAAGTATGGTAATCAATTATAATAACTCCATTTTCTCTTTACAGGTGTGGACGCAACTTCTGCTACATCTGTGGGAAGAATTGGGAGTTTGGACATTTATGCTGTAGTCCTCGCTCCACCTGAGATTTCACAGGTAACTTTGGAACTCTTAGCATATAGCATATCGAATTAAATTTTATTTTTAATAATCAATGTCCACAAATAAAAGATTTTGAATTTTTCAATTATCAATTCTAGGATACAATTTCTTATGTTTCTATACCGAAATCAATCTCAATTCCCAAATAAATTGTTTTGAGATATGAAGGTTTTCCAAATTAGACATTAAAATCCTTTATCAAATGCTTATTTCTCTGACAGGTGAATGCATTTGTTATTTGATTGTCACGTTTGACAATGGGGTGATGAGATTTTAAGTTTTCTATTAGGTATCAGGTTCCAATTTTTCTTCAAATCTTCTGTTATGAAAAAAAGGTGAAGTTTTTAAGATGCTTTGTATATGGCTATAGGCATTGATAATCTATAGCATAAAGTCTTTGAACGTCTTAGATAACTTTCAAGTATTCTGCAAAATATTGGTGACTTTGGCATCTAACAATTCTTACATATATATAATGTTTGAGCATATAAGCAACAAGCATGTGATGTTTGTGTTTTGGCCTTATAACGATGGGTTTGCTAAATGCCTGTTGTTTGGGCATTCAATTTTCAAACTTTAAACTGACTTAAATTTAAGAGCACTATGTTTATAATAGATGGCGGAACAGTTGGAAACTCAAATGGCAAATATGAAGGAAGTTCTAGCTATTACTCATCGCAACTAAAGGAAATCTTGTAGCTGACGTTCTAGCTAAAAGAGCAGCGATGTTGTGTTTAGGAGACTTTTGAAGCACCACTAACTTGGCTATGTAGATATCAGTAACTTTCTCTTCAAGTTTTGTTATAACAATTGTAGTTAACTTTATGGGTTCCCTTTTTGTCATTTGACATGACAAGAGCACTTTCCTACACACACAAATCAAGTGTGGGTCCCATGCTTAAAAAAAAAAAGTCAGACCAAAGTCAGGATACGACGCCGTATCCTTGTTGCAGAATGAACAGTGCCATTCCTGCAACATGATTCTTATATTTCCCTAACTTTATATTTACTAAAAACGAACTTGTTCCGCCCTTATCTGATTATCTTTTTACTTTTAAGCAGCTTTCTTCTTTTAAAGACATATTTTGGTACTAATGATGAATAACAATTACAAATATAATCTAGAACAATAATATCAGTTTTGCCCTCTATTTCAGTTCTGCACATTGTGAGTATATACGAATTATGTAAACATTATTCAAATAGCTCAAAGCAGAAGACATTTATTATAGGCCATTTGCGTTGAGACTTCATTTTTTGAAAATATACCAAAGTTATCCCGAGGGTTTATGGGTTCTTGGTCTCGCTTACCCTATATTTTATCCCTTACAAGTCTTCCCCTGCATCCCAATATTTGTCTCCACCCGCTCAAACTTCTTATAAAAGCTTCTTCAAGTATCTATCTATGGAATTTTCAATTAAGTCTTGGCTTCACTTATCTATGTACTTTGGTCAACAACTAGAAAGCTTCATATTGGGTTGGCCATTAAATTTTGGATACGCTTATCAAGTTCTTAGCTCCACAATATGAGGATGGCCGCACATAAAACTTGGACACCAACCACTATCTCCCAAACCATTGGGATTGACACCAAAGTAAGGTAGTTAGAGAGAGCCCAAAACCACATTTCTATCAATGAATTAAGTCCCAATCATCAAAATTAGTGAATTCGATATCACATCTCAAGTTAGGCTTTTGGGCCATTCCAATATATTGTCCTTGATAAATAAGCTTGCCATACTAACTGATGATAAAATTAAGTTAGCTAGTACAAAGGTCACTGATCCGGATAAAATATAGGTCCAATAGAGATCCAATGACATACGAAAAAGCCCAACCCACCAAGGATCCAGAGCAAGCGCGACAGAAAACTATCGCGCGTAAGCCGCAATGCCCTCATCGCGACAGACAAGCCGCGATAACCATATCGCAGATGAAACCCCCTCAAGTAAGCAAACTTAACGTCCAAGGCAATCCCACCGCGCCTTTATGTCAATAAGCAACGGACAGCTCCAGCTTACCGCGACTCTACAACTAGACACTAACAAAGATAAGCCAACTCAGATCCTAGTACTGACCTGCAACCCAAACTTGGCCAATCAGAAGCCAAGCCGCCTTGCTAAGGCGGCATCATAACTACTATATAAACAAAGGGTTCAACACCCAGGTACGATCATCCTTTACATTTAACAACATACATCACCTGCCTCTGATACTGATTTAAGCATCAGAGTGTCTTCGCAGGTACCCCCAGTCAGACTTAACGCGCTACTGCAAATGGCAGATACGCAGTTTGATCCCATCCAGGCCCAAGACCAAGCACTAAAATCTATATCTCAACCATGTGTGATCAGGCTTGATACAATTTGGCCAACCCACTCCATATCTGGTCTGATCAGTCACGGACTAGGGTTTTTGACATTTTATATACAATTTAATAAGTTGTATACAGAGGATACTTTTGATATTCTATATAATATAAGTATTTTTGGCATCCAATGGTTGGTGATACACATTATAACCGCAATGAGTGTAACTAATAACTTTGAAACCGCAATGGTTAAGTGAGACATGTTATAATGAGAAGGGGTAAAAGTAAAGTTTTTCTTTTTAAATTTTTCTTTTCTTTAAACTGGGATTTTGACTTATTTTTGTGATGCATGTGAAAAAGGGAAAATAATTTTATGATTCGGTATCATTGAATACTTTTGTGTTTCCTTTCACACTTATTTCCCATTTTGCCCCTCATATAATATTAAGGAATCACATGGTCCTGACCATGGAAATAAGTCTCGTGAAAAGGATAAATTTTGATTGATGTGATCTTATTAATTTCAAAATAGCTGAAGTAGGAGATAAAAAAATTGCCAAATGACATAAAGGAGGAAACATTCAGAATCCAAATAGTCCACGCTTGAACCTGCGTGCTGTACGTTTATTTTCTATAATTACTGACGAAAATAGAAATTTAATATAAGTTTAAGTATATTAAAATAGGGTTTATTACTCTTCAGGAGATAATTTATCTTATACATATATTTTTGTGAGATTCATATTTTTTCTTTATTTTTATTTTCCTCACATGGATCTTATATACTATTATGTGTATGTACGTGTGTGTAGAAAATAAAATTTGTCTCTTATAATAACATGAGAAATTTTAACCCATTACAATAAGAGATAAATGTTTATCATATTGTGAGAGATAATTTTATATGCTATGAGAAACGTTGTTCCCTTAAAATAATAGTAAAATACTAATAATTAATTAAGATAATTCAAAAATTTAATATGTGAATTGAAATCGTTATCAATTAATTTTCAAAGTTGCAAGTGTTGAAAGAGTAAATGGGGATGACGTTACTTTGCATGGTAAAAGCTTAGATTATAATTGGAGACATGTACGACTTTTACGGTTTCAAATTCCGTTGACATTGAGCTAGATAGATTAAGCTTCCAAGATTTAGAGACAACATTGGCAAAAATGACTAAACCTATTTTTTTCAAAGCAAACATGCAAGCAGTAACAGAGCAAATCATCGAACAGCTAATCAAGCTAATAAAGCTTACCATAATGTTTTTCCAAGTCCTCCTAGTCCTCATCGAACAGCTGAACAAGCTAATCAAGTACTTGTTCCAACAACAAAGAAAGGTTCAAGTGCCCTTGGGTTACCAAAATATTGTGAAGAAAAATTCTCCCCTTGAAGCAAAGAAGAAACCCGCTAGTGGTCAACGCTCAAAATTCCTTTGCAGTATATGTTTTGATTCCAAGGCAGAGTCTGATATGTTCAGAGGAGGTGAGTGCAACCACCCCTTTTGCACTGATTGTATATCCAAGCACGTTGCTACTCAAATACAGCAAAATATTCTCAATGTTTATTGTCCAAATCCAAATTGTTCTATGGAATTGAAGCCACAACATTTGCAAACCACTTTGCCTAAAGATTTTATTGATCGTTGGGAATCTGCAAGATTGGAGTCTTCAATTGCTGCTTGGCAAAAGACTTATTGTCCCTTTAAGAATTGCTCAGTTTTGTTGGTGAATGATGGAAGAGAAGTTGTGACCGAGTCAGAGTGCCCCTTCTGTCACAGGCTATTTTGTGCGCAGTGCAAGGTTCCATGGCACGCACAAATGAATTGCAAGAAATTCCAAAAGTTGAAAAATAGTCGACGGACAAAAGATTTGGATAGGAAGTTTTATGAGTTGGTCAAAGAGAAAATGTGGCAGAAATGTCCCAAATGCTCTATGCATGTTGAAAGACAAAGTGGATGTGAACACATGACCTGCAGGTTAATTGTATTTTGTATCCCTACCTTCTCTTACTGATCCTTAATCATTTTCAAAAACTCTTTTAACTTTCAATCTATGTAATTCATTATTATATATTTATAATGAAAGTATGGAAAATAATTATAATAGCTCCATTTTCTCTTTACAGGTGTGGATGCCACTTCTGCTACCACTGTGGAGAGAATTGGAAGTCTGGACATCTGTGCGGTAGGCTTCGTTCCAAATAAAATTGGGTATCAATGACTAGAAATAAAAGATATTGAATTTTACAATTATCAATTCTAGGATACCCAGTCTCATGTTTTTATACATGTAGATGTTTGGTCCTAGTGGATCAAGTATGTCCAATTAGAGATTGGTACGCCTATGTAGGATCAAAATATTCTCTCAAGTATCTATGGAGGAGGTATGTTAGAGGGTAGCGGATCACAGTACATTATGAGAAACTATGTAGCCAGAGCGTGGGATGCGTGCACAATAATAGTTAAGAGAGAGAGAGAGTCAAGAAGTGCATACCTGATGGACTTAACCTCTTATTT
The DNA here is from genome assembly GCF_033153095.1 of Gastrolobium bilobum. Classification (NCBI taxonomy): domain Eukaryota; kingdom Viridiplantae; phylum Streptophyta; class Magnoliopsida; order Fabales; family Fabaceae; genus Gastrolobium; species Gastrolobium bilobum. Next base: position 392,013 of record NW_026898430.1, read on the forward strand.
ATAAATGGTTACCTAATAGGTGTGGAATTCTAGATTTATTAGGAATATTGAGGGTCCAATATATGATCTGTTGAAGATATGGCAAGTTTGATATCTTTAGGCATGATTGTTTCCTTATTTCCCTTAGTTGTTATCTATCATGGGCTAATAAGAAGTGGGGGCCTATATATTGGACCCATAACAATTTCCCTCCAGTCCGGCAGCCCAAGTGTTCGGGTGCCAGGCTGTAATGTTTTAGTGCTTTGGTCATGTTCGGATCTTTTTTGTTTGAGGACCCCATCTGGACATGCCAGTGGACCCAATTACTCATCTGAGGCCAAGCTCAGTCGGCGCTTGGCTGGGGCTCTTGGACCGTCCATTGTGCCTTTCGATCGAATTACTTTACGGGTGACTCTATTGGCGTGGTGAGATATAAGGTCCTGGCCAAAATTCAGTCCCATGCGCCGAGTTGCTTGCCGATTGTCTTAACCTTCTTGGCCAAGGTCTGGTTCTAGAATGGCTGGTTTTCTTGTAGACCGCTATGTCCACCCTGATTGAGTTGATCGAGGTGTTGGCCTTCTGGCCTTTCATGCTCTTTTTGTGTTCTTGTAATCCTTTTGGTCACCCATGCTGGTCCACGTTCTTGAGCCAACCTGTTAAGGTCGTCTAGAATTATGGCTTTTGGCCTTTCCCTGTCCATTACTGGCGGTTACGCCTTCACATGTGTCCTAATTGGTGGGAGTGCATTGGGGGACGTGTGCCGCCCTTGCGCTTTGTGTGCAATAATGGAGCTGTGAAATATTTGCGTCCGGGGTTTTGGAGGAGTAGCTGTGTGTCAGAATGCTAATTGATTTTGTAATACTTTTGCCTTTTTCTTTCCTGGGGGCCTTGAGCCCCTTTTTGGGTTATAAAGTACATTAATGAGTTTGTTTCCAGTCTTTATTTTCCATATATGGCTATTTTGTAATTTTGCTTTATTATTTGTGATGCATTTTTTGTTCAAGTTACTTGGGCTTGGCCCATAGCTTTCTAGGGTGATTTAGAGGTTTCGGCTCGCCGCGTTGCCTTTTGCCACTTATCTTGCTCTTTATTTGGGCTCAGCTTGTAACGTAGTGGCTTTGGCATTTTTGAAGGTGATAAGGTCATTATGGCCTTAATTTGTGCTACTTTATGAGGTGCTCTCGGGTTCAGGGCTTGTAGCCCGGACCATAGGATTGGCACGTTTAATCATGGCTCTTTGCTATCTACCCTATCTTTTATACCGAGGTATTAAGTTCGAACTCGGTTCTATTTTTTGATGTCTTAGTCTAACCATAATGTTACTGAATAATCAATCTTTTACTGAAAAGTGATAGTCTTTACATAGCTGCTAGCGGTTTGATATTGTCGGAGTCAGTTTAAGGCCTTTGGCCGGGGTATGAGCCCATTTTATTCCCCAGATCGTCTCTTGGATGACTTAGGGTTTTTAGGTTAGTTGTGGTGGCCTGAGCTTCATGTCTTGCCCTTGTGGGTCAGAGAAGTTTGCTCTCTTATGCCGCCCTGATTTGGTTGTCCATGTATGGTGACCTTTCATCTTTTCCAAGCCTATCGTCTGGCTGTTAGGCTTTTATACATGCCTTATTCTGATTGATACGACTTATGTCTTGTAGATGAGCCTCAATTTATCTTGATGCAGCTCAGGGAGGACACCATGTTGTTGGCCCCCTAGTGTGCTCGTCATCGTTATTTGGGCCTTGCTGGTGAGGTGTATTAGTTGAATTATTATGACTTCTGGGCAAGGTTTGAATTTATTTTGCTCTTATAGTCGACCCATGGGCCAAGTCTTTGATATTAGAGCTTGCCCTCATGGGATGTATCTTTCATTAAGTTGTTTGGGTTTGGCTCATGGCCTTATGCTTCTTTTAGCATTTTGTTATGTTGTCTATTTGGACCCAGCTTGCTTTGTCGTACCGTATAATATTTTCCAGGCGGCAATTTTTCCTTGGCCCTCGTTCGTACCTCTCTAGGGTACTTATTGGGTTTAGACTCATGGCTCGAACCTTGGATTGAGTTGTTTGGTTGGCATATGTTATTGTGGGCCTTCATTGGCAGGACATGGCTTTTTTTTAGGTCTTTCCAATTTCTTGCTCTATATATTGACGCATCTTTTAAGAGTTATTTTGGCTTGGCGTGTGGCCTAGAGCCGGTTCAACATTTTGAGGATATTGTATTTAGCATCTCGACTTAACTTACTATAGTGTTTTTTGTTTTTAGAGATGACTTGTTTGTTTTCCTCAACCATCATTTGTACCCTTACGAGGGTACTTTTGGTGCTAGAATTCGTAATTTAAAACTGCGTTATGTTGCTTGGCTGGTACGTGTTGTCGTGGGCCTTCCGCAAATGGACCCAACTCATTGTCCGATGTCTTGGATTGCGATCTGGCTTACAAAACCAAAATCTATCATTGTCCTTTTAGTTTGTCACTTATATTTAGTGTTTCTTCTAGAATTAATGGGCTTATTGGATGGTTCGTTGCCCCCTATTACAACAATTTGAGAGCTCGGGCTGCAGTGCTGCTTCTTTGTTGGACCTCAGGATGTAAACAGGACCATGGAGGGTCTAGTAGGTTTGAAAACCCCTTTTATGGTAGAAAATATGACCATGTGGTGATTTTCTTTCATTGACCAGAGTATGGCCGGTGTGTCTTTATTGGAATTGGTGCAAGAATTATTGATCGAAGTTCGTTCGATGCATTTATCTAGTCAGGCGCAAGAACTGCTAAGATCGCACTCGAATGTTTCAATTCTTTCGAGTTATTGACTGGAGCTTGTCCAGTGTTTCCCTTTAGTCGGGTGTGCGAGCCTGCTGGAATTATACTCGAATGCTTGGGTCTTTCATGATACTTGGGTCCATGGTTGGTTGCTTAAGCTGGGATAGTGATTGGTCATTCTAACCTAGACCGTGGTAGGTCTTTCTGACCAGAACCGTGGTAGGTTGCTCTGCTTGAGATTGTGGTTGGTCGCTTTGGTCGAAACCGTGGCAGGTCTCTATAGTTGGGACTGCGTTAAGTCACTCTAGCCGAGATCGTGGCAAGTCTTTATGGCCGGGAACGGGTATCCCTTAAACTGCTCTTTGCCTTGATGGCTAGCTTAGTTGCTGGGTTATGGGCGAGCTTCCTTTAATCCATCTTGGTATACCTGAGAGAGTGCACCGAGTTTATTGAGCCCTGTTATGCTCGTCCAGGTTGCTTTGGATCTTGCCAGTGAAGTGTCCAGTCGGACAATGACTTCTAGGACGAGGTCTGAATCTTCTTTGTTCTTATGGGTCAAACAATGTGTTGAATTTCTTAACTTGGGCTCGAGGCGATGGCTGCGCTGATTTGGAGCTCGGGACGATGGTCAAGCTGTTGAACTTGGAGCTCAAGGCTATAGTCAGGCTGCTTAAATTTTTTCACTCCAAAGAATCAACTAGGGCAATGGCCTTTTTTTCCTTAGCAATGCTCGAAGCAAAGGGTAAGCTCCTTTTCTGAGTTGAAGTATTTGTCTTGCTGCTCAAGGTGCTTTAGACCTAGCTCTTTGAGGATGACTTGTTGGTCAAGTATGTCGCGATTATAGTTTCTTGTGCTACCACATTATTGTAGCAAACTCTCTAAACTTGAGGCATATGAGTCGAGTAGCTCGTATTCGAGTTGATACTCAAAGAAGGTTCCAAGTGATCAAGAAGGAATCATGAACTATTTTTTGCAGCAATGGAAGGTCTTACTCTTGATGAGGGAACATATGTAAGCAAATAAAATGTTCAAGGTGTAAGGGAACAAGAGGGTTATGCCTTTCATTAGGTTCTACAAAATCTTCTTAATCTCGGATTAGGTGTAACCTTTTTATCAGGATTACAATCCCTCCAAATCCATCTTCATCTCGAATTGGGGTGCACTCATTTCTTCAGGATCATAATTTCTTCAAATCTGTCTTCATTTTAGATTGGAGCCTGATGAGCTTTTAACTTGCGATGCATTAAGAATCAAATTGAGCATAAAATTGATCAAAATATAACCAAAAGACATGAGAATTGGATTAAAATGTTATTATACTCTAAGGAGTATTTTCATAAAAAATTATTGTATTTTTGTAGAAATTTTGGCCTATTGGAAGAAGATTAAGTTAGAAAGCTCAAGAAGAAGCAACAAAAATAAAAGGAATTCACCAATATGCTGGCGCTAGTGGCACCAACAACCTATATGCCTTATGTTTCACCATGCTGGAAGCGCCAACGTGGCACTTCTAGTGCCAACTCCACTGGTGTCTTTTGTTTCTTCATGCTGGCAGCGCAAGCTTTGCTCTTCTAGCTCCAATATCACTAATGTAACTAGCGCTAAGCTTGGCGCTTAGAGTGCCAAGACCAAAGGAAGTTCTCTTTTCCCTTGCGCTAGAAGCGCTAGGTTGGTGCCACTAGCGCCGGGACGACGTCCATGTTTGAAATTTGAATCTTAATGACATGGATTTAATTGAGAATTCGAAGGTATTTTAAAAGATATTTTCTCCTCAACACAAAAGGAAGTTTTTTGGAAACAAAAACACGCCATTTAACCATTGAGATAGAAAAAAAATGAAGGAACTCTAGAGCTCAGAGATCAAGGAAGGACGATGAAGGAAGATTGTAGTATCATCGGGGAGATCAACCAACATCTCAATTCGTGATTTCTACTAGTTTCTCTCCCTTTTATCTTGGTTTTGGTTAAGTCAGACATGTCTGGCTAATTTCTTTAGTAGTTAGGGTTATGAATCCAAAGTGAACCTTTATGTGATTGAGTATTTCTTTCAATAAAATATGTCTAAAATTGTCACGTGTTTATCTTGAATTTACTTACTTAATCAACTATATAGGAATAAAGAGCGTTTGGTTCTAATTTGAAATATTGGGATCTTGTTCTAGATATACACTTGTAGGATTTGCAAACACGTGAGATTCATCGCGTGTAGGGCTTAATCTAAAAAGGGTTGATAAGCAATTAGGATTCTAATTAGGTTAAAGGATTAAATAACTAAGACATTAGGGTTTTAACCAATTATCACTTAGATGATGAATCGTTTGGCATCAATGGGGTTAGAAATTTATTGAATTATGTTAAATCACTTAAGGGGGATCGAAGGTGAAGTAAACCTTAACTGCGTGCTCTATTCTTAATTTCCAACTCATCTTTTAATTATTTTATGCAATTTTTTTCTTTAATTGATTGAAAATCAATTATCAATTGCCTGTTCTAGACCACCTGTGGTTGGGCTATTTTGGAGCATATAGCGATGGTTGAGCTGTTGAACTTGGAGCCAGAGGCCAGGTTGATTTGGAGCTCTGCGTGATAGTCGAGTTGTGGTTGCAATCTTTTTATCAGGATCAAGATCCCTCCATATCCATCTTCATCTAGGATTAGGGTGCAATTCTTTCTTTATGATCACGATCTCTCCAAATCCGTTTTCATCTTGGATCTTTGTTTGGGCTGATTTGGAGTTTGGGGTGAAGGCCAAGATGTCAAACTTAGAGCTCAAGGTTGTGGCTGGGATGCTTTGGACTCGGGTCTATGGTCAAACTGTTGAACTAGGAGCCCGAGGTTGTTGCCAAACTTCTTTTGGGCTTGGCTCTGTGGCAGAGCTACTTAACTTGTGAGAGGCGAGGATGATGACCATTTTGCTGTTCTGGTGCTTAAGGCTGTGGCTAAGTTGCTTAACTTGAGAGAGGCAAATGAGATGGCCTTTTTGCCATTCTAAAGTTGGAGCCTATCAGGTTAGTATTCCTTAGGAGGATATGCTTATCAAATTGCCTTAAACTGATGTGTGATCGATTTTAGGGGCTATGCTGCCTTTTCAGGACTACAATCATAAGCATCTTTCTTATCGCTTTGGACCTTGATGGCTAATATGGTCATGCGATAGTGCTTATGAGCATGTTTATAGTAGGTGTGTTGCAATACATATGTTGCATTAGACCAGTTGAAAAAATATGCTGAAGGACATGTTGTTAGGTGTTAATTGAAATAGAGGGACATGTTACCTAAGGTTGGTCTTGTGTACTCTTTATAATAGCCCTAACCTAATTAATTAGCAAATTACATGAAATTAAATAATTAAGCATGTTTTAGTGAGTAAAATTAAGTATAAGGCTTAATTAAATGAATCTGAGTCACTTTGGAGTTAAAAAGTGTACTCAGTGAAAATTAAGGGGTATAAATTGGTACTGGCAAAAGTGCCCAAATTATAAAAATAAAATTATAAATATTCCTAGAATAATATTCCAGACTTTTGGGTGAAGTTTGGTAATTATTGGAGTTGAATAGATAGACGAACCAATACCCGCTTAAAGTCACTTAACCTATGTTAAGTGACTAAAGAACAAAGAAGAACCCATTTCCCCCAGAAACCCGTCGACAGAAACAGAGGGAAAGAAGAGAGGAAGAAGAGAGAAAGGAAGGAAAAGAGGGAGAGAGAACCTAGAAGGAGCAATCCTTAACCGATTGGAGTGATTCAAAAGCCTAAACCACTCTAAATCTCCTCCTATTTCATAATCCTAGCTTTGTTTTGGGTGGGGAGCATTGTGGAGAGGGATATTGGCTCTCAAAAATTCGCCCATTTGGTGAAATTTAGGGTTTTGAGTGCTTCAACCTCCATTGAAGCTTGAGGAGCCATCAATCCTTGGTTGTGCAACCATTGGTGGTAAGATTCTACCCCTTGAACCTTATTTTCATGGAAAATTGCATGAGTTAGGGTTCAATGAATAGTAAATTGGGGTTTGTGATAAGATGTTGTTAAATTAGCTATGTTCTAGGAAGAATGGAGCTTAGAGCATGTTGTGAAAAGTGCTAGGAACGACATTTAATCGGTGAAAATGAGCTTAGATAGCTAAATGAGTATATTTGGAAAATGGCAAGAATGTGACACTTAGATATTGGATTTCTTGCATTGTTGATAAATGGTTTGGTTTGGTTGGTTGTTGATTATGCCTTGGTGTTGTCTAGGATTGAGGCAATTGGACCAACCTTGAGAGACCAACCATTGGAGCAAGCTATGGAGCTTGATTAGCTCCATTGGATAGGTGAGTTCATGCTTATGTTTGGTATGAATTGTATAGCTTGGTTGATAGCTATGAGATGTTATTGGATGCAATATGTGTTAATTGCATTAAACCTTGTGTAGGTTTTGTTTGAGAAGTGGAGGATTGTAATTGACTGACTGTGGAACCTGTTGGTGGTGAACAAAGGTTGACTGAAGCATTGAGGTAAGCCTTCAGACCTTGGGTGTAATTCCCTTGACTGTTCCACCAAGTCCTGAAAGGGTAGAGGTTGTGATTGTGTATATAAATGCAATAAAATAGTGTAATACTTTGTTATACGTATGTGTATGCATTTGGTGTGGCATAGGATGGTGTTTCCCTATGTTGGTATGTTGCATGACGATGCGTAAATCATACTTGGTAGTTAGCTGGCCAGTAGGACTATTTGCATCTGAGTTTCCTTAGGACAGCTTGAGAGCTCGAGGGATTTCTCCTGGAGATGTTATTGCACTTTGCATAGATATGTATTTACTGCATTATTATTGTTATTGCTATTACACTGACATGGAACTGTGGGGTGGAGAGATGCTCCAAGGACCCCTGGTTTACTGGATATATTCGTATATCTCACCCCGTGTTGTAGGGACCCCCTTTCAGGTAAGGATGCTGCAGGAGCCTCTGGTGGCAAGTGGCCATATCTGGATTAGCATATGCATGAAATGTGGCATTTCTTTTGAGATTATACATGTTGTTTTGTAGCTCACATGTATAGAATTGTAATTAATAGGCAATGCTAGATTTATGATTTGTATATTGGAATGGACTTAGCCTATGCTCATGCCTTTGATCATCTCTTTTGTTGATGGGAGCCAATGGAATGATCATAGTGTTTTGTAAGCTAAGTTCCATGATTTGTAAGGAATATGTACTGTAAATGATGCCTACTTGAAATTCAATATATGCATGCTTGTTATGTATTGAGTTATTGAATTGGTTGGGCTGAGAATCAATTAGGTACCTTTTGCTTAAATTGGGAAACGTTGAGAAAACAAAGGTGATGCTGCCCAAATTCTAGCTAAATCTCATGAGGAGAGGTTGGATGAGTGCTAGGATTTAGTTTTGGGGCATGGACAATTGGGGTTTGGAATGAGGATGCATCTTCCCCTAGACTTGGACTTGAAAAATGTGGGAATTGGAATTCCCTGGCAGCGCGCTTAAGCGCCCAGGAGCGCACTCAAGCGCCCTGCTGCCCCTGTGAGTGCCAATGCATTCGGCCTCCTCGCGCTGGAGCGCCCAGGATTGCGCGCTTGAGCGCCCTGATTTGCGCTTAAGCGCCCTTCGCTGCAGAAAGATGGGATGCTTACTGTCTCCGCGAGTTTTAGCGCCCAAAGTGGGGCTTAAGCGCCCAGGGTTGCGCGCTTGAGCGCCCTGGTTCGCGCTTGAGCGCCCTTGGCCACTGAAGGAGGAGATGCTTCTGCCTCTGCGCGCTAAAACGTCTCAATGGAAGCTTAAGCGCCCAGGATATCGCGCTTGAGCGCCCTGGTGCGCGCTTAAGCGCCCATTTACACAGAAAGAACTGATGCTCTCTGCCTCCGCGCGCTTAAGCGCCCAGATGGAGGCTTTAGCGCCCGATAACGCGCGCTTGAGCGCCCGGTAGCGTGCTGAAGCGCGCGGGACCTGTGATCAACACCCTCTTGTGTTGCTTCAAATTGTCATAACTTGGGCTACAGTGCTCCGATTTGAGCGCAGTTTGAAGCCACGCCTAGCTAATGCAGAGATCTACGATATAGTAGAAGTGTGAAATAAATAAGAAGTAAATTAATGGTTTAAAAAAATGGAATAAAAACATGATGTTAAGCTTGATTTATCTGATTCCGCAAGTTAATACGGTTATGATAACGAAATTGGGTATTATAAATTCGGCATGTTTTAAAATGAAAAATTTATCCGGATTTTAATTGAATCCATGTGATTGTAACTGCGCTTAATATCATAATGCGATGTTAACAAACCGGTTCTAGAACGGGGTGTTACACTCTTGGTGCTGGCCAAAATTTTTGAATGTGGTTCATCCAAAAAGATTAATTAAATTGATTTCATGTTTCTTGATGAGACATCTTATCGCTGTTAAGTAGCCATGTAGTAGTTAGTATAGAATGATCACTCGACTAATCACCAAGACAAGACACTATTCCATCCCTAGTGTTGTGCGTTTTGGATTTTAAAAGAGGTCTTAAACTTCAAAGGTGACAGAATGCATACTCTTTAAAGAACTTTAAAGTGAACTCACTATACTTTTTCTTTAAACATTTAAATGAAGATGCTCCATGAATCTTGAGGTTAATCAAGCATAGGGTTAAGCTCTTTTATATTGATTGGGCCCCACGAGGGATATTAGCTATGGCTTGAATTTCAAAACTCCACGTCACTTAGTTAGCCATAGTAGTTTGAGCTTAGCTTGTGTTGTCGCGACATTATGTTTTTAGAGATGGCCTTTGGCCCCTTTCTCACTGTATATATTTTCCTTATTTCTCTCTTAGGTATTGCCCTTTGTGGGTTGCTAGAATATGGGTCCATCTATAGCACTTTTTGTGTACCTCTATCGTATCCAGATTCGTCCTATTTGAGGGTCCCATTCGGCCTCATGGCCATGTCTGACTATTTATCTAGCATCTTAGACACGTCTGACTTCAAGCTTATTTGTCTTTTGGCAGGAGCTCTTGGGTCTTCGTGCGTGCCTTTTTTGCTTGTATTTTGCAATCGAGTTCAGAGTCGGTCCTTAGTCTAATTCACCAGGTTTGCCGGGATCTCTCCTCTTCGTCTTTCTTGGCTGAGATCTAGTGTTAGAGTTGCTAGTTTTTCTAAAGACCGCCTTGTCCGAGCTCCTAAGCCGCTCTGTCTGGGTTGGGTTGTTGGGCTGACCTGGTCTGGGGTGGAGGCGAAGTTTGACACTGCGTCATTGACTTGGACGTCGTTCACCTCGGCTGGCGACCTTGTTCTTGGTAGAGGTCATTGGGCGGTTGCTCCGGGGCGGTAGCAACGGCAACTATTGAAGGCAATTGGCAATGTTCCTTGTGTTCACCATCGTGGACTAGGGTTAGAAGTTTATTTTCCCCACAGATAACATTGATGTTCAATCCAAGTGAATCATGTATGTCCAATTAGAGATTAGTATAATAAATGCCTTATTTTAGCTCATTAAAGTTTTTGTTTGGTTAAAATCAAGTGGAGCCTATAAGGCCCTCTATTACAGTTCAATACATTATAAAGAGATAAATTATTCTCTTATGTAATAAGAGATAGTTGTCTTATGGTGCAGATACATCGATAAACATATCTTTTTATTTTTTAACACATTGTGGGATCTACTATGTGTTGAGTTTATGGCATAAGAGAAAATATTTCTTATAACATGAGATTAGATGCTTTCTTATAAAAATTATGCAAAAAACATTATTCAAACAGCTCAAAGCAAAAGCATCGTACAAACATTTATAAAGTAATGGATTCTCAGTTTATTTTTGAAAATATACCAAAGTTTCTAGGATTTAAACTTAGAATTCTACGGTGATAAATGTGTCATTCAGGAAATAATTTTCATTATTGGTAACGAGTAGTTTTCTTTTATCAAATATGATATAAAGTAACTCGTTTATATTATTATGATTATTTCTTTTCATATTTCTTTTCTCCTTTTTAGCAAGGGAGAAGCATGTCTATGAAAGTCGCACGGAGCAGCCATGCGCTGCCACAAGGATTCGAAGTGCTGAAACTTTGATTGATGCAGGAGGGTTCATGGACCGAGAGCTGGCGATGAGGATTGAACATTGGAACAAGATGAGTCGAATGATATAAGAGGCGTTTGGTTGAAGAATTTTTTTTGGAATAGTAGGGAAATGTAATAGATAGAGAAATGATTGGAAATATAGATAAAGTGAGATAGGTAGAAAAATGTAAAAAAAAGTTATTTGGTGGGGAAAAATTTTACTGGAAAAATTAGGTAACTTTATGAAATCAACCGTGCATTAAAAGCCAGATAACCAATTTTCCGAAAAATCCCACATTCAAATTGAGTTTCTAAACAGTGCGGATATCTATGTTTCTCATAAATCCATACAAATTGGATAGATGGATTTTTGGTGAAAATACTTTGAAACAAACATGATTTTCTAAAAGCCATACTTGAGAAACATAGATATCCACTGAAAAGCTCTTAACCAAACACCACTTAAGAGTCAGTCAAAGAAATCGCCAGAGAAGGTGATATTTAAATAGTTGAAAAGTTTCCTTTAACTTGTCAATTGACGGTGAACGGCCATGATAGTGTACCCAATAGTATTATCTCTGCAGTTATTATTATTGTGATTTGAGCTATACTTGGTAAAAGAGTAATGCTAAGTTTTCAAAGCACATCTTGTTTGATTTGGATATAATTCTAACTTTTATTTTTTTAGGATGATGAGTTTATAACATTCAATGCAGCAAACAAATCCTTGTGCTGTCTTTCTATTTTATTATTTTGTGCGAAAATACCAATGTTTATATTTCTAATTATAAAAATGTAAAGTATTTTTTTGAAACGACTAAAAAAAGAAAAGTAAAAAAGTATGTTTCGAACCCAATGGGTGCAGCTCAGTTGGTAACTTGATGCTGAGTTAGTGAGGTTGGATATGTGTTCGATTCCCGCTGAATGCATTCTTGGGGAGGGGGCTGAACCTTTAGCCATTACTGTTCCCCCGCACTCCGGATTAGTCTCATAGCCGGCTCAAAGAGCCGAAGCTCGTGGGGATACCGGAGGGAGCCAACTCGTCTCAAAGAGATAATTAGGGTTGAGTAACTCCAAAAAAAAAAAAATGTTTCGATTTGTCAGTTATTTATTTATTTTTTAAATCTTATATTTCTTATCTCTTTAATCATTATTATTACGAGACATCTACAATAATTTTAAAACCCATTACGCATTGTAAATATTACACTATACTAGACAAAGTAAGTATGTGCCACTAATTATATTTAGAGAAAACTTTATTTTCATTCCTTATAGTTTCATTATGTATCATTTAATCCCACGAAATTCCAGGCTTATTAGATAGATCCTCGTGGTTATAACATATACCAGCCAATTCCCTTGTGTTAAAAATACCCTTGTTATATAAAAATTCAAAATATCCTTAATTAACAAAACACTATATTGTGTATGAAATCTAAAAATACCCCCAACTAAAAATTAAATATTATTAAAGTATCATAGAAATTTAGTATTAAAAAATAATTTATTTATAAAACAATGAAATGATGATATCTGAATTTTCAAGAAGAATAAATTTATCATTTTCAAAATGTTTTTTTTATCAATAAAAAATGCATATTCAATTTGTTTAGACTTTTCCAAATAATGATTTTATAAAGCAAATTTTCAAAAAAAAAACAATTTAAATTATAAAAAATTAAGTTAATCCTATTTAATAAGAATTTGAATAAAAGATTTTTTTCATAGTATATATCATAACAAAAATATTATAATCTGTCAACGACTATAAATTAATCTATATACGTCAATTGATACATATGACAAAAATATATGAAATTCAAAATATGAAGAAATATACATCACATACAAATTTATAAATATCGGTTAATATTTTTTAGTTAATATATTGATAAATATTTAAATATCAAAACATTAATAATAGTTTAAGTATTATTTTATGTCATAATATTGTGTTTCTTTCTTACATTCACACACTATATTGTCTAGAAAGATAGTTAAGTAATACAATATGAGGGTTATATTAACAAATTTTTTTACAAACTTACAAATTACACTATGTCTTACCAGTAAAACTAGGGAAAAATATTTCTCAAACAGCTTGAGATAAGTTTATCTCCGGCCATCCCAAAACTATGTCGTTTTATTTATTTATTTCTTTATATTTATTGATTTACCTTTGAATGGTTATGATTTCCTTTTTCTCTCTATTCCTTTATCACCATTGATCCATCTTTGTACGATTATGATTTAGTAGCCGGAGATAAAATTATCTCAAGCAGCTTGAGAAACGATAAGCCCATATATATATATATATATATATATATATATATATATATATATATATATATATATAGGGTTCGATTTTTCTGCAATCGCTTTACGTGCAACAATGACAAATTTTTCATATATATAGGTTAAAGTATTTAATGTAGGGAATTATAACCATACAAAAAGTGAAAGAATTAAATGTGGAGAATCATAATCATATACCTGTCATTGTTGCATATACAACAACTTTAGATATGATTTTACCATATATTGGAATTTTGCTTATCTCTTGTAATAAGAATTTTTTCAAAATTCCCGATATTTTTTTTCCAAAGCTTAAAACAATATCAAATTGGGTTGTAGATGAAAATTTTACCTTCTGTGACATGAGAAATACTATACACTCACATACACATATATAGATCAAGATCATTTTATCATTTTACATTGATTTCTGTTAATTGATGCAAATGAAATTAGCTTTAACTTAGAATTATTCGTGTGTGCTTGCATGTGTAATTTTGGGATTTTAAGTTTATTATTGTTTTCCGTGACAATATTATAGTTTTGTATTTATATTTTTAGAGAAGTTTCATTTTTCTTTTAAGAGTGTTTACTGCCGATTAGATTATAATATGTTATCTTTAAAATTTTCTTTTATTTTTTATACTATTTAATTTGATGGATTTGTAATTGGCCTATAAAGGGGTGTCTAATACCTCTATGGTAAGATTATTGAATTTTTTTATATTTGATTATCGTTATTCGAGAACAAGATTCTCCTTATCAACCCCAAGTTTGTTTGATACTAGTTTCTTGTTCAAACCAAAGACGAGATGAAATCGAGAAATGCATCTGATGACGAGGAAGGAAACGTTAATCCCTTTGTGGCTCTGAGTCAGAGGTAGAATTAGGGAATTCATTGCAAAGTTCACTCTTATCTTTTGAATGCCAGTATGAAGATAGAGAATTTTGAGTTTAAGGGAAAGACTCATCGAGGTGAGTTTATCGACTGGTTGTGTTTCGTCGAGAGGATCTTTGACAATAAAGATCGAATTGAATACCAAAAGGTTAAATTGGTGCAATTCAATTGAGGAATCATGTCTCAATTTGGTGGGAACATGTGAAAATACACCATGCTAGAGAGGAGATTTTGATGATTATGAGATGAGACAAGATGAAGAAGTTGTTGTAGAAAAAATTCATGCCAACTCATTACACACAATAAGCATTTATCAAATTTCAAGACATCAACCAACAAGATTTAATGGTCGAGTACTATATCAATGAGTTTAACCGCATGAGGATGTGTTGTGATATGGCTAAGAAAGATGAACGAACCATTGCTTGATATTTGAGAGGGCTACGGATTGAGATTTCTGATGTTGTTCCATAATTGCAACAATTTGGCTTAAAGGAGGAATAATGGTGTAAAAGAAATGAGAGTATTTCCAAATTTCAAAATCAATTTTCCAAGTTAGTTGCAACTACTAATCCGACACTAGTGATTACCAAGGGAGGATTTTCCAAATCCCCTTCAAAGGAGGGGAATAGTGGTAATAGGTCTAGCAGAGGAGGAGTTATGACCAAGATATGCACTTTTAATGAAGTAACATGTTGAAGAAGCTTCAATCTATGACAAGATCCCTGTTTATGATGAATATGATGGAGAGCAGAATAATGAAAATCCACTTATTGAGACTCCATTCCATAACGGGATCTCTATTTGTGATGAATTTGATGGAGAGTAGGATGATGAAAATCAAGAGGTGGACGAGATCCCTTATACTGATTCCAGTGATTTCCTATTTATTAGGAGAATTTTAAATGTTGTTGTAATAGAAAATGAAAAATGACATAGGCATAACATTTATCATACTAAGTATACTAGTGGAGGAGAAGTTTGCAAAATGATAATAGATGTTGTTTTGAATCATTCACATTGTACTTTTATTGAAATTGATTAAAAGACACAAAGTCAGTTGTTGAAAATCCTAATATCTTTGACCAAGTTTATCCTCTACCCATAATTGAAGTTTCAAGATGAAAGGCTAACGTTCAAAGAAGTTGGAAAAACAAGTTTACTTTTTCCCGAACATTCATCAACCTAAGGAGAATAAGATAGATTTTGAAAATGGTGAAAAGGAATCCCTTGAAAGTTGTGGAAAATTAGACAATAATATTCTAAAGCAAGATTTTATTTTTCACTTATATTATATTTAGATTTTACGAGTGATGATCCCTCACCCAAGAAGTCTCCAGTTTGCAAGTAAATTGGTGAATCTTGGTACAATGGACATATCTTGCTTGTGTTTTGACAAAATAATTACTTAATTTTCACATGAATCTTGATTTAAGATAGCCCACGACAATGAGACCTGGTGTTACCTTTAATAGAATTTGTAGACAAATCATAGAACCAAACTACAGACAAGAGTGTATTCAATATAGTCTATTGGCAGAATCCAATTACTTATGTAGACCTCACATCATTGTTAACACCATTACTATTTATATGAACTAATCTCATCAAACTCCCCTGCAAGTAAGACAATGTAGCGACATCCTACTATGTTACCCCCCGATTTGTCGCAGAGGGTCCAAGACCCTAACATATGCGCAATGTGCGTCTTAGTGTAGTATGTAACATCCCGTGTATACCCGGTTTGTTAACATGTCATCGTATTAAGCCATGCTTAATTAAAAATGCGGAATATCTTTTTCTTTTCAATTATGACGTCATTATCCTTACCAAGTTGAATTACTTAATTCATTTCAAAACATTTCCTGTATGTAAATTGCAGAAGACAACTAACTGAAATACCTCATAAATTAAATAACTGAAAGTGGGTCTCTAGTCACGGAACTACAACATGTAGACCGGACAGATCCTGATAGTTTGTACAATGCAAATAAACTTAAACATCATCAAATCAATTTGGCATGGACAATCCCCATGCTCACCAAATAAACAGCATATTCATCAAGTCTCAATACAAAAAACATGGTAATGGTAAAAGCATAAAACCAAGCAGGTACATCAGCATAAACAACAAACATGATAATCAACTAAGCTCCGGTCTCCTGCCGCTAGAGGTCTCGGCCCCTGGTTTACCTGAACCTGAAATAAGCGTCCCAAACGTGCGGTGAGATCTCTAAACAGAAATTCAGTTAGGCAAGGGGTCCTCAAGGATCTTCCATCCCAAGCTCACTTACATGTGCAATATAAGTTCTAAAAACAGTTCAACAGTATAAGTTCCAAAATAGTGCAATGCAGCAGATAATCATGTCATGTGTGTCAATACTAATCTACTGGCCAGAGAATGCAGGAATATGTCTATTACCCACACTAGTGCAAGACGCCACTTGCACCCACCCACGGTGTTACCGTCTTGTATGACGCCACATACTCAGGCTAACCGTCGAAGTGAAACAACACATACATATTAAAAGCCATTGCACATAAAGTTCAACAACATTTTCAATTATCAAAGCATGTAAACACAGTATGCATATAAACCATTCCCCCATGGGGTATGGTGGAACCACACAATGGCTAAACCGAGGACACAAAAGCTTACCTTGCAAGCTAAATATCAAATGCCAAGAGTCCAACCAATCTCTAAGCCCAAACACAGCAGAATCACAATCTATTTTGGACCAACAATCATATCAATATACAAGCATTCAAGCATATGACATAAAGACAACGTCTTTCCTTTACTTTTCACGTCTTAAGGCTTCTCACTAAGCCACAAGCCCTTAATCACTTGATTCTGACTTAGATTAATCATTACAGAAGTCCTACTTCATCAAACTAGGGTCCACAAACCCATAACAACATTCTGTATGAACAGTGCAGCTGCTGTTCTTCGAAAACCCTGAATATCCGGATATTCGTCGGGGGCATATCCGGATATCAATATCCGGATATCTGACTGGCGATATCCGGATATTCAGAACCCCATATCTGGATATCAATATCTGGATATCCATATCTGGATATCAATATCCGGATATTTCGCGGCAAAACTCAGATTCTGCATTTCGTGAGATATCAATTCAAAGGTCCAACTTTTACCGATTACAGAAGCTTAAACATGCATTACTAGGTGTGTTTAGCATTACCCAACCTTAAGTTATCAACTTTAGCTCATTACATGCATCAAGGTTCCATTTTTAATAAAGAAAACTCAAGCACAAGGGTGATGATCATACCACAAGCTCAAAACAGAGCAAGAAGGTGCTCTTGGAGCTCACACAACAGCTCCGAGGTACTAACTTCAACAGTGAGCGAAAATGATGATTAAAGGTTGGTCCTTTACACCAAAGATGACTCCTTGGCACCACCAATTCCAAGTAAAAGGCTCACACAAGCACCAAGTTCAGAGGCAGCAACTGCACCTCCCCCAAATGGCTCCCACAACCCAGCAAATAGTGACCCTCAACCTCACAATGCACTCTACAAGTGATTACTTGTTTATAGATGAAGAAATCAAGAAAAGGTGACAACCTGATCTCAAAAAATGGTGAAGAGGAGCAATGAAACAGTGACAAACCGTTCAGCCTCCAAGAGTGTCACGTATAAGTCTGATATGGCCTAGGGTTTTGGGCCAAACTTGCGTATATATAGTGTTTTAAGAATTAAACACACAATATTAGCACTAATTGCTACGCTTAGCATTTTAATCCCAAACTTTGGAATCTGAACCTACTCAATTTTACAAGATTTATCATATTTTTATTATATTTTTCGCAGCACCTTTCCGGTACGCGCTTTTCCATGGCCAATTTCAGTTTTGGCATCAGTTCTCATTATTTTAACTTGAAACTCGTTTTACAAGTCCTATATAATATTCTAAGAATATTCATGCACTTATTATAATTTTTCGGGATACTTCATCGGTACGCTTTTATACCGAGTAACAGAACCGGTATTTGCATTTTTCGTCAGAAAAGCGACTTTCAGCTTTAATAAACACTTACCATAATTATTTAAGCCTCATAATAATTATTAGGGTCAATTATGGAATTATTTCCTAATTTCTCATAATTAATTAATTAACTTCCTTAATTAACGGTGCGAGTTCTTACATTCACCCCACCTTTTTAGGATTTTGTCCTCAAAATCAGAATATACCTGTCTCGGAAGTCGGGATACTGCCGGAGAAGCTCGTCCTCTCGCTCCCAAATACACTCCTCGGGAGTTCTTCCCGTCCACTGCACCTTGACCATCAGAATGATCTTGCTCCTAAGCTGCTCCTCGCCACGATCGAGAATCTTGAGTGGTCCGACGGGAGTCTTTAAGTTCTCTCGAACCTCCACATTATCCGGCTGCACCACGTGCGAAGGATCCGCTATGTACCTTCGAAGCTGAGACACGTGAAACACGTCGTGGATGTTGGCCAAGTTCGGAGGCAAGGTAAGCCGGTAGGCAACTGGTCCTACTCTACCAAGGATCTGGTATGGCCCAATAAATCGCGGGCTCAGCTTCCTCACTCCGAGGGCCCGACCAACACCGGTGACAGGTGAAAGTCTCACAAACATGTGCTCACCCTCACTGAACTCCAGCGGACGATGCTTGACATCGTAATAACTTTTCTGGCGATTCTGCGCCTGCTTCAGTTTCTCTCGGATCATCTAAATCTGCTGGGTAGTATCTTGGACAAAGTCCAAGCCAAACAACTCCTTGTTTCCATCCTCTGACCAGCAGGTAGTAGTCCGACACCTCCTACCATACAACGCCTTGTAGGGTGCCATGCCCAGGCTAGCATGAAAGCTGTTGTTATACGAAAACTCCACAAATGGCAGGTACCTATCCCATGCTGAACCCTGCTCCAAATGCAAGCCCTCAACATGTCCTCTAAGGTCTGGATTGTCCGCTCAGTCTGTCCGTCAGTCTGAGGGTGATAGCGGTACTCAATCTCAACTGTGTACCGAAAGCTGCCTGCAGCGCCTCCCAGAACCGAGATGTGAACTTCAGGTCCCTATCACTGATGATACTCTCGAGCACCCCGTGAAGCCTCACAATCTTGCGAACATACAGTTTGGCCAACTGCTCAGTAGTGAAGCTCACCTTCACTGGAAGAAAATGGGTAGACTTCGTCAGTCTGTCCACAATGACCCAGATAGAGTCACAGCCAACCTGACTCTTCGGCAAACCCACCACGAAGTCCATGGAAATGCCACCCCATTTCCATTCCTAAATCTCAAGAGGTTGAAGCTTATCGGACGGCTTCTGGTGTTCAATCTTCACCTTCTGGAAAATCAAATACTTGGACAGATACACAACTATGTCTTTCTTCATACCCGGCCACCATAAATTTCTCTTCAAGTCCTGATACATCTTTGTAGCACCAGGGTGGACCGTAAACTGGCCCTTATGGGCCTCTGCCATAACCTCTTCGGTCAAAGGACCTCGAGGAACCACAATCCTCTTCTGAAATAATAGAAGTCCATCCTCATTCCAAGACAGATAATGCCTCCAAATCTTGAAGGAAAACACAATCGCAGCCAACTCCAAATCATGAGTCGGGTAGTTCTCCTCATGAGGCTTCAACTGCCTTGAAGCATAAGCAACAACTCTACCAGTCTGCATCAAGACACAACCCAGCCCCTTTTCAGAAGCATCACAGTAAAGCTCAAATTGCTCATCAGGATCAGGAAGGATCAACACAGGTACGGTAGTCAATCTCTCCTTCAACTCCTGAAAGCATTCCTCACACTCGTGAGTCCACACAAACGGAGTCTCCTTCGAGGTAAGGCGAGTCAATGGAAGAACCATCGTGGAGAATCCCTTGATGAATCTCCTATAGTAACCTGCCAAACCCAAGAAACTCCTCACTTCAGTAACTGTCTTGAGCCTCTCCCAATACAGCATAGCCTTAATCTTGTTGGGATCCACTGCAACTCCCTCAGCAGAAATCACGTGCCCAAGAAACTTCACAGACTTGAGCCAAAACTCACATTTAGAAGGCTTAGCATAAAGCTTTTTCTCCTTCAGCACTTGAAAAACAATCCTCAGATGCTCCGCATGCTCCTCCTCAGTCTTGGAGTAGATCAAGATATCGTTAATGAAGACGATCACAAACTTATCCAGGTACGACTGGAAAATCCTGTTCATGTAATCCATGAACACTGAGAGTGCATTAGTGAGTCCAAAAGGAATCATCAAATACTCGAAGTGACCGTATCTCGAACGAAACGCGGTCTTCGAGACATCCTCCAGCTTCACCCGAATCTGATGGTATCCGGACCGTAGATCAATCCTCGAATACAAACAAGCACCCCTAAGCTGATCCAGCAAATCATCAATATGCGGAAGGGGATACTTGTTCTTGATCGTCACCTTGTTCAACTGCCTGTAGTCGGTGCACAAACGCATTGTCCCGTCTTTCTTCTTCGCAAAGATGACCGGTGCTCCCCATGGAGACACACTAGGTCGAATGAAGTCTTTCGCTGAAAGATCCTCAATGTGCTTCTTTAGCTCCGCCAACTCTGGTGGTAACATCCGATATGAAGCTAATGAAATAGGCCCCACACCCGGCAACAAGTCAATGGAGAACTCTATCTCCCGCTGTGGCGGAAACTCAGGAATCTCCTCAGGAAACACCTCGAGGGATTCCCCCACCATAGGAATGCTAGTGATATCCTCCTGTGTCCCACTCACCAAACCTCCCAACATGACATAACCGAATGCCCCCGCTCTCAAGGCTCTCCTAGCTTGAAGCAATGAAATATATGGCGAGGAACTGGCTGTGGAATTACACGGAGACATCACCAATCGCTTGGCACAATAGTCGATCACACAGTTTCTGGACAACCAATCCATGCCCAGAATAATCTCCAAATTGGTCGTCGCCAATCCTATCAGATCCACCGAGAACTCACGGCCATCCCACTGAAACGCTACATCACGATGAACAGGTAGAATAACACTTTTCACCGGTGGCGGTGGTCACCTGCAGCGGTGGAGAAAGCACATCACTGGACAATTCAAGCCCCACAACAATCGGGGTTGCAATAAAAGAATGCGTAGCCCCGGAATCAAACAAAGCATCAACAACAATCCACCAATGGAAACAGTACCTCTGACAAGGTTCGGAGCTCGATCCGACTGCTAGCGATCCAACGTATACACATGCCCGGTAGCAGGTGGCATTGCAGGTGCCGAAGTCGGTGGAAGAGGAACCATCTGTAGTGGAACTGCCTGAACTGCAGCAGCTCTCACCGTCGACGACGGACAATCTCTAGAGTAGTGGCCCTCCTTGCCACCGTGAAAACAGATCAGCTGCCCCGAAGCACAACGTCTTGCATGCTCCTTTCCGCACCCCGAACACCTAGGAGAGGAAGGAGGCCTAGCAAAATCACTCTGCTGCGAAGAAGTCCTCTTGAACTGACCAGGCGCCTGCCTAGCTGCAAACTGCTTCCCTTTGCCCTTTCCAGCAAACTTCCTGTCCTTCCAGGAAGTGGAACTGCTCGTTCCCTTCGCCTCAGCAATCTTGGCCCTCTTGGCCTTACTCGTTAAACAGACATCCTCGATGTCCCGACACTGCTGCACCAGTGTCCCAAAATCCCTCGAAGCCGCTCCAGCAAGAGGAACAACTATCTCCTCGCTAAGTCCCCTACGGAACTTAGCAGCCAAGAAGGTTGGAGTAGGCATAGCCATCCGAAAGTGTGCAAATTTCACCAGCTCATTAAACTTCGCAGGTACTCGTCAACAGACAACGAGCCCTGCACCAACCTGTCGAACTCCCCCTGCTTCCTCTCCTGCACATCATAATGGAAGTACCGACCCAGAAAACAATCCTCGAAGAAAGGCCATGTCATCACACGACCCTGCAGTTCAAAAGCATGAGAGGTGTTCATCCACCACTCATGGGCATCGCCCTCCAACATATACGTCGCAAACATAAGCTTCTGCAGATCAGTACATTGCATGACCCGGAAGATCTTGTCCAATGCCTGAAGCCATCTTGCCGCAGCAATAGGATCATAAGACCCATCAAAAGAAGGTGGCTTATGATTGCAGAAAGCATTAAGCCGGTGGTCTAACACATCGCGATCCTCAACAGGCTCCACATAGGGTTCCATCACCCCAGTAGTATGACCAGCGCCCTCAACCTGGCTCTAGCTCTCATCCCGCAGACTAGGTGGAGGTGGAGGTGGTGGTGGCGGTGAAGGTGGTGGCGGAGGGAACTAACCAACATCAGGACCAGCCCTCATCTCCTCCAGCATGACCCTCATCATGGTCATGTTCGCCATGCGGTTCGCCTCCAAAACATCCTCAGTGGCTTTCTTGTTCGCCTCTCTGACGGCGTCCAACATAGCCTGGTTTGCCATTCTCAAGGCCTTCTGGTCGGCTAGTCGAGCCGCCTGCATATCAGCCAGGACAGGATCAGGTTGATCCTCGCTAGTGTCTCGGTTCCTCCGAGGTTGCACCATGACTCTGCACAAGTTACACAAGGAATGAGTTGATCAGGCCCACGCAATGTGGTCATATATGCATTATCATACCAAAACCCAATAGAGAGAACACACAAACACGACTCAAAACAAACATACTAAGTTATTGCAATACATACAGGCTTTTCCCTAGAAAGTGCTCTGATACCATAAAATGTAATACCCCGTATATACCCGGTTTGTTAACATGTCATCGTATTAAGCCATGCTTAATTAAAAATGCGGAATATCTTTTTGTTTTCAATTATGACGTCATTATCCTTACCAAGTTGAATTACTTAATTCATTTCAAAACATTGCCTGTATGTAAATTGCAGAAGACAGCTAACTGAAATACCTCATAAATTAAATAACTGAAAGTGGGTCTCTAGTCACGGAACACAACACGTAGACCAGACAGATCCTGATAGTTTGTACAACGCAAATAAACTTAAACATCGTCAAATCAATTTGGCATGGACAATCCCCATGCTCACTAAATAAACAGCATACTCATCAAGTCTCAAAACAAACAACATGGTAATGGTAAAAGCATAAAACCAAGCAGGTACATCATCATAAACAGTAAACATGATAATCAACTAAGCTCCGGCCTCCTGCCGCTAGAGGTCTCAACCCCTGGGTTACCTGAACCTGAAATAAGCGCCCCAAACGTGGGGTGAAATCTCTAAACATAAATCTCAGTAAGGCAAGGGGTCCTTAAGGATCTTCCACCCCAAGCTCACTTACATGTGCAATATAAGTTCTAAAAACAGTTCAACAGTATAAGTTCCAAAATAGTGCAATGCAGTAGATAATCATGTCATGTGTGTTATAACTAATCTACTGGCCAGAGAAATGCAGGAATACGTCTATTACCCACACTAGTGCAAGACACCACTTGCACCCACCCACGGTGTTACCGTCTTGTATGACGCCACATACTCAGGATAACCGTCGAAGTAGAACAACACATACATAATAAAAGCCATTGCACATAAAGCTCAACAACATTTTCAAAGCATGTAAACACAACATGCATATAAACCATTCCCGCATGGGGTATGGTGAAACCACACAATGGCTAAACCGAGGACACAAAAGCTTACCTTGCAAGCTAACTATCCAATGCCAAGAGTCCAACCAATCTCAAAGCCCAAACACAGCAGAATCACAATCTGTTTTGGACCAACAATCATATCAATATACAAGCATACAAGCATATGTCATAAAGACAACGTCTTTGCTTTACATTTCACGTCTTAAGGCTTCTCACAAAGCTACAAGCCCTTAATTACTTGATTCTGACTTAGATTAACCATTACAGAAGTCATACTTCATCAAACTAGGGTCCACAAACCCATAACAACATTCTGTATGAACAGTGCAACTGCTGTTCTTCGAAAACCCAGAATATCCGGATATTCGTCGGGGGCATATCCGGATGTCAATATCCGGATATCTGACAGGCAATATCAGGATATTCAGAACCCCACATCTGCATATCAATTTCCGGATATCCATATCTGGATATCAATATCCGGATATTTCTAACCCAATATCCGGATATTTCGCGGCAGAACTCAGATTCTGCATTTCGTGAGATATCAATTCAAAGGTCCAACTTTTACCGATTACAGAAGCTTAAACATGCATTTCTAGGTGTGTTTAGCATTACCCAACCTTAAGTTATCAACTTTAGCTCATTACATGCATCAAGGTTCCATTTTTAATAAAGAAAACTCAAGCACAAGGGTGATGATCATACCACAAGCTCAAAACAGAGTAAGAAGGTGCTCTTGGAGCTCACACAACAGCTCCAAGGTACTGACTTCAACAGTGAGCGAAAATGATGATTAATGGTCCTTTGCACCAAAGATGGCTCCTTGGCACCACCAATTCCAAGTAAAAGGCTCACACAAGCACCAAGTTCAGAGGCAGCAACTGCACCTCCCCCAAATGGCTCCCACAACCCAGCAAATAGTGACCCTCAACCTCACAATGCACTCTACAAGTGATTACTTGTTTAGAGATGAAGAAATCAAGAAAAGGTGACAACTTGATCTCACAAAATGGTGAAGAGGAGCAATGAAACAGTGACAAACCGTTCAGCCTCCAAGAGTGTCACATATAAGTCTGATATGGCCTAGGGTTTTGGGCCAACTTGCGTATATATAGTGTTTTAAGAATTAAACACACAGTATTAACACTAATTGCTATGCTTAACATTTTAATCCCAAACTTTGGAATCTGAACCTACTCAATTTTACAAGATTTATCATATTTTTATTATATTTTTTGCAGCACCTTTCTGGTACGCGCTTTTCCATAGCCAATATCAGTTCTGGCATCAGTTCTCATTATTTTAACTTGAAACTCGTTTTACAAGTCCTATATAATATTCTAGGAATATTCATGCACTTATTATAATTTTCCGGATACTTCATCGGTACGCATTTATACCGAGTAGCAGAACCGGTATCTGCACTTTTCGTCAGAAAAATGACTTTCAGCTTTAATAAACACTTACCATAATTATTTAAGCCTCATAATAATTATTAGGGTCAATTATGGAATTATTTCCTAATTTCTCATAATTAATTAATTAACTTCCTTAATTAACGGTGCAGGTTCTTACATAGTATACCATATTTTGAGGATGAGCGACAACTGCACCCCAATGCGGATACACTCTGTCAAAGTATGATAGCCTCACATTTCCAGAAGTGAGCTTAGTGGCCTCATTAGGCCCATTACTGAAGACCATCGTTCAATGCATGGAAGTAGATCCGTAATCAACTTGCACATCAGTAGGCAATCCAAGGATACCCACCATATCTTGCAATGCAATGGTCATCTCGCCTTGCGACATATGAAATGTGTGTGTCTCTAGTCTCCACCTCTCAACCAGAGCACTGATAAGGGCAACATCAATCTAAAAAAATAAGACAATTATCAATTTATATGTTAAAATACACTTATTTACAATGATTATATTTCAACACAATATATGTAACAAAATTCATAAATGCATACCTGCACATATCGCATGGGGGCGACATGTATGAAGCCACCTTGAGTCAAGTACTGTGCATTGAGTATGGAATATCGTCGGGTGGTGGTCCCCCATTGGGTCTACCTCCTCGGCGAATCTTCATCTCTCTGTGGGTCTCCTCGTTCCATACAACCTGTGAAACGTGGGTGCGCTGTCTGCACCTCATGAGTATATCTCATTTGTATAGTCCAAGAAAAACATGCGTGGTGGGATCGGTAGGCTCATGCTCATGCTCAGGTGCAGGCGAGGTGACTCGGATGACGAAGACTTAGCCATAATAATATGCTAAAAATTTTGAAAACATTTTATCATAATTTATTTAATTTCAAATAATTAACTTGTCTAATATAGAAATTAAAAAAAAAATTAAATCAGAAATATATATTTTTATTATTTTTAATGCAAAATCACTAAGCAATATTCATAAATTGGTTATGTATGTCCTAGGTCCCTAATCATAACCTAGGTCACTAACAATATTCCAAGCCACTAAGCATGTTATATGTCACTGACTATGTCGCTAAAGTATTTTTTAAGTCACTATTCAAAATATAATTCACTATTCATAGTACAAGTCACTATTAAATAGATTAATTTTTTTTTATTTGCAGTTAATTGGCATAATTATAGAAGATTTGTATTAAATAGATTAATTTTCTTATTTGCAGTTGATTGGCATAATCATAAGAGATTTGTATTAAATAGAAATAATAACAAGTTATTTTATTTCCTTATTCATAGACAGCTAATTTGTAACAGACCTAAAGTCCTCATTTATATATATAAAATTAGAATAAACATAAAAAAATATGGGGAATGATATTGTGACAACCAGGTTGTGTTACTACCAAGTGACTACCAATCAATCTATATTGATCCAATGGTTATATTTATTTTCATCTTTGTATGGTCATGATTCCCCAAATTTAATACTTTATATTTATTTTCACCTTTGTATGGTTATGATTTCCCATATTTAATGCTTTCACTTTAAATATGAGAAATCATAACCATACAAAGATGAAAATAAATATAACCGTTGGATCAACAAAGATTGATTTGTAGTCACTTGGTATAACACAACTTATTGTCACAATATCCTTCCCCAAAACATATTCATAAAATGACACCGTTATTTTGACAGTTTAATCCATATTTATAACGTGTGTTTCTGTCTCACGCAAGCGTTCTGTGGTCGCCTCACTTTCACTGTAACTAACTTGCTCCCACTTCCCCGCACAGTCTTCCACTATCGCCCATGACTTCCAAAACGCACCGTCTTACCACCTGTAACCTTCACCCTACCAAACCGGTCACCGGTGTCTGCGCCTTCTGTCTCCGCGAGCGCCTCGCCGGCATAGAATCCTCCTCCACCGCGACCGCCGAGCCAGAGCTCCGCCGCACAAAATCTTTCTCCGGCAGAAGCGGCGTCCCTCCCTCACAAGATTTAGAGACAACACTGGCAAAAATGAATAAACCTGCGCTCTCTACTATGATGTTTTTTAAAGCAAACATGCAAGCAGAAACAGAGCAAATCATCGAATTGCTAATCAAGCTAATAAAGCTTCCCATAATGTTATTCCATGTCCTCCTAGTTCTCATCGAACAGCTGAACAAGCCAATCAAGTACTTGTTCCAACAACTAAGAAAGGTTCCAGGTCAACGCTCAAAAAGAAAGGTTCAAGGTCAACGCTCAAAAAGAAAGGTTCATGGTCAACGCTCAAAATTCCTTTGCAGTATATGTTTTGATTCCAAGGCAGAGTATGATCTGTTCAGAGGAGGTGAGTGCAACCACCCCTTTTGCACTGATTGTATATCCAAGCACGTTGCTACTCAAATACAGCAAAATATTCTCAATGTTCATTGTCCAAATCCAAATTGTTCTATGGAGTTGAAGCCACAACATTTGCAAACCCTTTTGCCTAAAGAAGTTATTGATCGATGGGAATCTGCAAGATACGAGTCTTCAATTGCTGGGTGGCAAAAGACTTATTGCCCCTTTAAGGATTGCTCTGTTTTGTTGGTTAATGATGGAGAAGTTGTGATCCAGTCAGAGTGCCCCTTCTGTCACAGGCTATTTTGTGCGCAGTGTAAGGTTCCATGGCACGCACGAATGAATTGCAACGAATTCCAAAAGTTGAAAAATGGTAAACGTGACAATGATTTGGATAGGAAGTTTTTGGAGTTAGCCAAAGGGAAAATGTGGCAGAAATGTCCCAAATGCTATATGTATGTCCAAAGACGTAGTGGATGTGAACACATGACCTGCAGGTTAATTGATCCTTGATTATTTTCAAAATTTCTTCAACTTTCAATCTATGTAATTCATTATTATATCATTATAATGAAAGTATGGAAAATAATTATAATATTTCTGTTTTCTCTTTACAGGTGTGGATGCCACTTCTGCTACCAATGTGGAGAGAATTGGAAGTTTGGACATTTGTGCTGTAGGCTTCGGTCCAAATAAAACTGGGTATCAATGACCAGAAATAAAAGATTTTGAATTTTACAATTATCACCAGTTTTATGTTTCTATATATGAAGGATTAAGGCTTTTCAAAGTGGATTTGTAAAATCTTTTGACAAATCAAATGCTTGTTTCTTTGTTAGATGTATGCTTTTGTTATACAATTGTCATGTTGGTTTTTCAAAATTGATTTGTAAAATCTTTTGGACAAATCAAATGCTTGTTTCTCTGTTGGATGTATGCATTTGTTATACCATAGTCATTTTTGAAAAATGTAAATGAAAATAAAAGTGATATGTACACAATTTCGGTTAAATGTGATTGGCTCCATGGAGCCTTATTTAAGCTCACTTAAAATTTTTGTTTTATTAAAATCAGGTGGAGCCTCTTAAGGACCTCTATTACAGTTCAGTACATTATAAAAATTATGCATACAACATTATTCAAACAGCTCAAAGCAAAAGCATCGTACAAACATTTATTAAGTCATGGATTGAGAAAATTTCTGCCCTTTCAGTTTATTTTTGAAACCGTACCAAAGTTACTGAGACTTAAACTTAGAATATCAGTGATAAATGTGTCATGTAGGAAATAATTTTCGTTTCTACGGAAGCACCAAATATTTAGCACATCATTTACTAAATATGATAAAAGTAATCTATTTATATTATTTTTATCTTTATGATTAATTCCTTTCGTTTTTTTTTTTTTTTTTTGCTTTTTGCTTTTTTGGTAAGGGAGAAGCATGTCCGTGAAAGTCACGCTCCTCCCTAAGGATTCGAAGAGAGGCTATTTGCTAAGACAAAGAGACCGAAGACTATAGCTGCCTAAAAAATGAGCTCGTCAATCAGGCTAAATAGTGTGGCAATAGTATTATCTATGCGTTTCTTATTTTTGTGATTTGAGCTATACTTGGTAAAAGAGTAATGCTTGCTAAGTTTCAAAGCACATCTTGTTTGATTTGGATATAATTCTAGCTTTTATTTTTATAGGACGATGGGGTTATAATATTCGATGCGCAGCAAACAAATCCTTGTGCTGTCTCTCTATTTTATTCTTTGTGCGAAAATACGAATGTTTATATTACTAATTAGAGAAATGTTAAATATTTTTTTGAAACGACTTAAAAAAGAAAAGTAAAAAATGTATATTCGTTTTGTCAGTTATTTATTTATTTTTTAAATCTTGTTTTTCTTATCTCTTTAATCATTATTATTACTAGACATCTACGATAATTTTAAGGGCCCGTTTGGATGGATTTCCCCCCCTCCAAAAGCTGTTTTATTTTAAGAAAAAAAAGTAATTTTCATGTTAAGTTCTTTTGAATATCTACATTTAAAACAAAGCAGAAGTCACAAAAAAGTTAAAAATTTACTTTTTAAAAAAGCTAAAAATTTTAGCTTCTAAAAAAATAAAAGTCAAAAACTAAATAATTTTTTTTAGAAACTAAATATTATTATAAACATATAAATACCTTTAATTTTTGTAAAATATACTTCTAAAATGAGAAAGAGATACAAATTACTTTTTCTAAAAGCCTCAACAAACGGGCTTTTACGCATTGTAAATATTACACTATACTAGACAAAGTAATTAAGTAATGGCCACTAATTATATTTAGAGAAAAATTTATTTTCATTCCTTATTAGATAGATACTCGTCGTTATAACATATACCATCCAATTCCCTTGTGTTATCCTTAATAAACAAAACACCATTGTGTATGAAATCTAAAAATATCCCTAACTAAAAATTAAATCTTAAAATATCATAGAAATTTAGTATTAAAAAATAATTTATTTATAAAACAATGAAATGATGATATCTGAATTTTCAAGAAGAATAAATTTTACAATTTTAAAAATGTTTTTATTTTTATTTTTTGATCAATAAAAAATTCATATTCAATTTGTTTAGACTTTTCCAAATAAAGATTTTATAAAACAATTTTTTTAAAATAAATAAATAAGTTAATCCTATTTAATAAGAATTTGGATAAAAGATTCTTTTCATAGTATATATCTTAACAAAAATATTATAATCTGTCAACGAATATATATATATATATATATATATATATATATATATATATATATATATCAATTGATACATATGAGAAAAATATATGAAATTTAAAATATGAAGAAATATACATCACATACAAATTTATAATTGTTATAAACAATATTAACGTGGATGCCCATAACCCCCAAATTAATGTGTAACTTTTGTAAAAATGAATTCTCCTAATTGCTTATGATTAGCTAAGAGGGAATACAAAAGTTACACATTAATTCAGATTTTTGATATAAAAAGTGTGTTTACTTGTTCTGCAAGTAATTGATACTCTGGGCTATTGTTGATGGAGATTGTCTTTATTTGTGTTTAGGGTTGAATCAAGTGAGTATGTGAGGAGAAACCAATCATGAGATAAGCCAATGGAGCTTGGCATTGAATCTTGAATGATTCTATAATAGCTAAGTTATCAATTGTGACATTGATGTTTTGTGTTTAGTAGCTTGCAATATGTATTTGTAAGTGATATTGATGGTGTTCCTCACCTTGAATTAGGTGTTGGGCATAGCAAGTGGTTATGTGGACTATTTCGAGTGTATTTTCAAGTGTGTGAAGGTAACTTGTGCTTGAAGCAAGTTATAGATTGGAAGTTTCAGAGGTAAGCTTTCGGACCTTGAGATTTATCCCTTGATTGTTCCATCAAGCCCTGAAAAGGGTGTTGTTGGTTTATATGGCGTATGTAATTGCAATTATTAGTTGTTTAATACTTCGATATATATATATATATATATATATATATATATATATATATATATATATATATATATATATATATATATATATATGGTATGTTTTGTGTGGCATATGATGGTGGTTTCCTATGTTTGTATATTGCATGACGATATGTAATTCATACTTGGTAGATTCCCTGGCGAGTAGGACTATTTTATATCTGAGTATCATGTGGATGGCCAGAGTGCCGTAGGAATGTCTCATGGAGATATTTTACACATTGTATGAATATATATATATATATATATATATATATATATATGCTGCATTGTTTATGTTATTTCTATTACACTTGAAGTAAACTTTGGGGTTTAGTTTACTGAGATATATATGTATATCTCACCCCATGTTTCGGGGACCCCTTTCAGGTACTGATGGTGCAAGAGCATATGTTGGCAGGAGGTCACTATAAATTGTCTTTTACTACATGCTGTTGTTGTTACTCTTTTGTGGTTTATGTATTTTGAGAGCATATGAGATGTCTATGCCTTTTGGATATGCCTATGTTATATGTTAGAGAGCATGTATAGGATATCACATATGACATATGTATTTATTTTACTTGACGTTATGTTGTACAGTTGGTTTTGTTGTTGGAGATAAGATATATATATATATATATATATATATATATATATATATATATATATATAAAATGTATGTGTATATAGTTGATGTAAAAGATCCATGGACCTTTATGTGATATGCATGACTGATGTAGCTGAAGTTGGTTCATGGATGAATCAATGGATTAGACCTTGAATTAGTAAGATAAATGTACGTTCATGTTATCAAATTCTCAACTAGGTACGAAAACATTAAGACGTAAAAGTAAGTAAGTGCTGTTAAAATTTCTGCTTACTTGTGAGCATAGGTTTTAAGAGGGCATATCTCACTCATTTCTTAACGAAATGGAGTGTGTGAGGTATCAAATTAAAGCTCAGGGTATCTATTTTCTTGTCCCACAAGATGAGATTTTTATGGGTGCTATACCGTTACCAGAATTGGTAAGAGTGAACACTGCCCGAAATTTCCTTATGTTGACAACATATTGTTTGGAGTTTGTAAAATTCATAACTCCTTTGTTCCTTAACCAAACAGGATGAAACTTATGTCAAATTAAAGCACCAGATGTCTAGTTTATGGTATAAAAATCTCAGAAGAAACTAAACAAAGAAATGCTTCCAGTTTTAAGTTCTGTTCGCTGCCCTATTTTTCTAGTAGATAATTTTAAGCAGTTGGTTTACGATGGACGTATCTTGAGTTATATATATCCAATTGAGGATTATGATATGTCATTGAAAAACTTAAAAGGTCTAGTTTAACATAGTTAAATATAGGAATTTATGTGTAGGTAGACAGTCCCAGGTTTTGGAAATGTAAGGGTTGTTCAATGATGAATAAATAACATAGAGTATTCTTCACCATGTTAGTCGATGAGGGCTACATGAGAATGATTTAGAGTTTGTTTACACCATTGGCTTTGTGGTATTGCCTAATAAGGGAAAGGTAAATTAAAATAATTAAGGTTTTTGAATATTATACAGGTTATAATTATTGTAATTGAATGCGGAAATAATTATTAACAGTGAACAGAATACAAGTAAAAGAAAAGGTGTATTTGTAATTCTAATCAATTATTGTGATTGTAACTTCGCTTAATATCATATGTGATGGTAATAAACCGGGTCAACAAGGGGCGTTACAGATCGCACAGTACTTGGCTCAGCCATAATAATATGCTAAAATTTTTAAAAATATTTTATCATAATTTATTTAATTTCAAATAATTAGCATGTCTAATAAAGAATTATTTTTTAAATCAGAAATAAAAAATTTATTATTTTTAATGCAAAATCACTAAACAATATTCGTAAATTGGTTATGTATGTCTTAGGTGCCTAATCATAACGTAGGTCATTAACAATGTTATAAGCCACTAAGCATGTTATAAGTCACTAACTGTGTTGCTAAAGTATTTTTTAAGTCACTATTCAAAATATAAGTCACTAACAATTTTCTAAGTCAATATTAAACTTTTCTATTGATATATTTTAAATATATAGAAAATAGATATTAAGACTTACTTGATTCACGTAGCTTGGTTGCACAAAAAATAAAATCAGAACCCAAACAAAATTGTAGAGAGAAGTCAGAAAAAATATTAAAGAAAAAGTTGAAGTGAAAAAGTGAAAATAGGGAATTTATAGAGAGCAAAAGGCGCCACATGTTGCTAGGGGAGGCACCACTTTATTCCAATTACGACTGAGTATATAAATCCGTAAATTGATTCAAAGTTTTTATAATTTTTTTATTAAAATAACAATATTTAATTTTTTTTTCAATATAATTGACTTTAGTATATGAAGGATTGAAGGGTTTAGTCCATATTTATAAGATGTGAAGGTGTCCTCCACTGTCCTCTTTCCCTTTATGTATTATTAAAAAAAAAAAAGGGATAGCGCGTGTTTCTGTCTCACGCACGCGTTCTGCGGTCGCTTCACTTTCCTTTCACTGTAACTAACATGCATCCACTTCCACGCACAGTCTTCCACTATCGCCCATGACTTCCAAAACGCACCGATTTACCACCTGTAACCGTCACCCTACCAAACCGGTCACCGGTTTCTGCGCCTTCTGTCTCAGCGAGCGCCTCGCCGGCATTGAATCCTCCTCTGCCGCGGCCGCCGAGCCGGAGCTCCGCCGCACAAAATCTTTCTCCGGCAGAAGCGGCGTCCCTCCCTCCTCCGCCGCAGTCCCCGAGCCCCGCCGAAGATCCTGCGAGGTCCTTGCGTCGGCGGCGCCGTCGCGGAGCACGCTCTGGGACCTCTTCACCCTCGACGACGACGAGAAAAAGCCTCCGAATCACAAGCTCGAGGTTGATTCAAGAAGAAGCATCCACAATGGCGGTGATGCGATTAGGGTTTGTGGCGAAGATGATGATGAAGAGACGAAGACGATGAAAGAGTTCATAGATCTCGAATTGCGTAGCAGGAAGAACGCGGTGAGAGATTTCAGAGACATCGCGGGGAGTTTTTGGGATGCAGCTTCTGTGTTCAGCAAGAGGTTAAGGAAATGGAAACGGAAAGAGAAGTTGAAGAGAAACCATGGCAGCGTTGAGGAACAAGGGGTAGTAACAAGATTGAGGGAGACACAATCCGAGGTTGGAGAATATGGGTTGTCGTTGGGCAGAAGATCCTGCGACACTGATCCGAGGTTGTCCGTTGATGTTGGTCGGTTTTCGTTTGATGCGCCACGAGCTTCTTGGGATGGTTATTTGATTGGGAAAACATGTCGCAGGCTTTCCCCAATGGTTCATGTTAATGGGTTTGTTGATGATGAGAGGGTTTTGGTTGAAGAGGAAGAGGAGGATGTGAATTTGGAAAGTGGTGAAGAGCATTGTCCTGGTGGGTCAGCTCAGACCAAACATTACTATTCAGATTCTCAGAGGAGAAGGAGGAGTTTTGATAGATCGAATTCTCGTAAGAAAACAGTAATTGGGGATGTTGATGAATTGAGAGCGATTTCTAATGCAAAGGTTTCTCCAACCACCACCGAGTTATTCTATGGGGCAAAGGTGCTGATCACTGAGAAAGACTTGAAGGATGCAAATTTGAAATCTCCAAATAATGTTCAATCTGATTGTATGATTGGGTCTGCTTCCAATGATGCTTGTGATGCTTCTAAGGTTGATCAAAAGGGATTAAAGAAGTTCCACAAGTGGGGTAGGTTGTGGAATAAGTTTGGGTTAGTGCATAGGAGAAGGGAAGATAAGTTAGGAGAAGAAGAGTATGCTGCTGGGGATATGGTTAATAAGCCAATTGCAGAGTCTTGGCAGAAGCTAAGGAGGGTGGTTAATGGACAAGGGAATGAATCAGTTAGTCAGAAGCTTATTCGTAGCTATAGTGTTAGTTGTAGAGATACTTGTAGAATGACTGGTTTAGTCAACGGATCTGGGGTTCCTGAGGCCGAAGTCAATGTTTTGAATGGAAGACAAGAGGTTATGGTTCAAAGGAATCGGAGTGTTAGGTATTCTCCAAATAATGTTGACCCTGGCTTGTTAAGGTTCTATTTGACACCATTGAAGAGCTATAGGCGAAGCAGGGTCTGGAAAGAGTAGCTTAAAGGATTCGAATCCAACAACCAGAAAGTTTCTTGTAAAGCTGTAACCGTAGAAAGTACGTCTGGTTGTAAAACATATATGATGTAATTGTTTGTTGTACATGAGATTAAGCGCATCACATTATTACATTCTGGTTGCAATTGTTCTCATGATGTTGGTAGCAGAATAAAGCAATTTTACCGTGATATTATGGCATAGTAAATTTCTGATTGCAACACTGCTAGGAATAAAATCATGTACAGCACTTGATTTTGCTAGAATTTATTGCAAGAGAAACCTTTAAATCTGGGCAAGACGTAGGTAAAGTTTTCGAAGTCTGTTCAGATAGCAGAGATTAAACTTTACCTTCCAATTTCTGGTTCAGCTATGCTATTGTTATAGATGCATGACCTATAACTAATTGTAAATTTTCTCCAACTATTCTGAACCTAGTTTATTTTTTTTCGTATGTAACTTTTCCCTTTGATTCAATATTGATTTTATTCTTTTGATTATAATCTTGAAATTAGAAAAAAAAAATGTTGTGCGCAAGCCTTGAGTTCCTGACGTAAAAGTGAGATATGGTCATGAGAATTTCAGGTAGCTATTTGATTGGTATAAGGACAATATTATAGTACTTGATTGTAAATTAATTTTAACTGAAATTGCATAAATCGGAATTATGATATTGTATTGCCTTTCTCTCATCTCGTGAAATTTGTAGTCTTAGGGTGTAGATGTCTGATGTGTCAACTAGCTTCTTACAAGTTTTTGTGCGGCAAAAGCCTTCCATTAATGATCATTTTCTCTGAGTTATTTACATTTTACAGGTTCCAAAATGATCAAATTCTGTTTCTTGGTTATAGCTTTTCAAAGTCAGGAACCATTGACTTCAATCAAGTTATGCACTTCATTGGCTACTGCTTTTGTACTTGCTTAATATCAGACCATTAGTATTACATTGGCTGGGAAATGGGAGGCTTGCAAGCATTGATAGACAGGGAAAGGATTGATTCATGAATTTCAAGCTAGTTGTCTTACTCTTGTAATCTGGAGCTTTAAAACTATTCATTGAATTCAATTTGCATTTTTTGTCTGGGACTGTATAAATAGAATGCTAGTTATTAGGAAAAAAAATGGGAACAGATAAAACTATAGTTTCAGATATTGTTATTGTTATATCATTTTTTGTGTGTGACTGTTTCATTTTTCAACCTACAATTTATGATGGGTCCTGCTTGCGGTTGGCACATAACTTTTCTTTTCAATGTTATATAGTACTTCTCTTGACTACAACGTTTAAAAATTGGTTACTAAGGTTTTGTGTTTACTACTTTACTCATGTTCTTGGCTTGAAATTGGGGATTGCAGACTGAGAATCTAGTTGCATTGGAATATTAAATTTATAAGTTGGTGCTTAGCTTCTGATCTAGCGTCCGTTTCTCATTACCTCCTTACCTCCATTGGAGTATTAATTTATTTGTGCTTCTCCAGTTCTAACTGATGTTTCTCATTGATTTGATTTGCTGCTTGCTTTTTGCTTGAAAATGGCCACAGACTCGTTAATGGTGAATTTCAATTTATGACAAGGTCTAGCTTAATGGATCGTTCCTGGCGGTGACAATTCGATAGACAACCCATTGAGACTAAACGAAATTTTCGTGCTTGGGTTGACCCATATTGATATTTTGTTGTGTTCGTTTTGGTAACAAAGGACACAAAAAATTTGTGTCGTGTTTATTGCATGTCAATTTGCAAACCTAATACTGACTCAGATTAATTTTCTTTTAGGTTATTTGTATAGTGTTGTATCATATAAACATGACATTGGTGAAAGTAATATTCAATATAGAGATTATTCATATCTTTAATGGTTATTTGTGTTTTGTTGTGTCAATCAACATAATAAGCAGGACATTTTGAGATTGACAGATTATTTATATTGTATTGTGTTAACCTGCAAAATGAACGGCTCATGATTATGTCAAAGATTTTGACACGAATCTTTATTCATGTTATGTTTGAGTTTAGCATATTTGTATTTATGTTAAATCTTGACCTAACACGAACATAATCCACTAACACAAATTGTCATATGAAATTTCATTTTCTGATACTGCTAAAAGTGAATATTTTGGATTTTCGTCCCGTTTGGATGCACCAGCTTTCAGCTTTTGAGAGCTTCTCTACTAAGATAAGTAATTACGTAGAAGCGGTGTTTTGGTTAATGTGTTATGAATAAGCCCTTATCAAGTTATGAGAACTTTTGAAGAAGCTATTTAACCGAGATTCTTGAAAATGAGGTGCGGAAGCTAATTTCAGCATATAATCTAAATTAGAGAAAGAAAAAGTCTATGAGCGATAGATAGATTTATCCAAATGCTGTGTTTGGCTAAGTTGCAAAAAAGATTTTAGTAACGATGCAAAAGTAGGGTTGTTTTGATTTAAAGATAGTGATGTATATTTTGATTGAGTTCCGTTAAATCAATTTTGAAGGTTAAAATAATTTATGTATAGATGGAGAAAAAGGTGAATAATATTATAAATTGAAGGAATGTGAAGGTAAAACCTAATATTATAATAATTATTGGGTTTTATAAGTATCGAGGGTCCGTTGGAATGGGCTTATGAAAAAAGTGTTTAGGCTCAGTACCTATGTTAAAAATTTCACCGTATTGAATTATTTATTAATAAAATATAGAGTAAACACCCTTTTTAGTCCCTGTCAATATCTACGAAGTCCTTTTTAGTCTCTGGCAATAAAAAAGGACCAAATTGGTCCCTGAAATTACAAAAAAAGGGTCATGTTAGTTCTTATGTCAACTCCCAAATATGTAGAGTGGCCCTTTTCTTATACTTTCAGGGACCAATTTGGTCCTTTTTTATTGCCAGGGACTGAAAAAGACTTCGTAGATATTGCCAGGGACTAAAAATGGTGTTTACTCTAAAATATAATATCTAGCTTAATTAGGCTCAGTACCGGGTAAAAAAATCAATTCAACATAAAAGCTTGTTAGGTAAAAGTCACGTTAATTATTTAATATTATATTTTTCTAACAAACTTCACAAATTTGTTCCACTCCTATTGATTGACTTTCACAAAGATGAAAATAAGAAAACTATAATAAGGGATATTGCTTGGAAAAACACACGAGCATAACCACCAACAAAGACGAGCAGACTGATCATCCTTTCCCTTTTATCATCATTCAATGTTAATCCTGCATTTAAACACAGAAAAATTCTTCTTCCTTATTCACCATGTAGCATGCAAGAGTTTCCTAAAGTATACTATATAAGTTTGCTAACTAACACTACTTTAGCCACACACTCAGTTCATATATCATGGGAGTGACACTGGCATTCGGTGAGCAATCATTCCACATCAAAGCCCTTCTCCTGAAGTTCAGCAATGACTTCATTCCTCATCTTCAACCACAACTTCTGAGCTTCCTGATCAAACTTATTGCTCTGCAGTTCCTTCTGGTTATTGGATGCATCCTCATCACTCTCAACCACCCCTTTTGGACCATTGGTGGTTCCAATCATACCTCGCTTGGCAATGAACTCCTTCATTGCTTCTTCATCACCGGGATACCGGAACTTTGGCTGTTGTGAAGCCTTATGGTAAAGCCACACAGCCCCAATTATGGCGTAGGTGCAAAGTAAGGCCTTCCCAGCCTGTTTCCAAAAGTTGTAATCTTCTCGTTCCAACCCAATTTTATTCAGGTATTTCTTGGCATGCATTGAACTCAGCCGATGAAAACCTGCATTGGAAAATAAGTACATAAAGAAAATTCAACGAAAGAAAAATATAGAGGGAAAAAACTGAGGTTCTGTCAGACATTTCATCGAACACCTAGCAAGCAAAACTTGGATTCTATTGAAACGGATTGATACATTGCCCATAGAGAGGTTACCTGATGTGGGGTCCTGAAAACGCTTAGGGAACGGGAACATTGCAAAAGTGCAAGTTTGACGAGTGTCCTAGTTAGGGTGGGAGTGTTTTTTTGTTACAGATAACCTTCAAAATCAAAAGGCCACAATTAAGGGATTGTGTTTGCTAAAAATTAAAACTTTTAAGGTTGAAACTTTGATATAGCAATGAATTTAGCAGATAAGTATGATGTGAACAGATGATGTTGGAAATTTCCTGGCTGTGGAATGAGAAGCAAGGGTACCTGGTTTTTCGGCCCACCCAAAAGCCCATTTTTAAGTAGAAATTACCACCCCATTGCTAATCCCGTTTAGCAAATTTTTAGATGAAAGGTTTTTTCACACACCAAAAAAAAATGCACAAAAAAAAATTGTGAAGCTTTGATGCCTTGATAGAAAATAAATAAATAAATAGATAAATATATATATATATATATATATATATAGAGAGAGAGAGAGAGAGAAAATAGGGTGACTGAATTTCCGTGAGGTGTGCCAAAAAAATTATTTTTGTAAATGACATGTTATGAGACAAAATTTCGTTTAAATTCAAACATAATTTAAGAACTCAAAACTTGTATATAAATTTTTAAAAAAAATAATTATTTCCTATTTATTGATAAGAAATTTTTTATAATTTTATTTTATATCAATATTTTAATAATATTTAAATAAATAATTCAATAATTTTTAAAAAATAAGTATACTACAAAGTAATTTTGTTTCAATATCTAAAACAAATTAGCTTTAAAATAAACTATTACACTTGTTTTTTAAATCATTATTTTCAATTATCTTAAGAGAGAACATAATTTTTTGTTTTGTGAAAGCTATATTTTAGTAAAATTTTCTAAAAGTAAATCAGTTCACTCAAATTCACTTTAACTAAAATCAAATTCGTCTAGAATTAAGTTTATACAATCTAATTCAAATATTTGCTGAAACTTTTATGTTGTATCTCAATCAAACGCAACTCAAAACTTACCTGTAATTCAAAGTAGTTTGCGTGCCTTTTTTGAGTTTTATCTCCCTCAAGCTTTCATCATCACTTCATAAGATAGAATAAATATGCTCATATCATGCAACTATTTTTTCTCCCTCTAAGACATTGCTAACTCATGTTTTTCTTACTTGTACTTAATTAAAAAAAAAAATAAAAAAAATCTTGTGATTTTAAGGCATTCCTCCATAATTTAAGGCAGTATGTGTGCGCTTGTGCTGAGGTATGCGGCCAACTGAGAGAAAAGTAATGACTGTTTGTTTTCTGAGTAAGTGTGAGTGTATGAAGTACATAATTACTACCAAGATTAGTACACCTAAATTGGGTGCACTAGGCCAATAACATAATTTATTATGAATTTATGGTGGATTGTTATAGTTAATTATTAGAGGGTGGACCATAGAGTAGTGGTTAAGTTATTGTTGTCTTGTGAATTAGAGTTCGCATGTATTTGGATATTGTTCTTCTATGGATCCCACATGGCCACATCATCTATTAATAACAATATAGTAATAGACTAGGATAAGCAAACAATTCAAATACTAAGAGATAGGATGTATGGTCTTATCCCCAACAGTTACTCCTCTCTACCTATGCATAAACCCATCTTTAAATAGTGGATTAAATCAGTGCACACACTCATGTTATTTGGCTTTTAGTTTTTTAATATATAATGATTTGTCACCCTTTGCGGCATCTCTTCTATATATACTCCTACGAGCATATTGATCTCATATTAATTACAACTATATGGCCTACATTCACAATCCTCCCGATATATAATTATTAGCATGGAAAGACAAAGAAGGAAATGATTGAGTGAGAAGAGTGAAAGTGAAAGTGAAAGAAATAAGAGTTTCATGCTATGTACTGTGGTTAAGACATAAGTCATGGTATATTATTGATTTCATTTTACTAATACAGAATTTCATGACATCTCTAGTAATGCCTAATGCGAATAAGTTTATTTGTTTGGATCAACCAAGTAGAGTTCTCCAGAAAATTTAACTTTCTGAGATGAAACTTTGTGTAGTAGGACTATTACATGAAATTGTGCAAGCATTGGTTAACTTTGCTTCTTGCATTGCATCATGAACTACGTGGTAAGCTTATTGTATATCATATGAAAGCATTCTGATGAGAAAGATCTGATACATAATGAGAATGTTAACAGAACGCAATGGTTGTAAGCAGTAATAATAAGAACTTCACAGCATTTTGAATAGGTTCAACGATTTGATGTGGAGATTACAGTGTACTAATAAAATTGACCATATCTAATTGTATATATGAAAAATAAGACCTGTGAAGGAAACACTTCCTGTGTGCTTGTGTGTTGAAACTTCCATTGTACAACTTAGCACACTTTTCAACGGATAGTTCCCACAGTTCTTTTATATGTATACAACTTAGCCACCAGAAGGAATGCTACCAAGTTCAGCACACTTAACACTGCCAATAGCCAGAAGAAATAATCAATGTGACCATAATTCAAATTATCAGGTATCCATCCAAGACTTCCATTTCTAGTGCTGATCTTTGTCACAATTGTTACAAGTAGAGAACTCAAGTACTGTCCCAATGCAACTGTGAGTAATTGTAGAGCAGAACACAGGCTTCTCATGGCATCAGGGGCTTGTTCATAGAAGAACTCTAACTGACCAATGAATGTGAAGACTTCTGCACAACCTATAATGAAATACTGAGGAACTTGCCAAAATATTGACATGGGTATCTCATCAAGTTTATAGTAGTTGTTCCTCCTTACAATTCTAAGCCTTATGAGCTCCAAAACTGCTGCAGCCACCATGGAAAATATGGATATGAAGAGACCAATTCCCATTCTCTGAAGCTGAGTTAGACCATTTTTGTGTCCAGTTAACTTTCTGGCAATTGGCACAATGATCCGATCGTATACTGGGACCCAAAATATGACACTAAGGGTGTCAAAGATAGAAAGAGCTGCTGATGGGATCTCAAATGTAGATTTTCCAACATGTTTATCCATGGTTTGCCCTTGCAACACAAATAAGGTGCTCATTTGACCATAGACAGTAGCAAATATAATGCCAGTGGCCCATACAGGAAGCAATCTTAAAATGGACTTTAGCTCTTCCACTTGGGTTACAGTGCAAAGTCTCCACGGGTTAGCTGAGTACTTCAAATCATCTGATTCTACTGGCACTGCTGCTTTGTCAAAAAATCTGTTACACCACAATAAGAAAGTGAATACAAAACTAGATAAAACAATAGGCTATTGTCCTTTTTCTGAACTCAAATATAGGTTAATGTCTAATAGGCAAAGAAACGGGAATGGATTCTCTCGTGTCTGTTCTTAACATGACCATATCATGAGAAAAATCAGTCATTTATTAACAGATTAATAGTCACAATTTTAATGACAAAGCTTGTAAAACGGAGAAGAGAAAAATGGTCATTTTAATTAATAGTTGTCTATCTATCAATGAATGATCGAGATTTTTCACATAACATGTTATAAAAAAAGACATGGGAGGGTTCATTCCTAAAAGAAACATTTCGGACAGCCCTTTTACAATTTGCAAGAATAACAACACTCACTGAACAATTGAAAATCTAGTGATCATAAGATTGTCATATTTGATTGGGAATAGATACTGTGTGATTTAACATGATTATTTCATATGAAAGAATCTTAATATTTTATAGACAAATCAACGAGATAAAAAGTGTTTGGATAGAGATTGACAAAAAGATAACCGTGGATCTGTCCATAAACGGTTGAGATCCTCTCACATGATATGGTCATGTTAAATCACACAAGTGAGGATTGATTCCATATTTTGATAAGATAGCATGTGAAATGGCATGAATGTGGACTAAAGCCCTGCCTCCCTATAATTTAGAATTCAAGTTTGACATCAAAATTGCTTCTGATTATGAATAATCAAAAAACACAAATTGGTCATCTAGAAATTTATTGCCATTTCTTTACCTTAACTCATTTGTGTGGTCAAGCTTGCGGCTTCCTTTAATAGAAGATTCTGTGTCAGCAATCTCATGTAAAAGAGACTTGTCAGCAGGTACTTCCACATGGTACTTTCTTATGGATGCCACTATCACCTGAGAGATACGAGTGAGAGGGCTACCTCCAGGTTTCTGATTCCTATACAACCTAGTTCCTGAAAAGAAGCTCACCACTGCAATTGCCATTGCTACCGCTGGAATGCCAAAGCCCCATCCCCAACCCACATTATTTTGTATCCAAACCAGTAGAGAAGAAGCAATAAGAGCACCAATGTTGATTGAGAAATAGAACCAGTTGAAGAAAGAACTCTTGTGTTCCTTCTCAACTGGGACAGAATCATCAAACTGATCTGCTCCATAGGATGAAACACAAGGCTTAATCCCTCCAGTGCC
This sequence comes from Gastrolobium bilobum, assembly GCF_033153095.1. Classification (NCBI taxonomy): domain Eukaryota; kingdom Viridiplantae; phylum Streptophyta; class Magnoliopsida; order Fabales; family Fabaceae; genus Gastrolobium; species Gastrolobium bilobum. Next base: position 435,267 of record NW_026898430.1, read on the forward strand.
AAGAGCTATGAGGTAAAGAGCTAGGAAGCACACTACACTCTGTCCAGTATTAGCATGGCAATTTTCATCTCCATGACCATGACATGTTGGTTTTATGCCAGGAACTGATGCAGACAATGTTAAAAGTGTCATTCCCTGTTCATGAACAGGAAGAACCTTTTAGATGTTGTTTAACAAGCTAGAAGATAGAATTTGATATAAACTTGGACAAGTTTGCACCCATGATACTTCACAGCAAAAAATTTGGAACTTTTTTTTTTTTTTTTTGTGGGGGTGGGGGGGATGACTCTATATTGGGATGAGAATCTAAGTGTGAGTATGAAGTCTCACATTGATTATAAATCATATAAGTGGAAGGACCCATAAACCCAATACCTTAAGATTTTGAGTTTAGATGTGGTGCCCAAACCCACTTATGATGGAAAGTCCATAGCTTACACATAAAATGGTAAGACTCCCATCTCCGCTCGTGACCCAATATTGGTATCAAAGCTAATGGTTGATGGGCTTGTGTGTACTGAGTATTTGGAGATGGTGGTGGTTATTGTTCAAGTTTTTTAGTCTTCCAAATCCATGATGAGGAGACCAAGTGAACCAAGGTCTTGATGAGCAAAGACAAGCCTAAAAATGTGCCAAGTGAGGACCATATAAGTGGAAGGACCCATAAACAAAATGAGTTTTTGGTTGAAATTTGGTGTTCGAACCCACTTATAATAGAGAGTCTGTAGCTTAGCCCATATAATGACAAATCTCACCCTACTATGGGCTCTTCCCGTGATCCAACACTCTGGGGGGTTTCTTTCTTCATTCTATTTATTTGGAATCAATACTAAATCTCAAACAGATGTTTTATGCTACAAAGAAAATTATATCCCTTCTTTAGCAAGAAGCTAGTAACCAAGTACAGATTGAAGAGACCATACTCACAATAACATAGACTATTGAAAAACAGAAAATGGTCCAATATCTTCCAAGATAGGAATCAGCCACAAATGCTCCAATCAATGGTGTGATGTAGCATGTTCCACTCCAATTAGAGACATTCTTGGAAGCAGTAGCACTGTGCTGATGCAGCCGATTCTTAAAATAAAGCACCAGATTTGTGCTCATCCCATAATAAGCCAATCTTTCACAGCATTCATTTCCTGTAAATTGAAGCTTGAAATGATAAGCATTTCATAATTAATATATATCTCATTCACCATAGTTGGACTAGAACAAACACCACAATTACCTAAGATAAAAGGGCAGGCTCTCCAGGTTCCAGTTTTCCTTCTATTAGCTGGATTTCCAAGGTAATCTACCGTTCCATCTTTTGTGTAAACATCATCTTCTTCCATTGTAATTCAGAACTCGTACACACTGGCCAATTATTCAGGTGAGGAATTCACTTGCAATTGCAAGCAACCAAGCATCACAGGAATTGAAAGGCTAAAACACCAAGAATTAGAGAATAATAAATTATAATTTCTCCAATGTTTTGACAAATAGAAACAGGTAATAAAGGTCAATATTGTACTCAATTGAATAAATATATATATATATATATATATATATATATATATATATATCACTTCTTTTGAGCAATCTCAGTTATAACTAAGCCACAGCACTTTGCTCAAACTGATGTCTTTGGCAGAAGAACAAAACTATAGAAATCAGTTTCTGATTCTGATGTTTAGTTATATTGAATACAAGAAAGGTTCAGAGATCAGTACAGTAGAAGAAGAAAAAAAAAATGAGACTTCAAATTTGATTGCAACCACAGTAAGAATCTTAGAGGATAAACCCAAATCAGAAAACACAAGCTCAGAATGGGATCAAAGAAGTGCATCTCTGACCTTAAATTCAGCAACTCAAGCAAGCATCATTCCCAATGCAAAGATGTAATGCATAATGATGTATGGGCTTAATGGACTAATGGGTACCCACTTAAATACTTGCTTTTTAGTATGGCCTTGGACCTTTAAAATATTACAAGATAATCCTAGTTTGAGATTTGTTGACTTGTCTGACATGTAGTGTGATGTAATATGCAAATAATCTTTCTTTTTTTTATGATTTTGTGATATACCCTCTTTCAGTGACCAAAATTTACGGCACACAGAGAAAATTGAAGAGACTTGGACCAAAGTTTTGCAATTTAGGTCAACTAGAATTTTGATCTATGACTTTTGATTGCTTAGACATACTTAACTGTCTTTACGCATAATAATATGTTGAATAATTGGATCTCTTATATGCAAAATTGAAAATAAATAAAAATTAATGATAAGAAATTATATGTGTTTATTTAGACTACGGAAGTGTGAGGTGGGTCAGTGTACAGTAGTGGGAACACAAAGGTGACAAAAGCCAAAGCGGAATTTCTATTCTTATTTACATAATATTTGCTTTTCAATGGAAAAACTACGCACGTTAGTGTTTTGAAAAGAAAACAACAAAGAAAAAGAAAAGGGGCTATGGAAAAAAAAGCTTTTTGCATATATGATGATATGACTTGAATCGTTAATGAGAATGGCAACTATCATCAGTTCTCAAGAAAAAATCATAATGAATATTAAATATAATTTGAGGATAGTTTTGACCAATAAAAAAGGCACGATGCTTTAATACCAATATCAAATTTTTTAATTTGATATCAAATTTTAATTGTTAATTTCTGTCAATTTGATGAATATAATTTATTAGGTTATATTTATTAATTAATTAATAATTCTTAATAAATTATAATCATTGATTAACGAAAATTAACAATTAATATTTGGTGTCAAATGACGGAAATTTTAATCGTTGATATCAAATGATTATATCCCTAAAATAAAATATAATTTGATGATCTTTGACATGCAAGCATACGTTTGTATTACGTGTAAAATAATGGAAAGTTTTGCACGTGAACATTACCAGTGACAACTAATAATTAATGTTCTTTTGAAAACAACGTACTGCATATGTGGGATCGTCAATAATAGTGTCAACCACAAATGACAAATGACGCATTGCATATTGTTAATGACCGGCTTTTGTACCAATTAAAGAACTTATTCATCCACGGTCCAATTGTTTATCCATAGATAAATGATTTGAATATATAAAATGAATATACTGACAGATACATAGGATTTTGCTTTTGCTTTTAAGAATTTTTTATACTTGATTTCTCTTTCTTGAATTAGTTTAACACTATAAATCACATAGAAAAACCTTGTTACTTTAGTCGTTAGTTGATGACTCCTTAGTTCATCAGGTTTTTAAGCATGAATTAATATCAATTTGTATGATTAAATGGATGGAAAAGAGGTTAATGTCCTCGAAATCTCTCAAATACAAGTTCTGAAGCTTATGTTGAAAATTTACATTGTTTTTGTAGGGAAATGGAGCTCAAGAAGCAAAAGAGAGAAGGAAGAAGATTCTGAAGAATGGGAAAATTCTAAGTGTTGGGCGCTAAAACGCCCAAAAACTGAACGTTTTAGCGCCTTGTTGCACAAAAGACGCTGGTGCTGAACATTAAAACGCTCAAAACTAAGCGTTTTAGCGCCTGAACATTAAAACGCCCAAAACTGAGCGTTTTAGCGCCCAAGACAGTTAAAAGCAGTTGGGCATCCGTCAAGGTTGAGCGCTAAAACGTCCAGAAATGAGAGTTTTAGCGCCCATGTTAGTTTTCAGTTGTAATTTGTAAATTATAAAAGGACAAGGGGCCTTCACATTCTGACAGATTCCAGATATCAGATCCAATCTATCATATCTCATTCTGACTTTTCCCATCACACTAGGAGAAGGTAGATCAGATCAGGTCTTTCATAGATCTGATCTGACTCCTCATTTTCTCTGAATGTCCAAATTCTTTAGGATTAGTTCTTGTAATAGTTAGTATTTTCTATGTAATTGTACTTGGAGATTGAAGACTCAACTATCATGACAATGGAGTTTGATCTATCTTTCTTCTCTTGTTTGTGTTTCAATTATGTCTGAGTAGAGTCCTTTGTAGTCTGATTCAATGGAACTCAAGTTTGAATTTATGAATGGTTAATTAGATGTTTTGTTTATCTATTATGTGATTGTATGAAGTTGTCTTGATTAATTCTTCATGTTGAGGAATAGTGTAGAACATACATGTTTACATTGTTTCTCTATTTTTGACAACTTCATCATCAGTGTTCTAGTAGTCAAGGGATTGATGCTAGGATTCTGATGTGTTCTTAAGACCTTAGTAATTAATGCATGTATTAAGAAAGGAATCACCAAGGGATTGGGGTTTCTGATTAATGTGTCTATCAGGGTAGTAAGGGATTACATCTTGAGATGATAAGAAAAAGGTTGATCAACATCACATAGTAGATAATTCATAATGGAAATTGGTTCATCTATAAATTCATGTTTGAGGGAAAATGACATCTGACTACTTGTTTATATTATAATTTACATTTTATTTAATTATCAAGTTTAATTCAATTCAGTGTAGTTTCTGGTGACAAGAAATCTATGAACTTTTGTTTGATTCAACTCAAGTACATATGGTTAGTCAGTGCTTGACACAAATCCTCGTGGGAATGATCTTTACTCATCATTTTATTACTTGTACGACTAGTACACTTGCTAGATCCACAACATTAGTGCACAAACTTTCATAGTTATATGTATCCTACAAACTTCCAAAAGTAAAATTCAATTTTAAAACCCTGAATTAAGAAATGTTTATAAAACCTTTTACTGAAATCAAAAATCATCACTTATGTAGAAGAGTATGTATAATTATTATAACTAGAGACTATTTTATATATTATAAAGATTTTTATAAAAAGGTATAACTAGTTAATTAATATAAGCAAAAATTGTTCATGGGTAAAGTGTGTGTCATTTTAAAGGATGTAAAGTTGTGTCATTTTAAGAGAGAGAATGAGATAGATAAAGGAGGAGAGAGAGTTGACAAAAAAAATAAAAGTGTAGGTCCCACCTCTTTGTGAGAGTGAAAGGATATAAGTTGTGTCATTTAAAAGGATAAACATTTTTCTCTTAAAAGTTTGGTAGAAAAAACTTTTTCGTCTGTATGATCTTACCCGGTTCGAATTATATTAATGTAATAATCGATAAACATAAATAATATCCAAAAAGAAAAAATTAACCATTCAAATAAACATATTTTAATTTAGGAAAAGAAGTATCTAATGTTATTTTAGACAATTTTATATAACTGAAACGACATCGTTTTGAGTTGAAAAATTAAAAAATTATAACGATAAAGACTATTATAATCATAAAATAAATTAAAATTACAAATACACCATAATTTTCGTTTCAAAATAATATCGTTTCAGTGAACATTAAGCAAAGTTGTCTAAAATAATTTTAGAAAAAATGAACCCTTTAATTTAACATGTGACAGTAAATATAAACTGTTCGTTTGAATAGGCTAAAGGTAAATGATAAATCATTTATTCCTAGGAGCTGTTTAGTAGAGGGTTTTTGTTTAAATTCTTGGAAAAATGAAAGTGGTAATCTAAGTTACCTATATTTGATAGAGGATTTCTGAAAAATTTTCTGGTAATGTAATTTTTTTAGAATTTTATTTTGGGAGCAAAATTTAACTAAGAATACTACTCAAATATATTTCTAGCAATATTCCGGGGGAAATGGTTGTATTTTAGGATTCTTGAAAAAATAAAATTTTTAATATATTTCTACCAATATTTTCAATCAACTAAATATAATATTAGAAAAATTGATTCAATATTTCAGAGAATATTTTGACCTATCAAATAACTTTTTATAATATTTTTGGAAAAATTAATTTCTCACCATATTATTAAGAATTATGATTTTCAAATAAAAAAATTTCTTTTCTATAAAATATCCCTTAACTAATGATAGTAGTATTGCGAAGTCATTCTCAAGAAAAATCAAAATGAGTGTGAATGGTACCGTAATGGACGATGAATTGCAAAGTGTGGACATGAAAATTACACCAAAAACGACAAACAAAAAAGACAAGGTACGAAATTCAAAGAAAGCTGCTCTGCCTGCTGAATTGAGGGAAAGATTCTGAAGAATCTTTGATACGATCCACATGGCCCAGAACATGTTTATAAATCCAAACCTTATCTTTAAGCTATTGACGAACGAATTGAGAAAGAATTTCTCTATATTTTTTTTTATAAATTATATTAAATATGACAGATTATATATTTTTAATTAAAATATAATTGATTATATTTAATATAATTTATAAATATAACATTCTCCTTGTTTATAACTTCATTCTTTGATATGGATCATTTTGAAGAGAATCACGATGTGGGCAACCGGTCTATTTCGATGAATTTGAATCACTAACAATATTCGTTGATGTTAGGAAAAATAACAAAAAAAATTAAGTAAATAAATAAATAATATAAAATATAAAAATATTAAATTTATGAGGAATATTATATTTATAATTTTTTTTAACAACCACTTTTATGATTGTTGAATCAAATCCAATTAATAGCTCTCATTTAATATTATTTTATAATCGTTAATTTAATTTTAATTCAACAACAATAAAAGATAATTGTAAGAGGTTGTTAGAGGAAAACAAATCTTAAATATAACCTCTCCCTAAATTTATTCCTATAATGGAAAATTTATTTCCATTCTATCTTTAGACAAATTGTACATTAATTTATTTCTCTAAATAAAAATATTCTAAATTCATTTATAAAATAGTTTCAAAATACAAATTAATTTTTTTAATATTAATTCTTTTGTATGATTAATTCTTCAAACTTTAATTCTTCTAAAATCAATCTTATTAAAATCAGAATTAATCAAACTTATTCTAAATCAGTCACACAGGCACAATTATTATTCCTTATAAATATTACTTTATCACACTAGGTGAGGATGTTTACCTCATACTTGACTCTCCCTCGTACTTGGAAAATTTTCTCCTACCTGTTAAGCACTTACATACTCACTTTTATTACTGTTATTGTTCAGCTCAGTTCATTAAATCTGTTATATTGACACAGTTGGAAAACACAATTTTTTTACCAGCATCAGGATAGACCCAACTTCTTTGAGAATCTATGGGAATAAAAAAAAAAAAATAGAATATACTTATAACTAAAAAAGTTTATCACATTTATAATCAATTTAATTACCGTTGATTTCCGTCAATCTAACAGTTATAATTTTTAAGAATTAATAATTAATTAATAAATGTGACTCAATAATTTTTAATAAACGATAACTGTTAGATTGACAAGAATTAACAGTAATTAAGTTGGTTGTAAAGGTGATAAATTTTTTGGTTGTTAGTATATCTTTACCCGTAAAAAAATAAATAAACTCAAACACAAAGTAAACAGTTCAAAATTCTTAATAACGAGTTAGGAGTGTGTTGGTGGATTAATATTTGAGAGAAATACAGGAGTGGGAATCGTGGTATACCCATAGAAAGGAATCCACAGAAAGGAGAATCATGCATTGCATGGTACCCAATCTCGTATCCCAATTCCCACAGAAAACTCATCCAACCAACCAATCTATATCGGCGTCCGTTTCATTTTCCAACTTCATAACTGCGTTTTTATTTTTTGTCGGTTTCATCGGTCCATCCAATTATTTTTTGCAGGCCAAACGGGCTACGACCAAATGATGAACAATTCCAAATGAAATTAACATCTTTTGTCCACCTTCATATTAATAATGAGGTGAGATGGGTGGGATTGAGAGAGGTATATAGATTTGAATACTATCTAGTGACAACATCCTGACCTGGAGCAGGATATTGCCTTGCGGCATCCCAATCTCGTTGCCCCGCTTCCCAACTACATACCCTGATAATAACTTCCCAACCCCACTATATTTCGGTAAATATTCTGTTTTAATATTTAAATACGATTATTTTGGTTTGTAATTAAGTTGTTTACACACACTGAATGACATACTGGAATAACTTTCAGCTAAGAGAAGACAATGAAACATCAACTTGAAGTATTGAAAAATCATGGCTAGGGACCTAGGGTGGCAATTTTTAATATGACCTATTGACACAATATGAACACGATACGAAAAAATCATGTTCAAGTCTACCAATTTTCAAATTTGTATCGTGATCGAGTTGATCCGAAAAAATTCCTATCCTGTTGTGTGTCAAGTCGCAAATTCAAAATTGACCCACATTAATTTTCGTAGAGGTTATTCATGTCGTATAGCGTATTATCGTGTTGTGTCAATCCGTATAATAAATAACACAATTTGTAGTTGACAAGTTATTCATATTATGTCGTGTCAACCCACAAAATAAATAAGTGGTGATCATGTTGAAGATTTTGACCCAATTTCAAATTTGAGTCGTGTCGTGTTCATATTGAGTATATTCGAATTCATGTTATATTAATGTTATAAGTCCCACATTGGTTGCCTATACAACTAATGTGAGATTTATAAGGCCTTGGACACTCCTACCCTTTGAGCTAGCTTTTGGGGTTGTGATATCAAGGTTCGTAACAATTGGGGCTCTCGTTGAGAGTTGAGGCCACAAAAAGAGCTACCTATAGGCTGGATTAAGGTGCCTTTGGGCACTGAATACTGATAGGTGAGTGAAGCTGTCCCAAAGGAAAAAAAGGGCTATCGTCGGCCTTGGGCACTTATAAGGTGCCCCGCAAAAAATGTTGGTTCCATCTAATACAATATATATAAGGAATTTGCATATCTCATTTAATAGGATATTAGCAAAGTTCTTGCACACACACACAATTCGGGTGGGCCTGATCACCATAAACAAAAAAAAAATTGCAGATAAAACAATGTCTCAGTAACCGGAGAAAACAATTCTCTCCCGTTAAAGGAGAAAGTGTTTTCCGAATATATAATTAGGTGAAAGCTTTTGTTTACTATTTTAGTGGCCTCCAAAAGATTTGGCATTGTTGTATCAAAGGGTATTTCATCATGTATGTATATTTTCTTGAAGCAAGTGGGAAAAAGGCATAGAGAACAAGGGAACATCAAATTGGAGATGCAACAGAAAATTACCATATTAATTTGCTTTATTGTTATTACTAGCTTTTTCTGTTAGAGCTCAATATGTGGTCTTCAATGTAAAAAAATATGGAGCAACACCTGATGGTGATATAACTCAAGTAAGATCTTACAAAGTTTACATAATTTAAAATATTATTATCTTATATAAAATTTTAATCAAACTATAGTTATAATTAAAAGCTCTAGTTCTTATTGTCATAATTTTATGTTCTGTTCGTTTCTTAATAAGGCTTTGCAAATGCTTGGAAAGACGCATGTGCAACTACAATTCCTAGTTGTGGTTGATGCAAGTATGTACAAGTTAAAACAAATAGGATTTAAAGGACCTTGTGTGGCTCCAATTGAGATTCAAGTTGATGGAACAATTCAAGCACCACAAGATCCAAGCCAACTAAAAGGAGATGCTCATTGGACTAAATTTACCTATATTAATTTTTTTTACCTTGTCTAATAAGGGAACTTTTGATGGTCAAGTTGCAATTGCATGGAACCAAAATAATTGTGCTAAAGACAAGAAATGCAAGAAGCTTTCCATGGTAAATAATGAGTCCATTTATCAATATTGCAACAAATATAAAAAAATGCTCTAATGTATAAATTGAGTTTCTTATAAACTTTACTGCAGAATTGTGGCTTTGGTTTCCTCAATAATACAATTATCTGGGTCATAACTGCAAATGACAACAAATATTTTCATGTCAATGTTCTGGGGTGCAATAATGTTACATTTATAAATGTTAACATTACTGCACCAGCTACTAGCCCTAACACTGATGGAATCCACATTGGAAGATCAACTCATTCGAACAATACTGCTAACACAAACATTGCCATTGGTGATGATTGCATCTCTTTGGGTACTGATGGTAGCAAACAAATTACTGACACAAATGTGACATGTGGACATCGACATGGTATTAGTGTTGGAAGCCTAGGTAAATATCCAAATGAAGAACCTGTATAGGGTTTCGCTGTTAGCAACTGCACACTAAACAACAGAGACAATGTGAGAATCAAGACTTGGCCTGGTACTCCAGGAGCTACTACAGTGTCTGATATGCATTTTCAGGACATCACAATGATTAATGTCAGGAACCCTATAATTATAGATCTAGAGTACTGCCCATGAAATCAATGCATAAAACAGGTATATAACTTATAGTCACTCTTGACAATTTCAACTTAATGCATGTTACTAAGCATGGATTTTGGTGGATAAATAATTATGCAACATAACAATCACTTAAAAAGCTAAATTAGAAAATATATTATGTTCTGTACCTGTCACGCTAACTTAATCCAATGGGCCGGCCATTAAAACTCATATAAAAGCTTATTTTATTGCATTTCTAAAGTGAGACTTTTAGGCTTTCATTATAGACGATCTGACTCCCCTACACAGCAAAACTCACACCTCACATTTTAGGTGAGTGTGCTTGTCTTACACAGAGTGGGCCCACTAGGGCAAAATAGTTATGGCTCACTCTTTCATTCATCATTAGGAAATCTTCCTCACCTATATATACCTCTTTGTAGTGATGTCATTCTCACACAGCAAAACTCACACCTCACATTTTCAGGTTGTGCTTCTCAATTCTGTCCCTGGTTTAGAATCCTAACAGATTGATGTCCTCCTCTTAGTCATCAGAGATGTGTCCTCTAATTACATTCCTTCTTCAGATTGAATGCCCAACTTTGTCCGCGCAAGTCACCGCTCCAAATCTTGGAATTTCATGCTCTGCGCCTCCACAAATTGTTGCTTCAAAATTTGAATTTTCTCACTATGCGCCCGCACAAGCAGTCGTTCCAAAACTTGGATTTTCTTGTCCAACATATGCTCAAGTTGTCACTTCTAATCTTGGATCTGCCTTCCGAGCTCTTCATTTTTTATGTCATGCAACTCTATCTAACATGGTTCTCTATCTTCTTTAGGAACGAATCCATGTCCCTTGCATTCACGACTCCGCCATTGACGACCTTTACGATTCTGTTCAGTCGTTGGTTGAAGGCAACCTACTGCTCTGATACCAAATAATGCCGAAAGCACATAGAAAAATGGTCAAACAGAAAATTATGATTTTCACAAAAGAGTAACCCTACGATTATCAATTATAATTAACAAAATTCAACTCCTACAATAAGGGTCATAAGCACTTTTTATAAACTAATTACAAATTGATCCAAAATTTAAAATCTAAATATCTAAAAATAAGAAAAATTCCTAAAATAAATATAAAGGTAATTAACTTTTAAAAGTAAATAAATAATTACAAATAAATCATTCAAAACACCTCCTAAATCTTAGATCTCAAATCATGCAAAATGTGTTGTTTTTCTTTTCTTGCCAAACAAATCATAATTATATCTGCTGCTTTATTTGTAGTTGGATTTTATAATGACCATCACCGGTAAACCTTTATTATAGAGATCTAATTTGATGATTTGGATGCCAAATATGTGTTTAGAATGTGATTTAGTATAGTCTGACACTTTTCGCAAAAATTTCATGAATAGTGATTTTGTCGGGTATTTTGTACCACTGTTTAAGCAACCGGTAGAGTCCGGAAATGAATAAATGATGTGATAATTATATGAGAGTCCAATATATGCCAAACAAGTCATGTTTAGACCAAAAATGATAAATTAAAAAATTTACGATTTTGCATGCAAACACTGCACAATAGTGATTCACAGTTCATTTAATTAAAAACGGTGCAAAAACCAAATTGTGAATTGCTAATATTGTTCCTTAGGGAATAAAAGTGAATGTAAATGAGCTCAGAAAAATGAAATTATATTTTGATTTGATGAATTTTGGTCGTTCCTGAAGCGGAAACGACGTTCGGTAAGTTGTTCCCATGGTGGGAAATTCAGTAGGACGTTTCAATAGTGGGAACGATGTTCGGTAAGTTGTTCCCAAAGGGGGAACGACGTTCCCATGGTGAAAACATTATTCCTTGGTTGGAACGCCACAAAGTTACTTTTGGGTAAAATGGGTAAATAGTCATTTAATAAGATATTGACTTTAGTTAAATAAGCCTAAGTGAATAAAACATGTACAATAGGTCACTAAAAATATAAGACATCAACCGCCATCTTCCTTATCATTTTCGTGGAAGCCATTGGAGGAAGAGAAAAAAACTTGAGAAAATCAAAATTTGAGCTACGCTTGTCGGAATCGAGTCGTTCCAAAGCCAAACCTTCTTAGATTTTTGAGAGGAACACAGACCAACCCTTATTTTTGTGTGGGAAGCATTGTAAAGAAAGATAACTTCCCTCAAAGCTACGAAAATATTCTTGAATTTTTAAGATTTTGAGTGGTGTGGAGCTTGTGGAAGCTTGAAAAACGTTCCTCTTTCCATCCTTGGGTGTTTAGTGGTAAGTAAATCCAACTGTTTTCAAAGTTTCATGAAGAAATGAGAATGCTAGGTTTTGGATAAATAGTAACAATGTGAATAGTGACTTTTGATGTAAAAATAATGGTTGTTTGGTATTGTTTCATGTTATAGAGTTGTTCCTTGTGACGTTGTGGTGGAGGAACACCCATTGGAAGCAACATTTACTCAAGATAAAGAATCTTGAAATTTTACCAAAGAGGGGTAAGTTGTATTTTATGAGAATATGAGAAATTTTTAGCCAATAGCTTAACGTTCCTTGTGTTGTATGAATTGTTGATCACCTTTATACATTTGCCACAGGTTGCTCTTATGTGAAAGTTGGTGATGGTGCTCATTTGAGCTAAAGAAGAGTATTGTAAGTGTATGTTTGATAAAGTGGGTGTTTGAATGACTCAAGAGTGAAGTCATGAGTATGTTAAGCTATGAATTATGTGAAAAACGAAGAGAGGAATGTCTTGCCTTCCTTGTATGTGGCTTCGACCATATGAGGTCTAGGCGGGTTATGATGTTCTAAAAATTGTAATGAGTATTTTAGAGGCATGGTTATGTCATTCTAAGACCTTAAGTAAGCATGAAACCATGTGGTTTCTTGTTGAATTAGTAATCACCCTAAAATGGTCTAATATGTGAGTTTAAGAATTTTGGTCTTGACTTGTGGGTTGACATATAATTGGCATAAGCTTTGTAAGTACATATGAAAGCAATAAAGTGTGTGTCTTGTATAATTATATGGCATTATATCACTTATTGAGTTTGTTTTTGGAATCCTTCTCTAGGTGTGCCTAGGGATTTCAAATTTATGGATTATTTTGGAGAAAGCTAAGTAGCTTGGGTGACAAGTAAGCGTATTGTTAAAGCTTCAAGAGGTAAGCTCTATGTTTACAGACTATGGTTGGATTGTATGATTGTATTTGATGCTTTGTATAGATGCACTCATGTAGATCTATATGATAATATGATATGCTTTGTTTTGATGTGATTTATGTAATGATCTTTGGTCATTGATCCTGTGTGCACTAACGTCTACTTGGGGTCCTCCATCGGGACTAACTGTGTACACCTCTGTTATATGCTGAGTTTTGCTTGGGGTTCACCCTTGGGAACACGTGCACTGATTTTCGCTTGAGTTTCTCCCTTGGGATTGACTGTGTACACCTCTGTTATGTGATGATTCTTGGCCATTGATCCTATGTGCACTGATGTCTTCTTGGGGTCCTCCCTCGAGACTGACTGTGTACATCTCTGATATGTTTTTGGTTTCGCTTGGGGTCCTCCCTTGGGAACACGTGCGCAGAGTTCCGCTTGGGGTCCTCCCTTGGGAATGACTGCGTACGTCTCTGATAAGATATGTATATATATTTTTTGTTCAGTTATGATAATTGTTATATGATGCCTTGTACACCTATGATATGTGTGGTTCCGCTCGGGGTTCTCCCTTGGGAACACGTGCGCTGAGTTCTGCTTGGGGTCCTCCCTTGGGAATGACTGCGTACATCTTTGATATGATAAGTTTTGTTCTGATGTGATTACTGTGATGATTTTCGTAAATGAGTTTATATGCATTGATTTTCGCTCAGGGTCTTCCCTTGGGATCGACTGTGTACACTTCTGTTATGATATTTGTTACGTGCGCTGAGTTCCGCTTGGTGTCCTCCCTTTGGAATGACTGCATACATCTCTGATAAGATATGTGTATATGCTTTGTTCAGTTGTAATATTTACTTATATGATGCCTTGTATATTATGTATCTGACATTCATGCAGGAAGTGGGCCCAGGGTATGGAGAGTTCTCTATAAACCTGGAGCTTACTGAAGATTCGTCTCTAACCCCGTTTGGGGGATATGATTTCAGGTATACAGTTAACTGGAGAGCCCTCACAGGGCAAGGATACGAATCGTGGCTGGAGGTGCAATAGTGGATATATGTATTTTGGATGATTTGTCATCACTGTATAGAGACATGGTTCGTGTGTAGCATTATGATGCTATTATTTTGGAGGACATATATTTATAGTTTAGTGTTCTATTCATTTTGGGATCATAATGTTTGATCCATTATACTGTATAGGGTCTGTATATGCTTGTACATATTTTCATATTTGATGCATGTACATTTGTGTATTCAGGCATGTTATATGATGATGTAGTGTTCAGATATGTGCATGTGCTGAGATATGTATGCTATTAGACATAGTGGCACAGGGCAAGTTGTGCATGTGCCCATGGATGGGTATTACGTCCGTTGTTGGACCATATATAATTATATGATATGTTTAAGATGATATTTTATCAGGTATGGATTATGAGAGTGGGATTTAATCCTCATTTGTTCGGTTTACAGTCGTTACGCTGTCCGATTTTAGACTCCGTTTGGATTGACACTTGTTGTCATATTTAGACGGTCAACAGCCATTGCATATAGTCATGGATGAAAGATTAAAGTTTAGAAATGAAATTATGATTGATAAGAAAGATGGAACATAAGGCTATATATCATGTGAAACAAAATTTAGAAAAGGAAAAAGTTAACTCGTATTTTCGTAAGCTAACGCAAGATTATAAGTTAAGTCTTCCGCTGACGCATGTTTTAGTATCATATGTATGTTAATTGAACCGGCTCAAGACAGGGATGTTATAGATTGGATTGTAATTTTTTATATTTTAAATTACTACTTATTTTAACAATTGAGCCACAATTCTGGTTGACTACTGACTTCTTAAATCAATGGTTGGGTCATATACAATGGACTAACTGTAATTACATCACAGAGGAACTTAGTGTATTTAAATATCTTTTGATGAAGGGAATGTAATACACACACACACAATATATATATATATATATATATTTTGCATAAATGATATTTTTCATATAATTAAACTAGCTTGTTTAGTGTTTTATATAAATAAAAATCATCTTTAAAATGTCTTAGCTTAGTCAACATGTAATAAAGTAAACCAAATTCTAAGCAATTAGAATTGATCTAATGGTGAAGGGTTTTGGTAGTTTGCATTAGGTCATAGGTTCAAACCTCAATTTTTGGTATTTTTATTTTATTTTTTATTTTTTATTTTTAGTTGATTCATTTTTATTAATTATTAAAAAAATGTTACAAAAGTTTTAACATAATAAATGTATCACATTATTTTAGTTAATAATTATAAAAATATTACCTTTTTATATAGATTTTAGGTTTAAAAATAATAACTTAAAATACAATTAAAATAAAGGAAAAAAATAACCCTATGATTTTGTTTTAAATCACTTATACTCCTATACCTTTTTTGTAAGCATTTATTTCCTATGTTTTTTTCGTCCAAACTCATTCTTAATACTGTTAATTTAAACCAATTTGCTTATTTTACCTCCTTAGAAAAAGAAAATACACTGAAAAAATAAAAGAAGAAATAAGACTAAATATGTGGAAATCTTACAACATTTATAGAAAAATTAAAAATTAAAAATATAAGAAAAAATATGTCGAAATCAAAAAGAAGAAAATCAATTAAGACAAAAAAATAAGATCAAATATGTTGGAAACTTATATCATGAATTAAAAAGACTAAAAGTAAAAAAATAATCTAAATCGAGAAAAATAAGAAAATAAAATGAAGACAAAAAATAGAATAAAAATTAGATCATATGTCTAAACAAAAACGAAGAAAATAGATTGAGGATAAAAAACATATAAGAAAAAATAAGACAAAATATGTTGAAAATTTACAACACTATTTCTTTTCTTTTTTTTGGTCTTTTTTTTCAATTTCTTTTGATATTGATAAAAAATACTAAAATAAAAAATAAAAAGAAAATACCAAACATTTTTAAATCAAAAAGAAGAAAATAGATTGAAGATAAAAAAATAGAAGAAAAATTAAAATCAAATATATTGAAAACTTACAACAGTGATTTCTTTTTCTTCTTTTTTTTTTCTTTTTTTGTCTGAGTCTATATTTTTTTTTTATTTAAACTATTTTTTAGTCTTTTTTGTGAGTGTTGTAAATTTTTAACATATTTGATCTTTTTTTTTGTCCTCACTTTATTTTTTTTCCTTTTTTATTTAGACATATTTGGTCTTATTTTTTCTATTTCTTTTTTGTCTTCAGTTTATTTTCTTTTCTTTTTGGTGGTTTAGATTATTTTTTGTTTTTTTATTCTTATTTTTTGTTATTGTTGTAACTTTTCAACATATTAAGTCTTATTTTTCTTCTATTTTTTTGTCTTTAATCTATATTCTTCTTTTTAATTTTGGCACATTTGATACTTTTTTCCTCTATTTTCATTTTTTTATTTTTAATATTTTCTATAAGTGTTGTAAGTTTTCAACATAGGTAGATTTCTTCTATTTTTTATTTTATTTAATTTTGTCCTTGGTATATTTTCTTCTTCTTAGAAGAGTAAAATAGACAAATTAGTTTAGTTTTGTTAAGAATGAGTTTGGATGGAAAAAATAATAGGGGATAACTAATTAAAAATATATATAGGAATGTAAATAATTCAAAGCAAAATCATAAGGAGTTTTCAACTTTTCCCTAAAATAATAGAAGTAAAACTCTAAAAACATATTTAAATGTGAGAAAACTTCTTTCTCGCTCTTTTGCAACACTTTAGACTGATCTCTTGGTATGGATGCAAATTATATTGGAGAAAAATGAAAATGACTCTTTTTTTTGGAATTTGAGGAAAGTAAACAAAGCAAAAGAAAGCTAACTACTGAGCAACATGTGCGTAGCAAAGCCCATACAGTCAGAATGCACCAAAAAACTACACTCATCCAGAGAAATGTTGTACCAGTAATAGATCAAGGTAAGAAGCCATCCAATCAGCTACCACGTTACCTTCTATTTAAATATGGGATATCTCAACCTTCCAAAGTTTGTCCAGGGGATTTTTAATCTGAAGAATTAAAGAACAAAAAGGGTGAGTCATATTGCACTCCATAGAAACAAGGTTTATGGATACCATAGAGTCTCCCTCCAGGATAACCTGATGAAAGCCCTGCTCCTATGCCCGCTCTAATTTGGTCATCATACCCCACAATTCTTCCATAAGAGTTGTTCTAATTGACAGTTTCCTTGAGTAGCCTGTGATCCAGTCACTAGAGGAGTTCCTAACAACACCACCACATCCTAACTGGCACATTACTAGCACAAGAGACATCAGTTAATTTTCACCCAACCTCGAGGAGGGAAGCTCCAATGCACTAAGATTTCCCGAACAGGATTTGGAGCTAGTAGCCCCATTGAGCCAACATGGTCGACCCGGGTTTCGATAACCCGGTGCCTTAACCGGTTCGAGCTGACCATAGGATCTGTTATGTACTCGAACTGGTATTAAATCGGTGAATCGAACCAAAATCGTGTTCAACCAGTGTTGAGTCGATACTGAATTTTTAGTTAAACCAATTTTTTGTTAAATTGTATAAAATATATATATTTTGCAAGGATTCGAACTTGACTCCCCATGTTTGAGGATTGGAAGGCTTACTATTGGACCACTTTTATTTGTTGGACATAATGTTCATAATTTAATATTTATTATATTATTTTATAAATTTGATTTATGCAGTTGAACAAATAACCCACCAGTTGAAGGGTTCCAGTAAAGAAATAACTTCCTGCAGCAAAATCCAAGTGAGATTGAGAAGTATGGTCTATACCTTTATAGAAAATTTGTAAAACTCCCCATTTTTCTACCCCATGGTTAGGACATTTTCTGATAATGTCTTTGTATCTTTTCCATGCTTCATAGAGATTTTCTCTATAAAACATTCTGAAGCTTGATAATTCTGCTCTTACATCAGCTACACGGGACATGGGCAGGAACCTTTCTATGAACTTATCAGAAAGTTCTTTCCACGAGTGTATAGATCCAGGGGTAAAGGATTTCATCCAAGTTTTAGCCTTTGACCCCAGAGAATGAGAGAACAACTGCATCCTCCTACTTTCTTCTAACACTCATTATTCTCTGAAATTATCACATATATCTTGAAAATTATTAAGGTGAGTGTATGAATCTTTTACAGGAAGTCCATTGATAATTCTAGCTTCCCTAATCATATTGAACATGATAGGTTTCAGCTCGAAATTAAGAGCTTTAACAGGAGGAAAAACCACCCCCTCTTTCTGGTCTGTTCCTTGAAAGAGCAGCCAGTGCTCTGAAATTTTGTTCAGGAGAAATTTCTTCATTACTATGATTATTATGATAAGCCATTTCTGGTTCAAAATTATTTTTCCTTAATTCTCTTCTTCTTCTGTGAAAAGTACATTCTGGTTCAGGATCAAAGAGAAAGAAAGGTACCTCAGTGTCAGAGTAAGAATCTGTTTTAGATTCTTCACTCCAACAGTTACTAAGCTCAGAACCTTCAAGGAACGAGGTGGTTCCTTATTCCTAAGGCAACCGGTAAGATTTTTTACACATCTTACCTTCCTCCTATGATTAAGGTGTCTAAAATCCCTCCCTTAAGGGAGTTTTTTTCTCAGTTTGCGTTCAATTTCTAATGATACTCAAAGAGTTAAAATTACTTGAATTATAGAAATACAAAAGGTTCGGTACAAGAGTTTTGAACATAGTTCTTTAAGAAATTCATAGTTTTTCCATTCCAAAATAACTTAGTCCATGGCTAAAAACACAAAATAGTTATTTTAATCTGAAATCTCATAGATTCGAGATTCAGGTTAAAAATAACGAAAAGATGAGAAAAGAAAAAACATATGTATATTAATAAACATAAAGTCTTACAATATTGAGAAATAAAATGGAGAAATATGGAAATCTTCTTGTGAGGAGTCTCAAATGGTGATGGAGAATGGGGAAAAGTTGTTGTCACTTAGCTATTGTTAAAACTATACAAGTTAAAAAACAGAAAATTAAATTATGAAAGCTATGATCTCTTCTTAAGGAATTCCATCCTTTCTTCGTCTGGGACTCTCCTATTTATAGGCTGAGGGAGAGGATGGAAGTCTTGTGATTTTTTCTTTAGATGTTACGTGATTGTATGGAGAGGCGGTGAACTGTTGCTCTGATAGATAAAGCAAGTTGCTTGAATAGACAACTTAGGGTTGAATTTTACCTTTTTGTTCTGAAACCCACGTGCTTTACCTTTCTTTAGACCAATGAGCACTCTTTCTTCTCAGCTATGCACATTTCTTCCTACTTGATTATTGTACTCCTTCTCTGCTTAGAAGCTTCTTTTTAGACTTTTCATGCAAAAGGGTCTGAGGAGAGGTTAGTGGAGCAGGTGTACAAATAAGTCAATCCATTCCCCTTTTTCCTTCATTTATCAGTTGATTATATCAACATATGTTCTCTTTTGGTATTTTTGTTCTCAGAATTTATGAACGTCTTTTAGAAGAAAAAATGAGTATTAGGTAATGGAACGTATGGATTTTTATCAATAAAATGAGCTCAAATGGGAACGAATTTTCATCTCATCAGTGACTCTCCCAACATGAGATAGGGATTTCTGATTCCAAGAAGACAATCTATTATTAACTTTTTCAATCACATAGTTGAAGGTGCTTTTGGAAACTCTTTTATGGTGTAGAGGCACCATTATATATTTTCCTAAGTCTAAAGTAAGCGCAAAACCAAGATATTCACTTAGCTCATTGACTCTGTTGATACTAACATTTTTTGGAAAAACACACCTTAGTCTTATAAACACTCATTTTCTGACCCGAAGCCTCTGTGAAAACTTTGAGAACCTGGTTGTTTATGTGAACTTGATCTAAAGCCTTGGCACAAAGGATTTTGTCATTTGTAAAGAAGATATGGGAAACTGGAGAAGTTTTTTTCTTTAGTAGAATCGGACTCTAAGCTTTGGCTTCAACAACCATCTAGATCAAATGGGTAAGTCTCTCAACACACAAAATAAAGAAGGAGATAGAGGGTCTCCCTGTCTAATGCCCCTCTTTCATTTGAACTCTTGGTTGTGGCTCTATTCCATATGAGATTCTTTGAATTAGAAGATATGTAGTTAAAAATTAAATGAGCTAAATTACCTGGAATGCCCAGATCAAACAAAGTATCTATGATGAATTTCCAGCTAAGACGATCATACGCCTTCTCCAAATTAACTTTTATCGTCATCCACCCTTTGCTACCTTTCTTAGTCTTCATGGAATGTATGATTTCTTGGGCAATAATAATGTTATTAGCACTCTGCCTTTCTTTAACAAAGCTACACTGGTCGGGGGACACTAACCGAGGCATATAATCCTTAAGTCTTTTAGCTACCAGCTTGGTTAATGTTTTGTAAGTCATATTACACAAGCTAATTGGTCGATACTCCTTTATGCTTTTAGGGTTGTCCTTTTTCGGGATAAGGCGTATAAGAGTCTTATTAATCTCCTTGTCATTTATTTTAGCTACCAACAATGCCCCGTTAAGATTGGAAGAAAATAGCCTGAAGGCCATCAGGGCCAGGGGCCTTGAATTTTCCCATCCTAAATTGTTTTTGATTTCCTCTTGAGATAAGATGGCAACAAGCTTTTCCTTCTCTTGACTAGTCAAAGTAGGAAATACTCTTTTAATGGGGAACATACTATCATCCTCTTCTTCAACATCAAACAGTTTCTCATAGTAACTCACAGCCAAGTTAATAAGATCCTCTTTGTTTGCAATCTACTCACCTTGATCATTCCTGGTGGCCACAATTTTATTATGTCTTCTTCTAGATACAATAACCGAGTGAAAAAACTTGGCGTTTTTAACACCAAATTTTATCCATTGACATCTAGATCTCTGAAACTAGGAAAGTTTCTCCCTGATTAAAATTCCCTACAATTTCCTCCATAGTTTGCTTCAAATGATTATTTAGAAACTAGTAGTGCGAAAATTTTGTAATACTCAATTCAACCCCCCTTGAGTATGGAAGCCACATTCCTACCACATTATTCTCAGTCTGCCTTATGCTGGCTTTTAGAAAACTAATAGGAAGGGAAAAGAGGATCAGTCAGGCCTTCCTGGTCAAGTCCTCATCAAAATCCTCTTCCCCCTCTTCTTTCCGCAGAATAGTAATCCAATCTTCCTCCTCACTATCTGAGGAATCCCATCTCCATTCAATCTTGAGAATTTATCCTTATAAGAAACTACCATTCTTCGTGGGCTACCCTCCAGCTCCTTAATATCTGCGTCAGTTGCATTATTGTTTGAGACTTCCTCTCCTCCCTTCGGCTTTTCATGCATTTCGTCATTCATATTAGCGTCCTCCATCACATCTTCTTTGGGTTTCTCCACAGTCCGCCTCAACAAGTCTTCCTCCTCAAATGTTTATTCGGTTGTTCCCTTATAACTTTCGCGTCGTCCTTTCTTGGCTTCTCCATTTTTGTGATAATACAAACTTCAGTTTTTTACACTTTTCTAATATGAAGGGGGGGGGGGAATCACAGAGACACAGACACATGCTCTCTCTCTCACACACTTTTCTAGTGATGAGATAAAATGAAGATGACTCTACTTTCTATTAATGTAACATCATACCAATGAATGTCCCATATTTTTTACACCAATGACACATAACAGGAATCAAATTAATGGACCTTATAAATCATGTGTCATAACCCAATCACTTATGTTTTTGAAGTAATTATATGCATATCATGATATTAGACCCCCACAATTAAGAAGGATAAATGGAATCTTTTGAAAATTTAAGTTTGAGAGTTAATATATGAGTAAATAAAATATCACATTATAAAAGAAAGGCCAAAATAAAGATTTTAAAAATAAAAAGTTTGTAAATTTACTATCTTAAGATTGTCAATTAAACTGTGATGATGATTGAGAATTTAAGTATAAGTACTAATTATATATATGAATAAAAATGTTTTATATTAGAATTAATGGAAACAATATTTACCTACGTTAAAATTATAGTCATAAATAATATTTAACTGTAAAGAATTTTTTTTGGCGTTATTTTTCTTATGCTGCAAGGAGCTTTGTTTCCTACAAAGACATATGAAATGGGCCCCACAAATATTTTTTAAAAAAATAAATAAATAATTACACGCTTTTTGAACTAAATATATCAAGAGATTGTTGTAAAATAATAGAAAACTAGAAGAACTATAGAGATAAAAACAGAAGAAAGAAAAGAGCAGAGATAAATTTTTCCATTGTATTCTCATTCTAACTATACAAGATCTATATGTGGTCTCTATTATAGACCCTCTACCATAATGCATAATGTGTTACAATAACATAAATGATAGCATTGAATTCTCCTAATACATATTAGAAGTTACAAAGGTTACACATTGTTTCTTTGGGAATTATGGACATCCACAATATTATTTACAACACTCCCCTTAGATGTCTATTAAGATAATGTACCTCATTAAAACCTTACTAAGAAAAAATCTTATGGGAAAAAATCCTGGTGAAGGAAATAGAGTATACATTTCTAATAATATGTATTGCAAGTGCCTCATTGAAAACCTTACCAGAAAAATTCAATGGGATAAAACCTTAGTGAAGGAAAAAAGAGTGCAGCACATATTTTATTCACCTTGATGATAACATCATTTAATGTCTCTAAGCCCTATATATTAGCTTCTCAAAATTTGAATTAAGTTATATCTGCCAACTTATTTCTTGAGCGAATTTGTTGAACTCCATGAAATAATTGTGCTTCCATTTGGGATCTGCCTTTGTGTGGTTCAAGTAAATAACTTGCATTATAATTATTCTAGTATTTTTGTGTTGGATAAGAGTATGATCCTACTAATAAACTTACAAACAAGAAAGTAAAAATATGAAGGTAAAATGGGAGAAGATGTGGGGTTAGAAAGTTGAACATCCACTTATTTGATATTTTTATAGCTCTCCCTTGGATGTTCACCATTTATTATACGCTAACAAGATTGTCTCATTAAAAAAAAAGACACCCCAAGAAAAACTCAGTGGGTTAAAAACTTAGTGAAGGAAAAAAGAGTGCAATTCTTATAACTCACCTTATAAATATTTATTGTAGTTACCATATGAGTGAATGTCATCATAATATCTTCCCATTAACTGAGCCATATAATTAATCTCATTTATCTCGCTATATATTATGCCCTAATAGCATTTCAAGATTAGGAAATTATTTTTCTTTTTTTTGGGGGTGAAATATATAATTTATTTATGTCAAGCGATCTCATAACCATTGGGATACTCAATGGATTTTCTTTATCCATGTACAATCTCTTTAAATTATAAATCAACTGATAAACATTTTATCAAGGCAATTATACCATATATGCCTTTATTTCTTTAATTCATTTAATGATATTTGAAGCTTTATTCAACAAATTTCCCGGGAATTCTTATATGCTTCAAGAGTTTTAAATCCTTCTAGGATTTGAATAAGCCATATAAATAGGCCATAATAACATCCATTGGACACATGCCAATTTTTCATATACTGCCTGATTAAATAAGATATCTGAAGGTGATTGCATCTACCATAAGAGAGTATATTTTCATATAATAAATGTCAGGCTTTTGTGAAAATCATTGTGCTACAAGTCTTGTTTTATATCTTACGACTTCATTATAATTCTTGCACATTTGTACCCCACTGGCTTTACACCTTCATATGTTTGTATTCTAGATCCAAAAACTTTGAATTTGAATTGCATCTTTATATTTTTGGCCAATCATCATCAACAAATTTATCTTTAAGATCCTTGTCTTATTTCAACTCCGCCCATGTGTGCTTGCATGCATGGTCTGTCCCAAGCCAGGATAAAGGAGGAGGGTTGGCGTCAGGTGTAGCGAACCGGCCATAAAAAAACAGCTATATTTTTATGTGATGAACCCATATGATTTTTCGTTGGGGCGTACCCTTCATAGAGACGCGTTGCATCCGGCCCCGGGTGTAGCGAAAAATGGGCTAGGGTCCTTGCCACAAGGCAAGGCGCTGCATCGGGCCCGGGGTGTAGTGAAAAATGTTCTAGGGTCCTTGCCCCAAGGCAAGGCGCCAGGTCTTCACCCGGATTTGGTGAAAAGTATGTCAGGGTCCCAACACGCAGATGAGCGAGCGTGGCGGGCAAGCACAGCCCAGGGGTTAAGGATGCGATTGGGAAGCTGGAACATAGGAACCTTAACGGGTAAATTGAGGGTGTTAGCAGATGTTTTTGCTATAAGAAAAGTGAATATTGTTTGTTTGCAAGAAACTAAGTGGGCTGGAGAAAAAGCCAAGGAAGTGGATGGAACTGGTTTCAAGTTATGGTACACAGGTATTCACAATAGTCGAAATGGTGTTGGAATTATGATCGATAAAAGTTTCAGGGATAAAGTTGTGGACGTCAAAAGGAAAGGCGACAGGATTATTCTGGTTCAGCTTGTAGTGGGTGATTTAATCCTGAATATCCTCAGTGTGTATGCACCCCAAGTTAGATTGCAACCAATTGATAAAAGCCAATTTTCGGAAGACTTAGAGGAGGTTTTGAGGGGAATACCTCGAGAGGAGAAGATTTTCTTAGGAGGAGATCTAAATGGTCATGTTGGTAAAAGCAATGGAGGTTTTGATAGAATTCATGGAGGTTTTGCCTATGGGACGAGAAACGAGACTGGAGAAGATATTTTGAATGTTGCACTAGCCTACGATTTGATGCTAGTGAACACCTTTTTTTGAAAAAGGGAGTCACATCTAATCACTTTTCATAGTGGCCAAAATCGTAGTCAGATTGATTTCCTTCTGGCTAGAAGAGAAGATAGAACTTCTTGTGTCGACTGTAAGGTCTACCCTGGAGAGTGTGTCGCTACGCAACATAAGCTGGTAGTCCTGGAGGTTCGGTTCAACAAAGTACTTACAATGAGGAAAATGGCTCAGAACCCGAAGATAAGGTGGTGGAAACTTACGGAGGGAAAAGAGAGAGTTCATTGAAAGAATGTTGCACGAAGGACCTTGGGAGTTTGATGGAGGAGCAAATGCAATATGGAATGAGGTGGCTAAGTGTATTCAAAATATGGAAAGAAGGGTGTTGGGAGAAAGCAAAGGAAATGGATTTCATACAAAGGAAACATGGTGATGGAATGAAGAGGTGCAAGAGGCAATTAAACATAAGAAGGAGTGCTTTAGATCTTTGCACAAAAGTCCCAGTGAAGAGAACTTGCAAAAGTTTAGATTGGCGAGAAAAAATGCAAAGAAAGCAGTGCGAGAAGCTAGAGGCAAGGTTTTTGCTGATTTGTATAAAAATCTTGGGAGCAAGGATGGTGAAAAAGGTATATATAAACTTGCAAAAATAAGGGATAAGAAAAGTAAAGACCTCACCCAAGTTAGATGCATCAAGGATGAAAATCAAAAACTTTTGGTGAGAGATGAAGATGTAAATGCAAGATGAATGAACTACTTCAACAAGTTGTTTAATGGGAATAGAGATATAAGCGAGGTGGACTTAGAGGACGCTTATGATGATTTAAATAGAAGATTTGTGCGCAGAATTAATACACATGAAGTTAAGGAGGCTTTAAAGAGGATGAAGACTAATAAAGCCTTGGGACCTGATGGGGTCCTTATTGAAGTGTGGAGAGGCCTGGGGGATGTGGCAATAAAATGGTTGACCAATCTTTTCACTAAGATTCTCCAGACAAATAAGATGCCTGATGCATGGAGGAAAAGTATGATTGTGCCTATCTACAAAAACAAGGGAGATATACAGAATTGTTCAAACTATAGAGGCATTAAGCTAATGAGCCATACTATGAAGTTGTGGGAGAGGGTTATTGAGCATCGCTTGAGGAGAGATACCAAGTTTCTGTAAATCAATTTGGATTTATGCCAGGAAGATGTACCATGGAAGCAATTTTCTGGATGCGACAACTAATGGAAAGATATCGAGAAAAGAAAAAGGACTTACATTTGGTGTTCATAGACCTTGAGAAAACATACGATACGGTTCCAAGGAAAGTTTTATAGTGGATTCTAGAGAAGAAAAAGGTACCATCAAAGTATGTAAAGGCAATCAAGGATATGTAGGATGGGGCTACTACATGTGTGAAAGCTTGTAACGGTACATCAAGTTATTTCCCTATCACGGTAGGTGTACACCAAGGGTCAGCTCTAAGCCCTTATCTCTTTGCCTTAGTTATGGATGAACTAACAAAATATATTCAAGAGGAAGTGTCATGGTGTGTGCTTTTTGCAGACGATATTGTGCTTATTGATGAGAGCAAGGATGGTGTTAATAGAAAACTTGAATTGTGGAGAAGCACATTGGAATCTAAAGGATTCACATTAAGTCGAAGAAAGACTGAGTATCTGAAGTGTGAGTTTTCTCTGGTAGGAGATGTAGACCAAGATCCCGTGCATCTAAGTGATCAAGAGGTACCCAAGAAAGACACTTTTAAATACCTGGGCTCTATTTTGCAAAAATGTGGAGAGATTGATGAGGATGTAAATCATAGAATCAGAGCAGGGTGGATGAAATGGCGCAGTGCATCTGGGTTTTTGTGTGATCGCAAAATCCCCCTTAAGTTAAAAGGAAAATTCTATAAAACAGCAGTAAGACCTGCAATGCTATATGGAGCTGAATGCTGGCCAACACATAGACAACATGAGCATAAAATGGGAGTAGCAGAGATGGGGATGTTAAGGTGGATGTGTGGTTATACGAGGATAGATAAGATAAGAAATAAAGATATTCGACGAAAGGTAGGAGTACTACCGGTGGCTGAGAAGATGAGAGAACATAGATTGAGGTGGTTTGGGCACGTAATGAGAAGGCCCCTGGATGCTCCCGTAAGAACAAAAGTTTGTTACCAAGAGCTCAACACAAAAAGAGGTAGAGGTAGACCGAAACTTACTTAGGGGAAGGTGGTAAAACAAGATTTAATGGAGTGGGATATAGATTGGCGGACGGTTTGTGTTAGAACGGAATGGAGAAAAGCTATAAGCATGGTGGAGGGTTAGACCCGTTGTTATTCCTATGTTCCAGATGGTCCCTTTTTAGTCATTTTCCCCTTCGTTTCCCCTCTTCTTCTTTTCCCTTTCTTTTTTACTTTTACTTATATATATATATATATATATATATATATATATATATTATTACTATTCTATTTATTTATTTTTATTTTTACTTTTATGTTTCTTTTTTCAACCTTTTTGTATCTTTCATTTGGGTTCATCTATCATCGACCCCAATTAATTTGGGATAAAGGTTTTGTTGATGTTGATGTTGATCCTTGTCTTATTTCATCATTTCATTTTATGCAAAAACGTTGTCGACAACTATATCTTTACGGTTCCAACTTTTTCCTATAATGACATAACCAATAGAAATATCTTCATATTCATTTATTTTCAGGTACTGAACCTCCTCGAGGTTTAATGAAAGTTATGTCTTTAGGATTAAGAATTGTCTCTATATTATAACCATCTTAATCATTTGCTCCTTTCCTCCATTTTTGAGGATTTTTATCCTTAGTACCAATCATTTTCCTATGTACAATATGAATTGGAACATTTACAGTTGGAATATTAGACTTATTGTCAGTTGAATCACCAGGCAATCAATATATAATATCATAATATCATTTTCTTATATTTGTTTTGTGCGAGGATCTATATGAGATAATGATAATGCATTTTAATTAATATATTTTTCAAATTGTTTATTCTCTCCTCCTCATGTTGGAAAGATCGATAACAGTAATCCACTATTGAATTAACTAAATCTCCAATAATTATTTCAAGATATAAGGAGATTCATATCCAACATATATTCCTAACTATATTTGAGGATTCATCTTTGTCCAATGTGGTGGAGTAATTAGAATATAAATCGCACATTTAAAAAATTATATTTGGCTCCTGACCATAAGCCAAGGTAATGGGGAGATGATAACTTATTGGCATGATGCGTACAAGTACTGTAGCGTAAAATATAGCATATCCCCATGCAAAAATAGGAAGCTTTGTTCTCATAGACAATGTTTTAGTAATCAATTGGAGACATTTAATAAATAATTTCGCTAATATATAAATTCACTAGCATTATGAAGACGAATTGTCTTTACTATACTCTTAATATTATCATTTGAGCAAACAATCTCACAAATGTCAAGATAGACAAACATGTGGCCATTTTGTAGATGCATCTATTAAATTCATAATATTTGAAAGGTCCACATGATGGGTGAATGGGCCCATAGCCCATATATTTCACCCAGTATGCATTTTAAAAATGCAAGAGATTAAATCTCGACTTTAGTTGGTGATAATTTCTCTTGAGGACTAGCAGTACAAGAAAATTCAATAAATTGAAGAATCTTCTGGTTCTTCCATGCATGATCATATGAGTTTTTAATAATATTTTGCATCATATTTGATCTGTGAAGGTCCAACCGGTCATGCCAAATAATAAAGTTATTATAATCAATATCCTTTTGATTTACCAATGTATGTTTTTCAATCATGCTAATATTAGTGTAATATATAGCAGAAGCAAAACATGTAATTTTTCCTTTTTATACACATTTCTTACCTGCAATATTTATAAAAATAGTCAATTTTATCATTATTTATGGTCTCAATTTGATATCATTTATAACTAATTTGATCCTCATTGGTAATCACAAATTAGCTCATCTAGAGCTTTATATTGCCAATTATTGTATTAAAATTGACTTCCTCTATATCAATATGTGTAATTACATACATCACAAATTGAGGCATTAAAGTCATATAGGCAATTGATAAAATAATTTGGATTTTTCTACTTTAAGAGCAATAACCAACAAATATATTTAGCCTCATCAGTGGGATCAATTTCAATAGCATAAGATTCATAACACTTATTTTAATTTGCCATATTCATTTCATTAGCCACTTTCGTTTGGCTTCTTTCATGATTTGACCCAATGTTGGATTTTTTATTCATCCCCTCAGGGGTTATATTAATGTTGTTAAAATCGAGATCTTAAGTAAAATCGGAAAGAGATTAAAAAAACGTAATACGTAAAATCGTAATGTAAAAAAATCGTAAAAAATCATAAAAATGTAAAAGCGTTTGGAATATTAGTAAAATCATTTTGATGAAAAAGAATCATAAAAACGTAAAATCGTAGTGATAAATCGAGATTTTAACAACAATATCTCATGTGCTAATAGCGCTCAAAATAGCTAGAGTCTTTTATAGATTTTGACATTTATTTCAAGCAATTCTTTTAAACCAGCGGGTCTAAAATTATAATTATTTTCACTTATTCATATATGGAAAAACATTACAATAACAATATATTGAATGAATATTCATAATGATTCAAAAATGAGATAATTCATATTATAAATCGAACATTAAAAGACATTCAACGTCTAATAAATGTCATGCTTTAAAGAACCATAATAATTCACTACATATACTTTCTTTATTCAAAAGAAAACAGGGTTAATTCAAATTATGACATTCAGTTACAATAACCATGTCAATGCATAACTGAATAAATTATATTCAATTATAAAAATCACAAATACCAATAAATTATATTCAATTATAAAAATCACAAATACCACAACGGTAATAATTATTATTGTTTCATTTAATACATATATGCATAAACTCACGGAAATGGATCCTCTAATGTGAAAAAAAAACATGACATGGTCATGTGAGAAGATCACAACCATACAAAGGTAAATCAACGATTATAATTTTGTAACTACGTATTTTAATATATTTTCTCTCTCCTCCTTTATTACCATTGTTCTACCTTTGTATGGTTATGATTTTCCACATGACATGGTCATGTGACTTTTCACATTAGACAATCCCGATCCATAAACTCACAGATTCATGCATTAAATTATTGAATGATATTTAACAATGCATGGGACAACTGTAACAGTTATGAGATTTAATCATGGGGAATGATATTGTGACAACCAAGTTGAGTTACTACCAAGTGACTACCAATTAATCTCACCGTTAGATCGATTATGTTGATCCAACGGTTATATTTATTTCCATCTTTGTATGGTTATGATTTCCCATATTTAAAGTGAAAGCATTAAATATGAGAAATCATAACCATACAAAGGTGGAAATAAATATAAAGTATTAAATTTGGAAAATTATGACCATACAAAGATGAAAATAAATATAACCATTGGATCAAGATAATCGATCTAACGGTGAGATTAATTGGTAGTCACTTGGTAGTAACACAACTTGGTTGTCACAATATCTTTCTCTTTTAATCATATATAAAATAATTGTAACTGTTATTTGCATATCATCAATTACTCTTTATTTGCATTCAATTAAAAGAATACTGCTGAATAGATAGAAATAAAATATATTATACACAAAATAAAACGGTTAAACTCATAACCTTTCATTTGAATGCATTAATTGCTCCAATGATTTCTCATTCATTCCAAAAATAAAATTAAATTTGATTGATGGAAAATGATTTGTAATTTGCTTTCCTTTAACACAAAATTAATATAAAAAGAAAAATTAATTACACATATTCTAATGCACAAATAAAATTGTCATCTTCAGAATAGGTTTTTATTTTTATTTTTATTTATTTAATTACTTTTTTTATGCCATACAAGATAAGCATGCATTCATGAAAATATCACAAAAATTTGTTGATCAAAATAAGACATTTGGATACTAATTTCCTGAAGCGAACATTAACATAAAAAAAATGGTTTCAAAACGTGGTCCACAATTTGAGTTCCCAAGAATTAGGGAACTGCAAATTGCCAAATAATTAATGAAAAATATCTCACTAAGTTTTCTTTTGTTTATCAACTAATTTACAAAGTAAATGCTAAATCTAATAATGGTATATATATATATATATATATATATATGGAAAAACATTTCTGCTTGAAATAAATTTATCTCCGGTCACTCCAAAATTACGTCGTTTTGATTATTTATTTCGTTATATTTTTTTTTTGATAACATATTTCGTTATATTTATTGATTTACCTTTGAATGGTTATGATTCCCTTTTTCTCTCTCTTCCTTTATCACCGTTGGTCCATCTTTGTACGGTTATAATTTAGTAGCTGGAGATAATACTATCTCCGGCAGCTTAAGAAATGATAAGCCTATATATATATATATATATATATATATATATATATATATATATATAAGCATGATCCTTCGACATCAGTGTCAAATTTAAAATTTAACACTTCATCTGATAGCCGTTAGATAAAAAAAAAATCAATGACTCTGATTTGTAAGCATGTGATACCATTGATCTTTTTTTATCTAATGGCTCTCAGATGATGTGTCAAATTTTTAAATTTGACACCGATGTCAAAGGATCCTCTATATATATATATATATATATATATATATATATATATATATATAATAATGAATTCACGAGTACGAGACATTACTGCAATTTATTTTCATAGTATTATGTAATTTTTTTTTTTTGTAAATAGTATTATGTAAATTTGTCGATCATATAATCCTATAAAATGCAATCTGAAGGTCAACATACAAGCAGTAATAGGACAATAAAAAACTAGAAGAACTATTATATCACGTAGAGTCTATCGTGCTCTGATAGCGTATTGTAAAATAATAAAAAATTAGAAGAATTATAGAGATAGAAATAGAAGAAAGAAAAGAGCACAGATAATTTTTTCCATTCTATTATCATTCTCACTATACAAGATCTATATGTGATCTCTGTTATAGATCCTCTACCATAATGCATAATAAGTTACAATAACATAAATAATAACATTGAATTATCTTAATTACATATTAAAAATTATAAAGGTTACATATTGTTTGTTTGGGAGTTATCAACGTCGACGATATTAAATATTATAACTCTGTTTCGATTACAAGGAACTGTTTTATAAACATTAATTGACGTGTCACGTGTGTCAATTATGCTTGCAGGGCTCCCAACGTCTCCAACCGCATAAGGAGAAGCAATGTTGTTTCCGATAGGGTGGGCAATGTTGCGGATCAGTCCAATAAGAAGAAACCCAATCAAATTAAAAGAAGGCCAACTTACTTGGAGAAGTAAAAGAAGGGTGATAACTGGGCCGGTCCAAGGAAGAAGGAGCCCATTATTAAATTCCTTTGTTATTACCAATGTAATTACGTAATTAGGAGTAATTAGGAATATGAACTCTTTTTTTTATGAGTTTCGATTTTCTCATGTCATAGGAATTTTTTTTTCCATATTGTAGACACATCTTGTGTAGGGCTCACATCTATTAAAAATTAAAAAAGTAAAAAAAATATTGCACGAAAATCGAAATGTCACTAATAAGAGAAAACAACTCTTCTACGACATAGAAAAATGTTTTCCCTTCTTTTATATAGTGAAAGGTCGAAGTTTCAAAAAAAATCTACTCTCTCTCTCAAATCTCCTGTAACTCTAAAATAATGCTCTTTTGAGATATGTAAAAAAATAAAGGATATTTTAAAAAAGGGAAAACTTCATTTTCACACATTGTGGTTTTGTGATATATCATTTGACCCTGTGATTTTAAACTTATCACTTAGACTTATTGTGCTTAAATAATTTATCATTTAACCACATGTGACTTCAAATTTTCACTTAGACCCCTTATGGTTACAAATATTTTCATTTAGACCATTTGTGGTTACAAAAATAAAATTTTGAAAATAAATACTTAAAATAAATTTTTCCTTTTTTTTTTTTAGAACACCTCTTTTTTATTTTATATACTCACCCAGGGAATTTAAGGTTTAAAAAATAAATATACAAAATAAAAAATCACTTATTCTTATCAAGAAAATAAATTCAAATTAAATATTATTTTATTTACTATTTTATCTATTTTTACCCGATATTGTTATAACATTATTTAAGTTGATAAGACATATTTAATTTATCTTAAATAATATTTTTAATTTCAAATATATTTTTAAAATAAAAAAAATTAAGATAATTTATAAATTAATTTCAGAATAAATAACTTGAAATATTTTTTAAAGTCTAAATGCATTAGATGATGATATAAAATAAAAAAGAGAGAAAATTTATTTTATTTATTTTATTTTTTAGCCACAAGAGGTCTAAGTGAAAAATTTTGTAATCACAAGGGTCTAAGTGAAAATTTGAAACCACTGGGAGTTAAATGATAAATTATTTCAACACAATGGGTCCAAGTGATAAGTTTAAAACCACGGGAGATCAAATGATAACTCACAAAACCACTATGGGTGAAAATGAATTTTTCCCTTTAAAAAATTTACTTTATTCTAATAATATAAAAATCTTAAAATATCTTCTATTTTCTTTTTTTAAACCCCTAATCATATTCCCCCCCCCCCCCCCCCCCATATACAATTTATTTTAATTCTTTCTATTAATTGCAAGATTTATTATTTT
This sequence comes from Gastrolobium bilobum, assembly GCF_033153095.1. NCBI lineage: Eukaryota > Viridiplantae > Streptophyta > Magnoliopsida > Fabales > Fabaceae > Gastrolobium > Gastrolobium bilobum. The sequence goes on from NW_026898430.1 coordinate 469,039, forward strand.
AACTTGCTCACATACTTTCATTAAATTTTTCGCTCGCTTCAATTGTTCAAATTTGTTGAGTGGTTAAATATATAAGCTTCACATATACAACCTTTTTAAATTTTTTTTTTAATTGCAAGAGTTATTATTTTAAATTGGCTCACCCACTTTCACTAAATTTTTCGCTAGCTTCTATTGTTCAAATTTAGTTGAGTGCTTCAAAAATATGAATTTCATCTTAATATATAGCTTAAGTTTATAATGACAATAATTAATCAATGCTTCTTTAAACAAGTGCTCAGGAATTAAATATGTAGCACTCACATTTGTAATAGTTAAGAATGTGCATAATTCTTATGCAAAATAAAAATAAAAATAATTGTGCATAATTATGTTCCCAAATATATATATATATATATATATATATATATAGAGGTAAAATCATTTCTATAGCCGCTTTATGTACAATAATGATAGGTGAATAGTTATGATTCTTCACATTTAATGCTTTTATCTTTTGTATGATTCTGATTTTTCATATTTAATGCTTTCACGTATATATATATATATATATAGGTAAAATCATTTCTATAGCCGCTTTATGTACAATAATGATAGGTGAATAGTTATGATTCTTCACATTTAATGCTTTTATCTTTTGTATGATTCTGATTTTTCATATTTAATGCTTTCACGTATGTATATATATATATATATATATATATATATATATATATATATATATATATATATATATATATATATATATATATATATATATATATATATGAGAAAAGTGTTTGTCATTTTAAATGACAGAAAGTTATGTCATTTTAAGAGAGATACAGACACAGAAAATTTGAATTTTAAATTAAAAAAAGCCACTCATTTTCTCTCTCCCATGATTTCTATTTTTTTGTGTCTATCTCTCTCCTAAAATAACATAACTTATGTCATTTAAAATGACAAACACCAAACCCTATATATATATATATATATATATATATATATATATACATATATATATATATATATATATATATATATGGGGAGGGATCTTTTGACTCTAGAGTAAGACTTATAACTCTTACTCTCTATCTCAACCGTTGATTTCCGTCCATCTAACAGTTATTATTTATTTGAAATAATTAATTAATTAATTGTTATAGATAACCGTTGGATGGACGGAAATCAACGGTTGAGATGAGGAGTAAAAATTGTAAGTCTTACTTTAGAGTCAAAAGATCCCTCCCCTATATATATATATATATATATATATATATATATATATATATATGATCAATTCGAAGCTGGTTTTGGTCCATCCAGATGGAGTAAAGTACAACGATTCCCAACTAACATATACCAATTGATGAAATGGACGTGTACAGTTTTCTACCTGATTCATGACATGGAACACATTAAGAATATGGAAATTGTGGCTTTTAGTTTGTAACATGGAAATTGTGGCAATTGGTTGTTAGAAACCTAATATATTATAAACTTTTTTGTTTATAAATTATACTATGTCTGTCTTATCGGTTATATTTCAATCGGGAGTATATGAGCGGTCAGACTTAGTGTAATTTGTAAAAGAAAATTGTAAAAAAATCCTTCCTCATATATATATATATATATATATATATATATATATATATGGGATAAGTTATTCTACCTACTTTTTTTCTTCCTACCTTTGTTCAGTTTCTGCTTACCTTTGTCTACCACTTTAAAAGACTATTAGATTAGAATTTTAATTAACATTTATCTTTCTCTCTTCTCTTTAGATTCTGATCTAATGGTGTTGGAGAGTGGTAAATAAAGGTAGACAGATAAAAAATAGGTAGAATAAACTATCCCTATATATATATATATATATATATATATATATATATATATATATATATATATATATAAATTTTTTGCAACAGAAATAATTAGAAATTATATTTGAAAAAATCGGTTTATTTTTTTTATTACAGAAAATGAACCGATATTCTTCAATAAATGAACACTTTTTGTTTAGTGAAAAAAAAAAGGTAGACAGTTGCCAAATCGAAGGAGAACCAAATTACAAATGAACTTTGTCAATTTACCACTCACCATAACCATGTATGAGATTAATTTTCAAAAGGTGGTTATTTTGCGGTATATTAGGTTTCTAACAACCAATTGCCACAATTTCCCTACACAAACTAAAAGTTACAGTATGTATATTTAAGGGGCTATATTCTTAATGTGTTCCATGTCATGAATCAGGTAGAAAACTGTACACGTCCATTTCATCAATTGGTATATGTTAGTTGAGAATCGTTGTACTTTACTCCATCTGGATGGACCAAAACCAGCTTCTGAATTGATCACTTAGTGCATTAGAAAGGAAAAGAAAATAGACATCATCCCAGAAACTTAACTAGCTTAGCTTCAAAAGTTGTCCTGGTTGATGGATAACTACTTTTATGTAATTCAACAACAACAACTACTTTATGTAATATACAAGAAAAATAACAAAATTTGTGAACAGTTTTTTAGTTTTCCCTCTTTATTTTGAGTTATTTGTACTTTCTAACATAGACCTTACATCTTAATTATTCCTTCAACCAACTAATTAACAGGGACATTGCAGCAAAGAGTAACTCTTTATAAGGATGCCCTTGTTGCTCAATCTTGCATTGCATTCAAGAGAGTTACTAGCAGCATCTGTGTTGAGAATAACCATAGAGAACTCAAAGGGGTGGCCATGGCAGCTATGGGGATTCGAATCATACTATTTCTAGCAGCATGCTTGCTTCCACTATATGTTGAAGCCATGGTTCGCCACTACAAGTTCAATGTAGGTGCATTATTTGCTTTTTATTACTTTATTCATGCAAAGCTTATATATGCAATGAAGTTTGCTAAATTTACATTGGAAAATAAGTGGTGAAAGAGGAAATGAAATGAAATCAAAATGAACATAGTATACATTTTATTTTATTATTTCATTGCATCTCTCTCTTGAATCTAGACATTTTTTAAGATACATCTGTCTTACCATTCATTCAGTGCGATGAGCCAATAAAAAGTGGAGAGATGAGGTATAAGTTGTACGGAAAAAAGAAAGAAAAAATTATTCATATGTCATTTTTTGAATAGAAGGTGCACCTACGACGGGTGCACCGAAGGATGCACCGAAAATGTTCTCGTGAATCTAATTGTTTCTTTAAAAAGGGTGCATTCGTAAATTTCATTCTCTCTAGCTCCCTTGTTTTTCATGTCCTGAAATTTTAAAATAATGAAGCACGACATGTTTTAACAATGAAAAAGCTCAAGCCTTCAAATGCAAGAGTATGCCATAGCATTATCTTTTTGAATTTTGAAGTCGGGTAAGTAGATTCTGACTAAATCTGGCTAGTATATATATGAAATGAGGTTCAGTAGCCTAAATTCAATATTTTTTGCAAGCCAGCTCTTAGTGCACCAAATGTTGAAGATGTAATAATGTGCAAGCTAAGGATTAGTATCATGAAATAACAACTAAGAATTGATCTTTAATAATCAATTACTGTTTGCATCAGTTATATATTTGTCTGCTACCGGCTAGAGGAGTTGTTCTTAATTTATTGAAGAATATAATTATATAACAGCTCTTGTGAGAAATTTTAATTAATTTGATCTTCCATGAGTTACAAATAATGTTTGTCCTTTTTTGTTATTGTTGTTATCTTAATTAAAATAAAAATTCATTTATAAAAAAGAAAAAATAATAATTAAAGACTTCTACTCAAACTTCTCATCTCATAATTCTTCTTGAGATTGACCCAATGAAAACTTAATTATCTTATGAATGTCCATCAAATGTGATAAATAGCTAGCCAAAAATGACCCCCAGCAAATATCCATGTCAATGATTGCATCTTTTGTTCTTACATTAACTTTCCCATAACCCAATCAAGGCCAGTTTCTGATTCATGAATTTCTCTGGACAAAAAGTTCGGTGACACAACTTTCTCTAGTTCCCAGGATTCTTCGATTGAAGTGAAAAACCCACAAAGAGACGAATTGTATATATAGGATTATTTTTTTCTCGTCAATAGACAATATATTAAAAATTCGATGATAGGTAGGTATATGATTTGACTTCAAGTAATTAAAAACCATTTACTATAATATTTATGTTTGATGCATATTTTGGTTAAAAAAATTCAGAAGTAGTACATTTTTCGTAGTTGACACAAGCAGGATGAATAAGCCACGAGAGCTTAACAATATATATATATATACAGACACACCAAACAGCAAGGTGGGTGTTGAATTGTTGAGCAAGGGAAGGCACTTAAATTCGGTAGACGTTGTAGTTACAATTTTATTTTTTAATTTTTTAAATATTTCAATTAGTTCATCATTTTGTCACTAATCCAATTTGTGATGGGTTCAAAGATTAAAGTTTTAATCCCTTCTAAAGGTGATACTAAGGAAAATCGAACACATGATCTCACTCCTACTTACTTAGTTTCGTATTATCAACTAATCTACCATCATTTGATGTACGTAGTTACACATTTTTCTTCTAGACAAGGTGACTATTATTAATTGGTTGAAGTTCTGTACAGGTGGTGCTGAAGAATGCCACAAGATTGTGTTCAAACAAGCCCATTGTCACCATAAATGGAAAGTTTCCAGGTCCTACCATCTATGCTAGGGAAGATGACGCTGTTCTTGTTAAGGTGGTCAACCATGTCAAATACAATGTTAGCATCCACTGGTGAGTGTGCTAGAGTTTCTCATCATTCTAATCTCAAATTTTTTTCTTATTTTTCTTTTTCGTAAAAATTATTAATGAATTAAAATTGAATAGGCATGGGGTTAGACAACTGCGAACGGGCTGGGCCGATGGGCCAGCATACATAACCCAATGTCCAATTCAACCGGGCCAGGTTTATATGTACAACTTCACCCTTACAGGCCAGAGAGGCACACTTTGGTGGCATGCACATATCCTCTGGCTTAGGGCCACTGTCCATGGTGCATTGGTCATCTTGCCTAAGCTTGGAGTTCCTTACCCTTTTCCCAAACCCCGTATGGAACAAGTTATCATATTGAGTAAGTTCTAGTTCAACTACCTTTTTCTTATGATATTAAATATTTTACTCTTTTGGTTGTATGGTCATAAATTAGAGAAAAAAAGGGCTATAATAAATGTTTTCCTTTGAACCTTAATTAGTCAAATAATAATATTTCAATTTGGTTCAGGTGAATGGTGGAAATCAGATACTGAGGCTATAATAAATGAAGCTTTGAAATCTGGGTTGGCCCCTAATGTCTCAGATGCCCACACAATCAATGGTCACCCAGGACCTGTTCAAGGTTGTGCTTCACAAGGTGAACCCAAGAACTAAGCTTTATAACTTTTAATGTAATTAGACTAAGCCAATGTGACTCAAATCTTGAAATTAACAAGTTGTACTTGGTAATTAAAAATTAAAATTAAAATAAAATGGAAAAGTTTAGTTTTCAATTAATAACTCCAAACATGAAACTAATTAGTATTTTTCAAGTTCAGGAGGATTCACATTCAAAGTTCAATCAGGAAACACCTACTTGCTAAGAATCATAAACGCTGCACTCAATGAAGAGCTCTTCTTTAAGATTGCTAACCATAAACTCATTGTTGTTGAGGTTGATGCCACCTACACAAAACCTTTCAAAACTGATACCATTGTTATAGCACCTGGCCAAACCACAAATGTGCTTCTAACAACTGAACATGCAACTGGCAAATACTTGGTTGCAGCATCTCCTTTCATGGATGCTCCTATTGCAGTTGACAACAACACTGCCACTGCCACTTTACACTATTCAGGCACCCTTGGTTCCACTATCACCACCCCCACTTCAGTGCCTCCTAAAAATGCTACTTTACTTGCTACTAGTTTTACAAACTCCCTTAGAAGCTTAAACTCCAAAAAGTACCCTGCAAGAGTCCCATTAAAGATTGACCATAACTTGCTCTTCACTGTTAGTCTTGGTATCAACCCTTGTGCTACTTGTGTGAATGGAAGTCGGGTAGTAGCAGATATCAACAATGTCACCTTTGTGATGCCTAAAATTTCTCTTCTTCAAGCACATTTCTTCAACATTAAGGGAGTTTTCACATATGATTTTCCTGGAAATCCTCCTATAGTCTATAACTTCACAGGGACACAACCACCAAATTTCATGACCATGAGAGGGACAAGACTCTATAGACTTGCTTACAACTCTACAGTTCAATTAGTCTTGCAAGATACTGGAATGATAGCACCTGAGAACCATCCTATTCATCTTCATGGCTTCAATTTCTTTGTAGTTGGTAAGGGACAAGGGAATTTCAATCCCATAAATGACACCAAAAAATTTAACCTTGTTGATCCTGTGGAGAGAAATACAATTGGTGTCCCAGCTGGGGGATGGACTGCTATTAGATTCAGGGCTGATAATCCAGGTAAAGCTACCAATTCAATGTATTCGAGGTTTAAAAATCTTATGCTAAAACATTGTACAAAGATAAAATGATTTGGAAGTCACATTTTTTTCTTTTTATGTATATAATGATATATGGTATTCTGTTTTGTTAGGGGTATGGTTTATGCATTGCCATTTGGAAATTCATACAACATGGGGACTGAAGATGGCATTTGTTGTGGACAATGGTAAAGGACCAAATGAATCTCTATTACCACCTCCAAGTGACCTCCCTAGGTGTTGAGAAAAGTATTAATTAATATTCTATGCTCATGAGGAAAGGGCAATCACAAGGAGAACTATATATGGCAAAGGGAAGAACAATGAAGGTTAATAACGAGATTTTCTTAAAGTAAAAAAAGGAGAAGATGCTCAGAGCAGAATAAGAAGAATTGACATGTATTCATATATTTTTTTCCCATTTCATTTCATCATTTTTTGCATTGTTTGTACTCTCATCTTTCTCTTTCTTGAATGATGTTTTTGGCTCCATGTAGTTATGCATACGATGCTAATCAAAATTTAAAGGATTATTAATATGCCTTTTCAAAATAGGTTAACACCCCCGAGCCAGCCTGCAAAGTATTATATTTGGCCCTAACCAATGTTGTTAAAATCGAGATCTTAAGTAAAATCGGAAGGGGATTAAAAAATCGTAAAAAATGTGAAAGTGTTTGGAATATTAGTAAAATCGTTTTGATGAAAAAAGAAATCATAAAAACGTAAAATTATAGTGATAAATCGAGATTTTAACAACAATGGCCCTAACACATTAGGGTCTTTTGTGGTAGAGCCTTTTTTAGCCCTAACCCTCAAAAGCTTTTAATTTAGTGGGCTGGGTTAGGGTAGCGCCGTGGGTCAAACTTTTCTTTTATCAAAATTTTTATTATTTAAAAAACTAAAAATTATATAAATTCAAATATTTATAAATATAAGTAAAATTTATTGTGAATTTGATGGAGAATATAAGAGAAAGTGAAATATGAAAGAAAGGAAAATGAAGCGTAGAAAAAAATAAAAGAAAGAATAAAATAAGAATAAATATGTGCAAAGAGTCTTATATAAGGACATATCTTATATGCATTTTTAAACATGGAAGTCATGAAAAAACAAAGAGTCACATGTTATGAACCATGTGAAAGTTCATTGATAAACTTTTAGTTTATCTTATGTTATGGACTAAATTTATATGTATTATCAAGTTAAATAAGTGAAAAAATAAGGTTTTGATATAAAAACATAAACTTTATGAATTATGGATTAAATAATATATATTTGCTTATTTTAAAGGAATTTGATGTTAAATAGAAGCAAATATGAAGCATGGAGATTGAAGGATCAAGAACTTGAAGATTGAAGATCTCAAGTTAAGAAAATAAAGAAAATTCTGTTTCTTGAAGAGAAGGCTTAAGCTTTCATTTCGGAGCTTAAGCCCCCAAAAATTCAAAAGAAGCCAAAAGCCATTGCCAAAGAGCGCTTAAGCCCCCAACTCAAGGCTTAAGCGCGAATCAAGAATGAAGTTCAAATTCGAAGTGGGCGCTTAAGGGCGCCACGTAAAATTTCATATATAATCAGGGAGGCTTAAATATAACACTTCGTATTTTTAAAACATATAATTATATATTAAATATGGATTAAGGGGTAGGATTAGTGAAGATTCTGAAATTAGGGTCAAAATACATAAGAAGGGTAAAATAGTAAGTTGCTAAACACGTAACCCTAGGAAAGTAAAATAGAGTAGAAGGTCTCAAATGGGGAAACTAATCCTGGAAATGGATTCAGAATGAAAAATTGAGTGGTTAGCCAAGTTTCTGGAAATTTGATGAATAGTGTTTTTACCGGGTAAAAATATCGCGGTACAGTTGCACCGTAAAGCGTGTCAAATGAATTTTGAGCTCTAGGCTTGGATATAAGTTATAAATGGTACATAGGACTAGAAAATATGATTTCTGGTGAAAATTGATGAAAATTAGAGTGTTTGGGGAAGCGTGCCCACAACGCGCATAACAGCTTAAAACTGTTATTTCTCTGAACGACCGGAAAACTTCGGATTCATCTGATCAATAACAATTAGAGGACAATGGTTAATGTTAAAAATTAGAGTTTCTAAATAGTTTAGAAAATTATGGACGTTTAGTGGAATAGGCGGGAGATTTGAATTAGTTTGAAACGTGTGAGGTGGCGGTGGGACCCACCCTACTTAAGTGGACTTAGGCCACATAGGACAACACAAAAATCAGCATCTTTTCTCTCCTCCTTCCTCTCAAACCCGCGGCTTCCTCCATGGATGAAAGAAACTGACCTTGAAGGTCGAGGCATGTGAGAGGGAAAAACAAAATTTTTCGAGCAAAATAACACATACCATATCAAGAAACATTCTTTAGGGCATGGATGTTACCTTGTTTGCTTTCCAAAACTTGAGGATGATCAAGATAAGGCTTGAAGATGCAAGCCCTCTAATGTTGATCCACACCACCCTTTGTCAAGACGAAAGAACTCTTCTTCAAGGCCACCAACGAAAACACCAATGGAGGCAAGCTATGCGCCCAATGTGTGAAGGAGGAAGCTAGGTCAAGGTGTTTAGAAGAGTGAATATTCAGCAAGAACAGACACAAAAGTGACGCATGGATTTACTTTGAAAAAGGCTAGGTTATTTCAAAACTCTCTTAAGAAAAACCTGACAAAAGGAACCCACAAGGAGATGAGAGAATGAATTAATTAAAATCAGATTTTCTTCACTCAAATAAGGCCCTATGTAGCGCACACTAGGGGCGATGAGTGGAGTTGTTGTAAAATTCAAATCTTGTCAACAACCTCCTCTCACATCCTCATGATATCAAGTGAATATCTCAACAAGAATCTGACTCAACAACCATCATATGGCCAACCATATGGTGCGCCCCACTTGGCCTCATAACAGTCCAGATACGTTGAGCAGTTGCATTCAAACTTGAACCAACTGTCTCACTCATTCTCTCAACAAACCAAATCTGACTGGAGCTCATTTGGTTGATCCTATGACCATCATCAGATACCAAAATCAGCGCCCCATATCCTCACTAGAAGATTCTCAAAGATCTCCTCTTGATATTTGGGATTTGTTCCAACAAGATCTTATCTTATCCTTTTGTTATGAAACAACTTTTCATAGCCAATTCAAATTCGAATTCAAACATTTGAATTCAAACGTTCAAATATTTAAATTTTAAATTCAAATTCAAATTCAAATTCCAAATTCAAATTCAAATTTCAAATTCAAAATTCAAATTCAAAATTCAAATTCAAAATTCAAAATTCAAATTTCAAATTTCAAATTCAAAATTCAAAATTCGAATTTCAAAATTTAAATTCAAAATTCAAAATTCAAAATTCAAAATTCAAATTCAAAATTTAAACATTTGATAATTAATTTAACTAATTAAATTAATTAGTAATGTCTTGGACCATCCAAGCCCATTAACTAACCATGCGCTCTTTTTTCCTTTTTTGGTGGGCTTCCAAACTTCTTCTTGGGCTAACAACCATTATTAGGCCCAATACCTTTAATACTATATTGTCATGACAATAAGGTGTTAGTGTGTGACCCATTAGGCCCAACATAGCCACTGGCATAAATGAGCTTGGGCCCAATAAGCCCACAACTCATCTAATGACAACACAGAGCACTAGCAATGCTTTGTTGCCCCAGAGCTAGTTAGGTTAATGACATAATCATCCTATTACACATATTTTGTTGTCGTATGTATTTCCTTTCGTCTCGGTTATCTTCCCATAAAACCTAGGGTAAGGAAACGTATCAACCCTTGCGATTTAGGGTAAGCTTTATTCGAAATAGGAAATCTTCAATTTACTGACTCTAAAGGCAGATCATCTCATGATCTCTTATACTATGCATAGATTCCCGAGTCCCTATAAATGTCATCCCAATTTCTTCGGTTTACAGATAACCTAATCTCTCAGAGAGATTTGACGAATTCCTTCAGCTTATCACCCCCTAGCCCTGTGCTCTTTCAGGACAAGCCCAACAGTATACCTATGAGTCTCCATGTTTCAGGCAGACGAGGTATCCAGTCAAAGCATGCCTTCTAGAACACAATCTATGCAATAACTTCTGGTCTAAGGAAAGACATACCCAAATATAAAGAGACTACTCTAATGATACTCTCTGTGAGATTTCCTCATAGAGTTTCTTTGTAGGTCTGTTCAGTGCGAGCTATACCCTTATAGGTTCACCCACGACTTTAGCTAAGACATCTCCATATCTGTAGCTCATGAGGTCTTTACCTTGCATCCGAATACAAGTAGATAAGTCGTGCTAGTCTTACCCGAGATCACTGATCCTCATTCTCAGTGTCTCTAGACTAGGAACATAAAATTAGGAATAAACATCTAGTATCCTTGAATCCTCATGATCGTGATCTCATCACAGATACTCAAGAGATACATATTTTATTCCAAGGGGTTTATCCAGTTACTCATTTATAATATTAACAGTAATATCGAGACAAAATATGAAACAGGATAAAGAATGCTTTTATTTATCTGCGAATACAAAGGTCCACTTATGTCCTAATCTAATCAAAAGATTGTCTCTAGGACATCCATATACTAACAATGGATGGGCAAAGTTTGGTTTGAAAATTGTTTCAACCAAAACATCATCAAATCCTTTCCAAAAGCCAAAGTGTTGCACATCAAAGTTTAAGTAAATCACCATCCAAACACAACCCACCTATTGGTTGCTCTTGAAACTCACTCATTTGGGAGAAAACCCCCATCTAAACCCGCTGCCAAAGTGAGTAGATTGGTGTCCTTGGGTTGTTTGTTCAAGCCATTGCTTGGATATCACTTGGAGGAGTCATAGACCTTGCTTGTGGGTAAGTTTCAACACATTTCATTGGTTGAATCATGGATTTGAATTTTGGTGACCTAGAGCTATTTTGCATGAATTGATGTAGTTAGAGAGCTCAAATTGAAATTGTGTATTAGATAAAAGTGGCTTAGAATGATGTTTTAGAGTGATAGAAACCATAAAAATTGTTGAGAAATTATTTGTTAACTTAGGCAATTATGATGATGATGTTCATGACTTTGTGAAATGGCTTGGTTGTAGGATTGTGTAATTGAGTTGTGGAGTATTGGTATGAGTTAATTATAGGATTGTATGGTGTGTGGAAATGTTGAATTGGATTGGAAAACCCTTGGTATGCATGCCCCTAGAATTCGGCCAATGTAGGGTATGTATGGCTTGATGATGTAAAAATTATATAATTGATGTTGTGTGGTTGTGAATGGTGTTTCAATGAGTTGTATGTTGGTGTGGTGAAATGGAATTGGAAGGAAAAATATTGATGATGTGTGTGAGTATGATTCAGCCATTTGAGGAAAAATTAGGAAGGATGGTGCTAGGTTGATGTTAAATTGAATTTAGGACTTGAATTAGTGTTGTGGTAAGCTTGTGAAGGCATAGGAACCTTGAAATAAAAAATTATAAAATGGTTTAGTAATTTTGGCCATATTGGCCGAATCTATGCATTGTGGGGGGTTATTTTTTGAGCTTGTGACCTTGTTTAATTGCACCTTGTATTGATGATCCTTGTGCGATCATTGTAGGTTGCCTCCCACAGACGTAAACTTGGAGCTTTGAGCTTGGTGGGTTGCGTTTGGTCCTTGACCAAAGGGACTTTGGCATTTCTTGTGAACCAAGCTCGGTGGTGCTGTGGATTGCAGTTATCATGTGAAGGGAGATTAATCAGGTAATCCCTTGATACTGGGGTTTAATCCTCGTGTGTGCTTCACCAAGCCCCTTGAGGGTAGTGGTTGGAGGTGTATGTTGGTAGTATGGTATAACATGTTCATGCATTATTGTATGTTTAGTGGTACATAGGATATACCGTGTCTCTGGCCAGTAGACTGTTGCCTTCGGGCGTTACGGACTTTCACTGGATAGGTCTCTATAAGGGAGTTCTAGTTGACCTGGGGTCATGGTGTGTCATCCGTTGAGGAGCACACTAGAAAAATCTCGGGTGTATATGGATGGAGGGTGCCTTGGTTGATGTTCTGGGAACACTTCCTTGGATTGGAACCCGTAGGCTATATGCCGAGGCCAATAGGCCGGATGTTGTGTGGTATTGGCATCGACCATTGCAGCTTCATCGTATTCCTACTTCACTAAATCCCTTGCTTTATCCCGTTTTGAATGTTGTAGTATATTATTGATATACATCTGAGTAAGCCATTGAGCGGAGTAATCTCCAGAGCCTCTGGGTTACTGAGATATATCCGTATATCTTACCCCATTTTGGGGACTTTATTTCAGGTAGTGGCAGTGGCACCGGAGCGGCGGCAAGAGGCCCGTGAGATGAGCATGAGAGCTTGAGTCTATTTTACATTTTGTGGTCATTGGACCTAGACTAGACTTAAGACATGAACATTGTATGTGATCTAGGATTCATATTGCCATCTTTGTTCATGTTGCATTTTGTCTAAGTTTATTTGATGATTTACCTTATTTATTTTGGAGGTTATTATGTTGTATATTGTTATGCTTTATTTGAGGTTATTGTAATATTTATAATGAAGCCTTGTAATTTGTAATATTGAGACCTTGTGTAATATTGAAGCATGCTATATGATGAAAGGGCAATAGGCCTATTCTAGGATATCATTTATGTTTTATGTCGAAAGAATGCATGCAAAGGAATTAATGTGATTGAAATAGTTTAAGATTTGATAATGTAATTGATTAGTTGTAAAGTAAGCTATTTGATGTAAATTGTGAAGGGTTGTAAGAGCACCAATGCATTGATGGTCCTTGAGTGCCATACATGTTTATTAGGTACCATTTGAGGATAGATAACACACTTTGAAAAGTAGGATATGTTGGAAAAACAAAGGAGACTCTGGCAAAATTTATATAAAATGGCAGATTTTGAGTGAACTTTGGGGGAGCATATCTCCCTCCACAAAAGTCTGATAGAGAATTTCCATACACCATTGTAAAGCTTGAGATATCAACTACCTTGTATCAAAATTTGAGAACCATAGCAATAGAACTCTGCCCTGTAGAAGCCGTGGAACGCAAACTGCCCAAAATACCTTGCACTTGGGGGCTGTCACTATCTGTTTTTGGGAAAATTATTCTCGCCTCAATTCTTGGTTAAATTAGGTGCATGATATGTAAAGTTGAAGCTTAAGGTGTCTAAGTTACTGTAAACAAATTTGAGATCCATTGGTGGAGTTTTTTGTCCGGAATCTTGCAAAGAGTGAGGGCTGTTTAGAGCCCTATTTGAGGTTGGCTGGCAGATTTGCTTGTCCAACTTCAAACGGTGATATCCGGAGCACACGTGAACTTTATGGAGTGTGTGATAGCTTGTTGAAAATATAATTAAGTCTAGAATACCATACTAAAAGTTGGGAGGCTCACAACACGCGGATTTTCCGCAGTAATTAAAATACTGAACCATGTTCGGATAGGTAAAAACTATAAAAGAAAGATTTATGCTAAGTGGGTTTATGGGATCCCCTTAGTGACTTTAGAGAAGTATTATAAGATATTTAGGCATTTGTTTTAATTATTCCGCAATTAGTTTTCAGTTACGGTCACAACTTTTATTCATTACGCTTTATTATTGTTTTAAATGCTTACGTAATGAAAAGGAAAAAGTTTACTCGCATTTTTATAAATGAATTGTTGTGATTGTAACTGCGCCTAATATCATAATCAATGTTAACAATACCAGTGTACAACGGGCTGTTACATTAAACGCCCAACAGTGCGCTTAAGCGCCTCGAAAGACCTAACTTAAGCCCACTTGAAGTATCCATCTAGGGCACGGGTTCTTTGCAGATAAAAATGCAATTTGGGGTAGAATTAGTGACTTTTTGATATCTTCTGATCATTCTTGGCCATTGGAGGCAGCGGGGAACGCGGAGAATTCATCAGTTCATGTTCATGAGAAGCAGAGACGGATCGGAATCAAGTCTGCACTGGAGTTATTGAAGAATTCTCATTCTAATATGGAATTTGGGGGAGCTTTCTTAATTCTTTTCTTTCTTGATTTTGCCATGTCCGGATAAGTCTTTTAAGTAGTTAGGGTTAGATGGAACTCAATTAATCTGTTATGTCATGAATAATTCTTGATGTTAATTTTCCTTTTTATCATGAATGAAATTATCTTTTATTAATGCTTTCTATGAGTTTGAATGTTATAGATTGGTCCTAGGTAATTGTATGACAATAAGAATGTTGGTGAATGATCCGTATCTGACAATTTCATCGTAATCCTTATGATTCTAGGGATAGACATAGGGTTTTGCGCAATCTCATGATTCTTAAACTTAACACTTATTTTCTTGGGGAATAACCGGGGAACTAGGGTCCTTGCAAGATTGTAAAGACTTAGGGTGTCAAGGGTTTGAATCCTAATTACATTAGAAAGAATTGATTAGATTGATATTAAGGATAATTAACTTAAAGAAGGAACTCAAACGTAATAGGGAGGTTGAGGGAAATCAAAATCCTAGCTACGTTTATTTTCTATTAAGTAAATTTAAATCTTTAAATTCTTGTTCTTATTCTTGTTATTAATTAGTTTTAATATTTTAAATTCGAATCAAATCTCGATACAAATACAATTTCGATTGTCCAACTTAAGTTGAAATAGTGAATTAGTGCTTGATTTATAATCCTCGTGGGAACAATCTCTTACTTAAACATTATATTACTTGTACGACTGGCGCACTTGCTGTGAGCGCAACAAGTTTTTGACGCCGTTGCCAGGGATTATTACTTCAACATTAATAGTAACTATAGATTCTTTAGATTGGACCTTATTTTCTGTTATTTAATTTCAGTTCTTATTTTATTAATCTATTTTCTGGTTTATGCGATGTATCATTGACACTAATTCCTTGCATTTCGATCCGGAGATAGAGAAAACAGCAAAAAGAAACAGAAAGATCGTCAAAGAAAGAAAACAACAAGAAAAAGAAGCATCAAGCTCAGTGATAAGAGAGGAAGAAACAATGGCAAATAACAACAACAATCCGCCACATGAGCTGATGGATGCATTCCTCATTCTAAGCATGCCAAGGAACACCTCAAGCATCATCAGACCAAATGTTGCTGCAAATAATTTTGAAATCAAGCCAGCTTTACTCTTTGTAGTTTAACAAAATCAATTTGCTGGTGATGACGAAGCAGACATCATCTTCATCTTGATAAATTTTTGCTAATTTGTGACACAGTGAAGATGAATGGGGTAGCAGATGGTGTCATCCGTATAATATTATTTCAATTTTCTTTGAAGGAGCAAGCACTTAAGTGGTTGTATCAACAACCTACTGGAAGCATTAATTCATTGGATGACTTAGCCGCTAAATTCTTGGCTAATTTCTTTCCTATGACCAAGTATAACCAGTTAGTAAATGAAATTTCAAATTTCACCCAACAGGAAGGGGAGTCACTTTGTTCTGCATTGAGAAGATTCAAAGATCTGCAAAAAAGATGTCCTCAGTATGAATTGCAACCTGGACCAAAGGTGCAGATATTTTTCAATGGAATAACACCTGCTTCTAGAATGGTCATTAATGCCGCTGCAGGAGGGTCATTGAGACAGAAAACTCCTACTCAAGCATTGGAGTTATTTGAATCTATGGCTTCTCTAGAGAATGAAAGTGTTCCGACAACACCAAAGAAAGGAATATATCGGCTGGAAAGCAATGATGCTATGTTGGCTACACAGAAGGCGATGTCTCAACAATTGTCATCCCTCACAACCATGTTTGAAAAGTTTTAAGCATCTGCAATCCAGACACAGCCACCTCCACCAGTTTGTAAATTTTGTGGAGGAGAGCATGAGAGCAGCAACTGTGGAGCTCTTGGAGGAACTGAAGCAGCACCTGTGAATGGAATCTGGCATGATCAGAGGAATTCAGGCAAATTTTAGAGGAATCAAAGCAGTTCATATGGTGATACTTATAATCCTAGGTGGAAAAATCACTTTGGGTTCAATTATAAATCAACTCAGTACCAGTTTAACCAACCTATTCCACCATAGCCACAACCTTCACAAGGTAGTCCTTCTGAATTGGAGAAAGCACTGATGCAACTTTCAAAGACGACTAATGATTACATCCAAGGTTCAGAGACTTTCAAAAATGAAAAAACTTCATTCATGTAAGAAACCTGAACAGTATTCAAGAATCAGGATGCTGCAATGAGAAATCAAGAAGCATCAATTAGAAATCTTGAAACTCAGATCGGGCAACTATCAAGGAAAATTTCTGAAAGAGTTCAAGGCACCTTTCCAAGTAATACTATTCCAAATCCTAAAGAACACTGCAAAGTCATTACAACTAGTAGCGAAATAGTAATTCAACCAGTGGAGAAGAAAAAAGAATGAGGAAAGGAAGAAAACTGAAGATGATGCTGACACCAATACTGATATTGGAGAAAAAGAAAAAAGAGGTTCCTAAAGAAGCTGCTGCAGAGAAAGTTGTTCCTGAAAAGAAGGAGTTCAAATGGGAGAAAAAGAAAGCTCAAGAAAATCAAGAAAAGCCATTGAAGCTCTCACCTTATGCAAGAATTCCATATCCACAGAGGCTCAGACAAGAAATTCAAAAGTAGCAGTAGTCCAGGTTCCTAGATATTTTCATGAAGCTGCAAATCAATATTCCATTTGCTGAAGCCTTGGAGAACATGTCAAATTATGCAAAGTTCATGAAAGACCTCTTATCAAGAAAGCGTAAGCTGAAAGAATGTAAGACAGTGACTTTGACGTAAAAATGCAGTGCTATAATTCAGAAGAAGTTACCTCCGGAGCTTAAAGAATCAGGAAGTTTTAGCATTTCCATAGAGATTGGCAACATTGATGTGGGAAAATCATTATGTGACTTGGGAGCTAGCATTAATCTAATGCCACTCTCCATATGCAAGGCTCTGGGAATTCACGAATTAAAGCCAACCAAAGTCTCATTACAGTTAGCTGAAAGATCTATCAGAAGGCCGGATAGAATATTTGAAGATGTCTTGGTGAAGATAGATAAATTCATCTTCCCTGCAGACTTTACTATATTAGACATGGAAGAAGATGCTGAAATTCCATTACTTCTGGGAAGACCTTTCTTAGCCACTGCAAGGGCTATCATTGATGTTGAGCAAGGTAAACTAATGTTACAGGTGAATGAAGAGACCGTGACAATTGATATCCTTGAATCCTTGAAGCATCCAACTGACGGATGAGATTGTTTTACAGTTGATGTGATTCATGATGCCATACTTGAAACAGTTGATGGAATACTCCAACCACTAATGGAATTGGAGTTATTAGAAGAAGAAATATTGCAAGATGCAACAGAAGCAATAGAGGAAGGACAAGTGGTTGAGAAGTTAGAAAAGAAAGTTGATGATGTTACTTAGGGAGCACCAAAGGTTGAATTGAAAGAGCTGCCTCCTACTTTGAAGTATGCATTTCTTGTAGAAAACAATACATATGTAGTAATCATCAATGTGAACTTGACAACCATTGAAGAAGAAAAATTATTAAAAGTGCTGAGAGAGCACAGAACAACTATTGGATGGTCTATTACAGACTTGAAGGGAATAAACCCATCCTTTTGCACTCATAAAATATTGATGGAGAACGATGTGAAGCCAGTCAAACAACCACACAGAAGACTTAATCCAACTATGAAAGAAGTTGTGAGAAAAGAAGTCGTGAAACCCCTAGATGCTGGCATGATCTATCCAATTTCTGACAGTGCATGGGTGAGTTCGGTGCAAACAGTTCCAAGGAAAGGTGGGATCGCGGTGGTGCATAACGAAAATAATGAATTGATTCCCACAAGAACAATTTTTGGCTGGAGAATGTGCATCGACTAGAGGAGACTCAAAGCCGCTACAAGAAAAGATCATTTCCCTCTACCATTCTTAGATCAAATGTTAGAGAGATTAGCAGGGCATGCATATTATTGTTTCCTAGACGGCTATTCCGGATATAATCAAATAGCAGTTGCTCCAGAAGATCAAGAGAACACAGCTTTCACCTGCCCCTACGGTGTCTTTGCTTACAGACGTATGCCCTTCGGGTTTTGCAATGCACTCGCCACATTTCAAAGGTGTATGCTGTCCATTTTTTCTGATATGATTGAAAATTTTATTGAAATATTTATGGATGATTTTTCTATTTTTGGTTCCTCTTTTGATTTATGCTTAACTAACTTAGCTTGTGTTTTACAGAGATGCCAAAAGAGTAACTTAGTACTCAACTGGGAAAAATGCCACTTTATGGTAAGAGATGACATAGTATTAGGCCATAAGATTTCTGAGAAAGGAATTGAAGTAGATATAACGAAGATTTCACTTATAGAGAAACTTCTCCCTCCCTCTAATGTCGTGGTGTGCGTAGTTTTCTTGGACATGCAGGTTTCTATCGGTGATTAATCAAGGATTTCTCAAAGATTTCTAAGCCTCTATGCAAGTTATTGGTCAAAGAAGAAGAGTTCAACTTTGACAATGACTATTTGTTTGCTTTTAATCTTTTAAAAGAGAAATTAACTACAGCACCTATTATCATATCACCGAATTTTGAATTGCCTTTTGAATTGATGTGTGATGCTAGTGATTATGTTATAGGTGCAGTCTTAGGTCAAAGAAAAGATAAATTGTTGCATGTTATATATTATGCTAGTAAAATTATGAATGAAGCACAGATAAATTACACCACTACTAAGAAAGAATTGTTAGCTGTTATATATGCTTTTGATAAGTTTAGACCATATTTACTAGGTTCTAAAATTATTGTACATACTGACCATGCGGCTTTGAAATATTTATTGACTAAACAGGATGCTAAGTCGAGATTACTGATGGAACGAAAATTCGTTCCTATCTAAGCCCATTTTGATGGCAAAATATCATTTGTTCTCTCACATGATGAGCAACTTTAGCACTAAAAGCACATGTTTAATATCTTTATGACAAAAACACAGCAGGAACGGATGGTGACGTAAGTCTTTGGAAAATATATAAAAAGGGACACGAATTGGGAACATTAAAAACACCTGCTCCACTCATTTAATATTTCTGACCACTTTGCAGGAAACGTTGGAAATAAGTTTCCATAAAGCATAAGCAGTGCAGCAATCAAACAAGAGGAAACCTGCGCAGTAGGGAATAAACGGTTCCTATTGTTCACACCACCCCTTTCATGCAGTCAAGAAAACAACTCCAAGGGAATTACTCACTTTTCCATTCACTCTTCTGCCTATAAGTAGGACGTTCCAGCACGAAGAACATATCGAATTCCTTAAGAAGAGATCACTTAGTTTATTTTATCGTTTTTCTTTTGTATAGTTTTAGCTGTAGTTAAGTGATAACACTTCTTCTCTATTTTGTATCACCCATATGAAACTCCTCATGAGCAACAACCATATTCTCCACTTTCTATTTTGTTGTAACCTAAGTTGTTTCCATTTAAATATAAGTGTTATTTCTCTCATTTTCACTCGTTATCTCTGAACTGAATCTCGGGTCTATGAGATTTCAGTCTAGAATAATTATGTTTAAAGTAGTAGCCATGGGCTAAACTACCTGTGGAACGGGAAAACTGCAAAGTTCTTAAAAACTTATTCTCAAAACTTTTGTACTGAGCTTTTGTATTTCTCTGGTTAAGTAAGCTAAATTCATTGTGTATCAATGGAAATTGAACACATACTGAGAAAGGAACTTCCATAAGGAAGGAATTTCAGACAGCTTAACCAGAAGGGGAAGGTAGTGTTGTGGAAACAACACTGCTGG
This sequence comes from Gastrolobium bilobum, assembly GCF_033153095.1. Classification (NCBI taxonomy): domain Eukaryota; kingdom Viridiplantae; phylum Streptophyta; class Magnoliopsida; order Fabales; family Fabaceae; genus Gastrolobium; species Gastrolobium bilobum. Next base: position 489,302 of record NW_026898430.1, read on the forward strand.
TTGCCTTAGGAATAAGGGACCACCTTGTTCATTTTAAGGTTCTGTGCTAAGTAACTGTTGGAGTCAAGGGAGCCATAGGAATATGGAAACTTGTGAGCCATTTAGTCCATAAGCTGAGGAATCAGCCGTTGGCAGTGAAGAGACTGGAACAAAGACAAAAGTGTTAAGTCTTGAGTAGAGAGACTAACTATTTAAGAATGGATCAGTGGATCTTTTCCTTTTGTTAAAACTGTTTTACACCATCCATATTGTTATCTCTTAATTACTGTTATTACTATTGTTATTTTCTTTTATTTATTCAATCTTTTATCTATAAATCTCTCATGAATATTTCTTTTCCTTCTCTCAACAAGAAGGGTGTCATACATAATGAAGCGATGAACTGTTTGCTGTCAGATAGAACCTACTGTTCTTGAGGAACGCTGTCAAGACAGTAGGGAACGTTTGACCAAACAGGTCAATTACTAACTTTTCTTTTCATTTTTCATTCTTTGTAAAATAGTTTAAGGTATTAATTAGAGTTCTATCCTCGTGGAAACGATAATCTGGGCACTAATAGTCCCTTTATTACTTGATGCGTGCACTTGCGCACTTGGGTTAAAAGTAAGAGAACACAAGTGATTTCTCTTACCGAACTAGAACATTCTCCATCATAATATATTTTTCACCCAACAGCTTTTGACCCAACAAGTTTTTGGCGCCGTTGCCGGGGATAGACACACTAAATTTTTTACTTACTACTGTTTTAAGTACATACTCTGTATAGTTCATTTTCATTTTCTTATATTTATTCTGTCACATATTCTGTTGTTCATATTATCTGTGTTTTATGGTTTATGAGTGAAAAATCTGAAACAGATTCTCACCACTCCAATGAAATACCTGAGTTCTTCTTCGACCCTGAACCAGAACGTACTTTACATAGGAGAAGAAGAGATCTCATGAAAAATATTTGTGAAAATATGGCTAATCATAATAACAATAATGATGAAATTCCTCCTAAACAGAACTTCAAAGCTTTGGCTGCTCCTTTCAGGAACAAGCCAGAAAGGGGAGTGATCCTTCCCTCATCAGCTCCCAACTTTGAACTCAAACCTATCATGTTTCACATGATTAGGGAAGCAGGAGTCTTCAATGGACTCCCTGCAGAAGATCCTTACACACACCTCACAAACTTCCAAGATATCTGTGATAATTTTAGAACTGAGGGTGTAACAGAGGAAAGTATGAGAATGAGGCTATTTCCTCATTCCTTGGGCTCAAAAGCAAAAACATGGATGAAAACCCTCACCCCTTGTTCCATACACTCTTGGGAGGAACTTTCTAATAAGTTCATAGAAAGATTTCTCCCTATGTCTCGCCAAGCTGTTGTTAGAGCAGAGCTATCTAATTATAGAATGTTTTATGGAGAAAATATCTATGAAGCTTGTGAGAGATATAAGGACATCATTAGAAAGTGTCCGAAATATGGGGTGGAAAGTTGGGGAATTTTACAGTCTTTTTATAAAGGGATTGATCATACTTCTCAGTCACATTTAGACTTTGCTGCAGAAGGATATTTCTTTACAGGAACTCTCGAAAGCGAGGCATGGGGATGATCAGAAGGAAAGACAAATCTCAACAATAATTGTCCCATCCAGCCACTTGCGCCCCTCAAAGCACTGTTCACATTGCCCCTTTCATGCGTCAAGAAAACAACTCCAAGGGAATTACTCACTTTGCCATTCACTCATCTGCCTATAAATAGGACGTTCCAGCACGAAGAACATATTGAATTCCTTAAGAAGAGATCACTTAGTTTATTTTATCGTTTTTCTTTTGTATAGTTTTAGCTGTAGTTAAGTGACAACACTTCTTCTCTATTCTGTATCACCCACTTGAGACTCTTCACGAGCAACAACCATATTCTCCACTTTCTATTTTGTTGTAACCTAAGTTGTTTCCATTTAAATATAAGTGTTATTTCTCTCATTTCCACTCGTTATCTCTGAACTGAATCTCGGGTCTATGGGATTTCAGTTCAGAATAATTATGTTTAAAGTAGTAGCCATGGGCTAAACTATCTGTGGAACAGAAAAACAACAAAGTTCTTAAAAACTTATTCTCAAAATTTTTGTACTGAGCTTTTGTATTTCTCTGGTTAAGTAAGCTATATTCATTGTGTATCAATGGAAATTGATCACATACTGAGAAAGAAACTTCCATAAGGAAGGGATTTCAAACAGCTTAACCAGATAGGGGAGGTAGTGTTGTGGAAACAACACTACTGGTTATCTTAGGAATAAGGGACCACATCCTTCATTTTAAGGTTCTGTGCTAAGTAACTGTTGGAGTCAAAGGAGCCATAGGAATATGGAAACTTGTGAGCCATTTAGTCCATAAGCTGAGGAATCAGACGTTGGTAGTGAAGAGACTGGAACAAAGACAAAAGTGTTAAGTTTTGAGTAGAGAGAATAACTATTTAAGAATGGATCAGTGGATCCGTTCCTTCTGTTAAAACTGTTTTACACCATCCATACTGTTGTCTATTAATTACTGTTATTACTATTGTTGTTTTTATTTTATTTATTCAATCTTGTATCTATAAATCTCTCATGAATATTGTTTTTCCTTCTCAACAAGAAGGGTATCATGCATAACGAAGCGATGAACTGTTTGCTGTCAGATTGAACCTACTGTTCTTGAGGAACGTTGTCAAGACAGTAGGGAACGTTTGACCAAACAGGTCAATTACTAACTTTTCTTTTCATTTTTATTCTTTGTAAAATAGTTTAAGGCATTAATTAGAGTTCTATCCTCGTGGGAACGATAATCTCGGCATTAATAGTCCTTTTATTCCTTGATGCGTGCACTTGCGCACTTGGGTTGAAAGTAAGAGAACACAAGTGTTTTTTCTTACTGAACTACGTTCTCCATCATAATATATTTTTCACCCAACAACTTTTGACTCAACAATTACTCAGGTGGATGCTTCTACTCCAAGAATTTGAGCTGGAAATCAGAGACAAGAAATGGGTAGAAAATCGGGTAGTATATCATCTCTCTAGACTTCAAGACAGTTCAAAGTTGATATTCAGAGATGAATTCCGGATGAGCAAGTCCTCTCAGTCAAAACATTGCCATGGTTTCTGACAGAACAAGTGCTTACAGTTGACACTCCACCATGGTTTGCGGACTTTGCAAATTTCAAAGCGGCTGGAACGATTCCTAAGGATTTTTCATGGAAACAACGGAAAAAGTTCCTACATTATGTGAAGAGGTATTTATGGGATGAACCTTTCATCTTCTACAAATGCTCTGATGGAGTCATTAGAGGATGCATCCCTAAACAAGAAATGCAAGACGTATTATGGCACTGTCATGATTCAGATTATGGAGGCCACTTCGCAGGAGAAATAACAGCTGCGAAAGTTTTAATGAGAGGATTTTATTGGCCCACCTTATATAAGGATGCACGGAAGTTCGTGGAATCTTGTGATCGCTGCCAAAGAACGGGGAACATATCAAGGAGACATGAAATGCCTCTTAATAACATTATGCAAGTTGAAATCTTCGACGTTTGAGGCATTGACTTCATAGGCCCCTTTCCCACTTCTTATGGAAACAAATACATATTGGTGGCAATGGATTACATCTCTAAGTGGGTAGAAGCATCTGCTTTACCCACCAATGATGCCAAATTTGTGATCACCTTCATTAAGAAGAATATCTTTGTGAGATATGGAGTACCAAGAGCAATGATCAGCGATGGTGGCACACATTTTTGTGATAGACAAGTTGAGTATGTGCTTGCAAAATATGAAGTCTAACACCGTATTGCCACACCACATCATCCACAAACCAATGGGCAAGTGGAGATATCAAATCGGGAGTTGAAACGTATCCTTGAGAAAATAGTGGGAAGCTCTCGGAAGGATTGGGCTCGTAAGCTTGATGATGTAATGTGGGCATACCGAACAACTTTTAAGACACCAATAGGAATGTCCCCATTTCAAATGTTATTTGGGAAGACTTGTCACCTACCAGTGGAGATGGAACACAAGGCTTTGTGGGCTGTGAAGTTTTTAAATTTTGGCGCAAAAGCGGCCAGTGAAAAGAGACTGTTACAGTTAGATGAATTGGATGAATTCAGGCTATCAGCGTAAGAGAGCGCAAGTCTCTACAAAGAGAAAACCAAGAAGTGGCATGACAGGAAAATTTTAGCCAGAGACTTCAAGGAAGTACAGCAAGTACTGCTGTATAATTCTCGGTTGAGACTTTTCCCGGGAAAGCTCAAATCAAGATGGTCAGGACCGTTTCTAGTAAAAGAAATTCGTCCATATGGCACGGTGGAAATTAGCCCACTTGATTCTGATAGAAGCTTCAAAATTAATGGACAACGGTTGAAACCGTATCTTGGAGGAGAAATTGACAGGGGAATAGCCATCGTTGCCCTTGCAGAGACTTAAATGAGGTACGTCAGGCTCGTGACGTAAAACAAGCGCTTGTGGGAGGCAACCCGATAATTTTTAGTTTTTGTTTCAGTATAGTATTTTTAGTTTAATTTTAGTCACATAAAATATAAAAATAAAACATTGTGGCTGATGATCAATATTGTTTGAGATGAATTTTTCAGATATACATTTGGAAACAGCATACACAAGTGGGCAGATCTTATTAATTAATATATTTCATGTACAAATTTTAGCATTGAAAAACCTAAAAGAATAAAAGAATGCTGAAAAATATACAAATTTTATGCTGGCCTAAAGTTAATGAAAGAACAAAAATAGAATATATATTTTTTAGAGTAGAGGGCTTAAACCCCCATATGGGCGCTTAAGCCCCCAAAATTTAATAAAAAGGCAATTACTCTCTGCCTCAGCGCGCTTAAGCGCGATGAAACGCGCTTAAGCGGGCTCTATAGTTAAAAATTTGCATTCGAAGAGCGCGCTTAAGCGCCCAAATTGAGGCTTAATCGCGCAAGAGGTAAAAAAGTTATATAATTTCTCTACCCCATCACGCTTAAGCACGACTATCAGCGCTTAAGCGCGATGCAAAATAAAAAAATTAGGTTTCGAAGACCGCGCTTAAGCGCCCAAATGGGGGCTTAAGCGCGCTAATAAAAATAAAAATGCAAAACTTCACTGCCTTAGAGCGCTTAAATGCGATAGACAGAGCTTAAGCGCGCTCGCAAAGGGAAAGCCATAATTCGAAGTCCGCGCTTAAGCGCGCCTTCATCAGCCCAATTTTTTTAAAAGACCAAGAATTTCCCTCTCCCCCTCCACACTTCGAAGTTCTCTCAAAACCTCTCTTCTCTCATAACCTCTTTCTTTCCCTTCATTCTCCCAACCACATTGCACTTAAGGCACCACTTCATCTTAGTTGCCAATTGCAAATTGCATCGCAGAGAGCATTGTGGAGTCTTCATCTCCATCTCACAGAGAACACAAGCAAGAAATTCTCTTACGCATTTCTCTTCTCAATAAGCAAGGTATGTTTATTGATTTTCTTTGGTTTAACCTCTGTCTAGACATTGATGAAGCATGAGTTTGTAATGTTTATCTCGAGCGAATGACTACGTTCTCACAAATTTTGAATTTAAAAAACCGAATTGAGAATTACAAAATTAGGGTTTAGAAATTGAGAATTGGGGATTCTTGAATCTTGAGTATGATTAAGGGTTCTTGAAATTGAACCTGTTGTGATAATGAGTCGTATGTCAGGATTGTTCATTGACATAATTTGATTGCCTTATTTCGGAATTGATTCATGCTTAGAATACCCTTGCATTACTATAATCATGCTTAGATAATCTGAATACTGGGATATAGGTTCTTGTAAATTCATATCTTATCATACGGATATGATTCATGATGACAAATTGAGAGCCATGTTAATTATAATGAATATATGTTGTGGTAATACTAGTTCAAAGATTCTATCATGGATGATTAAAAATCAATGATATTATAAGCATACAAGGTGTTTGATAAATTGCTTGGATGCATATTAGTTATTTCCATCTTGAAATCTCAAGTTTCCAATTATTCAAACAATAATGTTGTCTCAAACGCAATAATCCATCATAACCAAGATTTGTTAACCACTTGCTAGAAAAGTGAAATGTAAACTTTGAATGGAAACCTTTGTGAGAATGGGAAAATGGATATTAGATAGGATGATTAGCTATTGCAGTAATATAATGGAATAGAGAATAATTGAGATCTCTAAGACTATGTTGTTAAGTGATATTGGTAAATCAGAATAGTTAGCCACCATGCTTAAAGAAACTTACTCTTTCAATATGGAGAATTGATATTATTGTGTGAACCCAATAACTCGAAGATGATGGTGAGTATTCTAAATAAATACAAAGTCCGACATTCTGTTTTTGTGATCTGGAATTCATATTGCATGCTAAGCTCAATTATTGGGAATCAACAGAATTAATGTGGGGAATCTGTTATGATTAATGTGGATGTGACATTTGTATCTGTGTGAATATATAAGGTATTAGCTTGGCCTAATGACCTGATAATGCCCATTTTATTCTCATATGATGCATGATAAGTTGTCTTAAATGCAGGATATATAATGGAATTGTTAGAACAGTTTGTTTGAATGCTAAATGAGCATGCATGATCAATTTATTGTGAATTTGATGGAGAATATAAGAGAAAGTGAAATATGAATGAAAGAAAAATGAAGCGTAGAAAAAATAAAAGAAAGAATAAAATAAGAATAAATATGTGCAAAGAGTCTTATATAAGGACATATCTTATATGCATTTTTAAACATGGAAATCATGAAAAAATAAAGAGTCACATGTTATGAACCATATGAAAGGTCATCCATAATCCATGTGAAAGGTCATCGATAATATTTTACAACACCTTCTTGGATGTATTCTACAATTCAACGCACCATTAGTGTGATGGTTATAGAATATATCAAAAGTCATGAAAAATAAAGAGTCATGTGTTATGAATCATGTGAAAGTTCATCCATAATATTTTACAAAAAATTGAATTTTTCAGAAGTGATATGTTTTAACAGAGATTTTCATCTGCGCATCAATAAAAATAAAATTTCCTATTGACATCTAAGCATATTATACATCCAAATTTGTATTGAAACATATTGTATACAATGCACTTTAGTAATTTTGTGGATAATAATAACAAAATTTTTTTTTTAACGATAGTAGTTAAAAAAATCAATGATTTTACTTTCAAATTTATAGCATACTAAGAGCAGTTATTCAGTATTAAGATAATTTTTGCATCATTACTTTTAGTTTTCCACTATAATTGTTGTATTATGTTATGACTCCCGGTGAGAAAATCTCTATTTGATGACATCATCTAATAATGAATTTAGTAAAAGTAGTAACTAAGTTTTCACTTATATTAAAATTTTGTTTATATTTTCACTTGTATATTTGTGTAAAAATATTATTTTATTAAAATAATTAAATTATAAAAAATTTATAATTTGTATAAAATATGTTAAGAAAGTGTTAAATATTTATTTTTTAAAATACATTTTAATGTATTAAATATGATAAAAAAATTATAAAATTATAATTTAGATGGCCCGCGGGCTGGCCCTAACTAATATGGCTTTTGGCCCGTGCGGGCCTTTATTATTGAGGTTCATTTAGCCCTGCGAGCTTTTTGACCCTAACTCACACGAGCTAGGGCCAAATGGGACGGACTGGCCCATTTTGACAACTCTACTGGCTATGTCTACTTTTGGAGTTAATTAAAACCCAATTTGTTCTCGATTTTAATATGGGGAAAATGTTAAATTAGTTATTTTTTGACGTGCAAAAGGGTTAAGATAAATTTCCACTCCAGCGGCATATTTGTACTTGTGAAGTAATCATTTGAACCCAAAATTTAAATTATTTTATGAAAACTATATTAATTATTTGTCGATAGAATGAGATTGTGAAGATTCAACTCGTGATAGTTGCTCATGAATCACGATACCATTTAAAGTAATTATTTCAATTCATAAATATGAAGACTACATAAATAGTTTTATATTTATTTTTCTCAATTTTTTTTCTGCGCATCGTACAATAATTAACTAGTAATTTTATATTCTTAATAATGATCAACTCTGTTTCTATTTAAAGAAGTTGATTTATTCAGCAATTTTGGAAGGGGAAAAAGACCATCTAAGTAATAGAATGGCAGCAAATGCTCTGTGAAGTATCTTGTGAATATAATGTCCAATGAATGGCGTTGTTATTCTTTCACATTCTCGTTTTCTATGTTCAGGTACAAATTGTCTAAAAAGAGCAACTTTGAAATTCCTCACATGCAACATGGAAGGCATTCAAATCGGGTATATTATTTTCATGCATTAGAAAACAACCACATTGGAATAGATGTCTTGGTAATCATATATGGTGAGGTTTCGCAAAAGAACTAAAGTGTAATTCATCAAAAGAATAAAAATAAAAGTAATGGACCAAAAACTTACACTCTAACCCATTATTCAAAAACACAGACAAGCTCGGCCAGATCGACCCGGGAACTAATAAACCAGTCATATAATTAGTTTGGGTGAAACAGTGGAACGGCCAAGCATTAGAACCGTTTCATACATGTTTAATAAAAAAATCATTTTTTTTAAATTTAAGAAGCTTATAAAATAAAATAAAATTATAGTTAATAGGATAAAGTAATGAATTGTCAAGATTTTATTTGGATTTCACTTATGATATATGTTAGATGTTTCAAGATGAATCAAGTATTGTGTGTTTCTTTGTTTGTTAGACAATGTTGTGTGATTTATTGTTTTTCATATTAGAATATTTGGAACTGATATAATTTTGTACATATATTTAAATATGTTTATGGAGTTTTTAGTATACAATATAAATTTATGTATACTTGTCCGAGTCAATTGGTTTAATCAGTGCCTCACTGGTTGAATCAGTGACCTAGTACCTCGATTGGATTATTAATTGGACCAGGTTTAATAACATTGCTCTAACCACTAAAGGGGAGGAGACCAGACTAAATATTTTATTTTATAATAGCAAACACCGAAAAAATAATAATTTAAATTTACAATTTTATATGTACAAATTTTAAAGTTGGCGCTACACGTATTTGATAGACTCAGTTTAGATTAATTTTGGTATCTATGGTTTGTGAAAATGAATATAGGAATTGGTTCTTTATCTAACAACTTATTAATATTGTCTTTACCTAACAACTTAAGTTTTTATATTGGATTATTTCTTTACATGATATCAGAGCCTTCATTGTTAGGTAACAGAGTATCATACAACTATAATAGAGATGAGAGAAATAGAAATTTCAAAATATTGTTAACTGTATCAATTGACCAAATAAGTGTAAGTGAAAGTCTCTCCATTAATTACAATGGTGATTAATTAAATAATACTCTAAATTTGAACCACTTTCACAACACCAACGATATAAATTAACTCTGTCTTAATTCCACCGATCAAGAAGTCAACACGTACAAATACATCAATTGAAGTGACATAGAAGACTTACATGGAAAATTCAATTGAAAAAAATTACAAGAAGATTAAAGAAGATTTTTACTACGTGGAAGAAATTATAACATCTTTCTAAATACAAAGAGAAAATAATATCACTGGAGAATACGTTTCACTCAAGAAACATTTTTCACATTTCTCTCTGAGTTGTGGAATGTAAAGAAAACATTGAGTATTTTCTCTTGAACTTGCGATGCATAGAAGTGAAACTATATTCCTCAATATTCTTTGGAAAAACTATGTGTTCTTTTAAAGGACACACACTTAGGTCATTTTAGGAGAGAGATAGACACAAAGAGGTATGGATCCACTGAAAAATATAAAAACAAAAAAAATTATGTGGATTCCATCTCTTTGTATCTACCTCTCCTAAAATGACTGATAATGAATATTTTATTGCACTTATTTATCACTCTTGATTAGTATTTTAGGAGTATTTGGAATGAAAATAATGGTCTTCTGGGTTAAATTAGATTTTTGGTTGTTTGTTGGGTTTAATTTATTTTCGTTATTAATTTCCAGTTTTATGTTACTTTAATATTTTAACCATATCTCACTTCACAGGTGTCCGATTGAGTCCATTCTTGTTGCGTTTTAAAGATAACTCAAAGAGTCAAAGGGCTACAAATGTTATGAGACAAGAAAGCCAAAATAGGACAAGAAGATGGTCAAAATTAGAGCCCAAGTAAGAAACGAGTTGCTAGAATTTTATTTATTTAAATTTGTAATTAGAACTCAATTTTGTTGAGGCCCAAGGCCATTATTTTAGTTCTGATTCTGTTTATTTTGTTATTATGGGACGAAATTAGTTGAACCCTAAATAGGTTATGATGTGCATTAAAAGGGTTCGTTTAGGAAACTTGTCGTCATTCTTCGTTTTGAAAGTTTGACGATCGACAAATTGTCTCTGGAGATTTTAATTCAATTTTTGTTCTTGTTCTTCATCTTTTCTTCTTCTTCTTTTTAAATTTTTAATTATGCTTACCTTAACCATGCGAGGCTAAGAACCCTTTAATCAACCTAAGGGCAATGGATTCTATGGAAGAGTATAGAGGATTTGAACTTTTCCTTTAAATCAGATTTGTTTCTCTTCCAAACTCAAATTGATATCGTGCGATTGTGGATATTCAATCTGAGATTCGTGATTACGATCATGGAAGGAGATTAATCATCAGATTTGTTGATTAGATTAATTAACCCTATGACCTTAAGTCAAATGGGCTAATACTCTGTGATTGTATGAGTAGAAGCATCGTATTTGATCAAACATTAGGCGATCGCTTAGAGAGGGTTCTCAATTGAATACAAGGATTCTGATTCAATTGAGGTTAATCACGAATTTAGTATCTTTTTATCCGAGGAAGGACATCCTAGGAATCCTAACCTTAGGTTGGTTGTTTAAATTACGATTTCTATTTCATCTTTTTACAATCTGTTTTATTTTAATTTAAGCGAACAAACCCCCCTTTTTATTTTCTATTTTTAATCTGCGATTTTAATCCTTACGATTTCCTTGAGGGACGACTCAGGTTGATGCTTTATTACAAATTTTAAGAAACCTGATTTTATTAATTTGCACGACAGCTCATGTCAATGACCTAAGTGTGTGTCCTTTTAAAGGACACACACTTTTCCCATATTCTTTATGCAACTTTCCACATTTGCAATAGTGAAAATGTGAAGGAACGTCCAAAGCTACTAAATGAATAATGGCAAGAGATTTGATTCACATGAAAAACAAAAGCCACCGAAAAATAATTTTTTCGTCATTCATTATTAAGGAAGAGTTTGATACAAAGATATAATATAAAATTATTAATTTTATCTTCATTTAATAATTTAATTTTTCCGATTGAATTAGTTTTTTCTAATAATATTATTAATTAAAAAACATATCAAGTATGACCAAAAGTTTTCAAGATGTGAACACACATTTTGTCAGGAGTTTTCCCATATTAAATTGAGAAAATAGGAAAAGGATATTTTGATAGGAAAGAAATGAAAAGAATGGGAAATAAAACGAGGAAACCCGAGTGATAGAAATTCTGACATTTTTTCACACAAAATCCTGCATTAAAAGTTTTTTTTTGTTTCACATCAAGTATGTAAGACCGAAGAATATCAGAGAGAAAGTAGAGAGAGAAGATAGAGAAAGTAAAGAGAGAAAAAATTTCAAATTTTTTCAGATTTTCTTTCTTTTTGATTTTCAGTATATATTATCAACATGATAACTTGTAAATGAGCCCAAGTGAAACAATATCGTCAACAATACAAAATTATAATGTGTTTAAAAATGGGATTCAGCCCATTATGAAATCTGTAAGACGTTTGGGCCTGGTAACATTTCTTTTGGGTCGAATGGCATGGTCTGATTGAAGTGGTCTTGTTGGGTTCACTACATCCCTTCCCCCTTGAAACCCAGCATCGTCCATGATGCTGTCAGCAAGATGCTGTTGTGGTCCAATCAAAGCACGTGGAGGTGAGCCGCTCGGATTGTCAATTGGACCGTTGGCTGAAACTTTATCCAGGGTAGGTTTGGTAAGGGGGATTGCTTCGTTGACATTGCACAACTTCATTGGACCGCTTCCGCTGGTGGAAGATAAGGTACTTTTAAATGTATGTACATCAGAAGCTTCAAGCACTGTAGGGAAATTAGGGGTCTGGTCTTCAACTCTGTGTCTTGTCTTAGGTTCCTTTTTTTGTTCAAAACCTTAGAAAGTAAATCCACCACTGTAAACTCGTCCTCCCAGGTGCAATCCTCCAAAGGGAGGCCCTCCCACCGTATAAGAACCTGAGGAATTTCTTATCCTTGTCTCCAAATGGTATGGCTACTGACCACCGTTTGGGGAGTATGAATAGGTGGACCTTCGTTGTGTGTCTATTTTCATGGCTAATGATGGGGATTTTTGTCTGAATGGAATGGTCTGAGTAGGGAAATATGGAAGACATTGTGGATGCGGGAAGTGTCTAGAAGTTGCAGATGGTACAAGACAGAACCAATCCTTTCCAGAATCTGATATGGGCCATAGAATCTTTGAGCAAGTTTCTGGGAAGAGCGTCGCACAACAGACAGTTGGCGATAAGGTTGCAAGCGGAGCAAAACCCATTCCCCTACGGTAAAGCTCTTTTCTTTCCTCTTTTTGTCTACATAAGCTTTCATTGCTGTTTGAGATTTGAACAGATTCTCTTTTAATATGGATACAATATGGGTTCTGGCTGTTAACTCGGAGTCAATGGCCTCCATTAATGAAGAGCCTAAGGTGTAAGCCAATAAATTAGGTGGCTTTCGACCGAAGGTGATTTCAAAAGGAGTAAAACCCGAAGATCTGTTGAATGATGTGTTGAAGTGAAATTCCGCAAAACTCATGTATTTTGACCATAGCTTGGGCTGCGTAAGAGTGAAAGCTCGTGGGTATTGTTGAATGCATCTGTTTACTCTCTTTATTTTCCTGTCTGACTGTGGGTGATATGCTGTTATATAATGCAGGGAGGTGTCTTGTAACTGAAACAACGTACGCCAGAAGCTACTCAAAAAAATAGGGTCACGATATGAGATAATCATTCGGGGAAAACCATGAAGCTTACCTACCGAGTTCCAAAAAAAAATTGCTATCTGAGAAGTTGTATAACTCGAGGGCAGAGCAATAAAGTGACAACCTTTAGAGAACCTATCTACCACAACCAATATGGCAGTGAAACCATTTGATGAAGGTAAATAAGTAATAAAATCCATGGACAGATCAGTCCATAAGGAGTCAGGGAGTGTAATAGGTTGTAGTAGGCCAAAAAGAGCATGATTTTGTGGTTTAATTTTCTGACAAACATCACAGTTTTTGACAAAGTGCTTGACATCATTTTGTATTCTTTTCCAGGTAAATGCACTGGAAATACAATGCAGTGTAGCATTGACCCCGAAATGGACCCCTTGGATTGAAGAATGCATATCGTGCAACAGCTTAGGAATGAGGCTGGAGTTCACAGGAAGATATATGTGGTTGTTGCAGAGTAGCAACTTTCCTTGGACACGCTACTTTGGCTAAGAGTTAGGGGATGTCTCTAGGTCTTGTAGAATTTGTGTAGCATAGGCGTCTTTATGTAACTCAGTATGTAATATGTCTGTGTAATTAGAAATAGGGCCAGATAGCATAGCTAGATGTCGAACTGGACTGGATATGATCTCATCTGATTGCCGGGACAGTGCATCAGCAACAATGTTGGCCTTCCCTAACTTATATTGAATGGTAAAATTGAACCCCAGCAGCTTGGCAAGGAAAAGCTGTTGTTCTGGAGTTTGTACCACTTGTGACATTAGGTGGTGTAAACTCTGATGATCTGTGCGAATAATGAAATGGGACCCCAATAAATATTGTCTCCATTTTGCAACTGAAGCAGAAATCGCAAACATCTCTCGCACATAAGTTGATTTATTGTGCATAGAGGGAGATAATTTCCTACTAAAAAATGCAATTGGGTGATTGTTCTGCAACAGAATGGCACTCACACCAATTTTGGATGCATCTATCTCCAATACGAAGGGAATAGAAAAATTGGGCAAGGCCAGAACAGGGGCAGATGTCATTAATGCCTTAAGTTTGTTGAATGCTTCAGTTGCTGTCTCTGACCACACAAAACTTGTCTTGCTTAACAAATCAGATAAAGGAGAAGCAACCATAGCGTAGTGTTTGATGAATTTTCTATAATAGCCTGAGAGACCGAAGAAGGCGCGAACTTGGGTTTGTGAAGTGGGTATAGGCCAATCCACAATAGCTTGAATCTTGGCTGGATCTGGAGCAACCCCACAACTTGAAATGATGTGACCCAAAAAGTGGATGGATGATAGTGCAAATGAGCATTTTGACAGCTTTGCATATAACAGATGGTTTCGTAGTGTATGTAGGACTTGAGATAGATGATGAATATGATCCTGAAGGTTAGCACTATACACCAAAATGTCGCCAAAAAATATAAATACGAAACGACGAAGGAATGCAGAAAAAATCTCATTCATGGTAGCTTGGAAAGTGGAAAGAGCATTAAAGAGGCCAAATAGCATCACTACAAATTCATAGTGTCCCTGATATGTCCGAAATGCAGTCTTATGAATGTCTGAGGGCTCCATTCGAATTTGATGGTAGCCTGAACGCAAGTCAGGCTTTGAAAAAATGTTTGCACCATGTAGTTCATCCAGTAATTCGTCAATTGTGGGTATTGGAAATTTGTCTTTAATGGTAACTGCGTTTAAAGCTCTGTAATCGACACAAAAGCGCCATGTACCATCTTTCTTTTTAACCAATAAAATTGGAGAACTAAAAGAAGATTGACTTGCTCTAACAAGCCCGCCTACCAACATTTCTTTCACCAAACATTCAATCTCATTTTTTTGAAAATAAGGATAACGATAAGGACATATCTGAACGGGTTTAGATTCAGGTTGTAGGACAATTTTATGGTTCAAGGTTCGCTAAGGGGGCAGTGAGGACAATGGTGTATAGATGTCTGTGAACTCGTGGAGTAACTTTTGAACTGCTGTATTACTACTGAAGTTGGCAGTATCTTGGGCCCAAAGGGAAGGAGGTTGAATGATGGTAGTTGGGCCGCTGGGAGTAAAACACATAAGACAAGCATCAATAGAGTCATGGGACATCAGCTTCTGTAATTGAGCCGGTGATATCAAGGAAGGATCCATAGTGATGGCTCCTTGTAAAACAATAGTAGTATCACTTCTAGAGAATGACATAGTCAGCTTTTGATAATCAGTAATAATAGGGCCTAGGGTAGCTAACCATTGTACCCCAAGAACAATGTCAACTCCCTTAAGGTTAATAACAAATAAATCCACAAGCAATGGTTCAGATTATAATACTAATGGTACTCCCATAAATTTTGTCGAACAAAGTAACTTGTCCCCATTTCCCACTTGAACTGTTAAAGGGGAGATGGCATGTAATGTAAGGTGAAGGTAAGAAGCCATGTGTGGGGTAATGAAGTTGTGAGTGCTGCCCCCATCAATTAGAACTTGCAATGAGTGTCCTGAAACAAACCCTTGCAAACGAAAGGAACGAGAAGTTCTATGTCCAAAGAGAGCATTAAAGCTAATTTCTGGTGCAGAATAGATTGGTTCAACCATTTCCACCGAATTTTGTACCATGACAGTGGTTTGTTCCTCTGTATTATCACTTTCATCACCTTCCATATAGAGGAGAGCAAGTTTAGATTTACATTTATGGCCAATTGTAGGGGTGGAAATTTGAGTTGGCCCGCCCCGCCCCGCCACCAACCCGCCAAGAACGGGGCGGACGGGTTGACCCGCCATTAAATATGGGTTGAAAAATAAACCCACCCCATTTTATGGTGGGTTGGCGGGTCAACCCACCAACCCGCCAATTAAAAAAAATTAATTAAAATTCAAAAATAAAATATATGTTATAAATTTTTCTAATATTATTTTATTTTATTTTACACTTCTATTAATTTTTTTCAGTCTCAATCTTAAATGTATACTAATATTTGTCAAACATTCTTTAGGAACTCATTTGTCTCCATATATAGATAACATTTGTCATGAATAAAATTGTTATTCTTTATTTTTTCTAGGAAGTACTAAGATAAAAAAATAATTTGGATATCACAAAAATTTAATTTCAAATGAAATACTACCCAATTGTAAAAAAAATAAAAATAAAATAAAATTATAACCCGGCGGGTCAACCCACCCCGCGACGGGTTGAACTCGTTTTGACCCACTTCTAGGCGGGGCGGGTTGAAGTGGGTTGATGGATTGAAAACCTCAACCTAACCTGCCATGTTTTGGCGGATTGACCCGCCGGGCTCAACCCATATTGCTACCTCTAGCCAAATGCATATCTCTTATCACAATTGAAACAAAGATTTTTCTCGCTTATAGCTTAAATCTCGTCAGGAGATAAGTGTTTAATTGGGATAGCTGCAATGGGTGAAGTGTGGAGACTTGAAGTAGTCCCTGATGACGGTGTTGGAGTAGTCATGGACTGAGTGGGTTTATGAGACCATGTTTTAAAAGGTCTGTCAAGGTTCAATTGATCTTCATATACACGAGCTAACGCAAAAGCTTGATGGATATCTGTAGGTATATGAGGAATCACAGCACTCCTAATCCTGGGTTTCAAACCAGATAGGAATAAACTCTTTGTAAGAATGGGTGATAGACCAGGGACGCGGCTGGATAAAGGTTTAAATGAAGTTTGATAGTCTTGCACTAAAGTTGTTTGTTGTAATTTCGCAAAGAGTGAGGCAGGGTCCTCAAATTCAGTTGGTTGATCGCAAAGACGTTCCAAGTATGAATAAGACCATCTTTGGACATTCCTTGGAACCAACTTGCAGCTAGGTCATCCAAGTGAAAAGAAGCAAGTAACAATTTATCAGCCTCAAGTGTTTGATAAAATGTGAAGTAGCGTTCGACAGCAAACAACCAACGAGTGGGATCGCCGGAAGAAAATCTAGGTAGATCCAGTCGCGGTGATCTGCCGCCAGGGCCAGGGCCTAGAATACCGTTGTTGCGACCATACTATGGTTGGGGTTTTGCCGAATAGCGCGTTCCAGATCAGCTCGCATTTCGTCAAATCGTTCATGTTGTTGGTTTTCCATGGCCTCAAAACGTCGATCGTGAGCCACTTCCCATGCCGAGATCTGTTGTGCATTAGACGTTTCTGTCGTTTGTAAACGAATTTTAGTCGCGTGAAGCTGTTGTCGAAGATCCGTGATCTGTTGTTGAATATCTCTCATCGTAGTGTTTTCAGCGATAGGAGGAGATGCAACAATGAAAGCACCAAATTGTAAGATCGAAGAATATCAGAAAGGAAGTAGAGAGAGAAGATAGAGAGAGTAGAGAGAGAAGTTTGTCCAACAATTTTCTGTTTTTCTTTCTTTTTGATTTTCTGTATATATTCTCAACATGGTAACTTGTAAATGGGCCCAAGTGAAACAATATCGTCAACAATACAAAATTATAATGTGTTTGAAAATGGGATTCAGCCCATTATGAAATCTGTAAGACGTTTGGGCCTGGTAACATTTCTTTTGGGTCGAATGGCATGGTCTGATTGAAGTGGTCTCGTTGGGTTCACTGCAAAGTAAATCTCACTCTTCGGTACTCTTTTTCTCCCATATAAATAGTCTATTTTCATGGCTAAAAAGAATGGAAAATTTTTCAAGACACTTGGACTTTTTATGAAATAAATACGTGTGTCGAATTACTAAAAAAAAAAAATACGTGTGTCAATTTATTGCGCAAGTTATCTGTTCAACTTATCAAAGCAATGTGACGTAGTTATTGTTGAGTGAGTTACCTTTGGCGGTGTTTCCTTAACAAGGAAGTATATAAGATTTGGATCTTTGATATTTTGTATACTGGGCCTGGGCCTGGAAGTTAGTCCAAAACATAAACTTTTTTTTTTAATACAAAAAAAAAAACAGAAAGAAGAGAATGATTCATCGATATTTCTCCATTATTGAAAGTGTTATATTGTGAATAAAATATGCCTTGCATGCCTTCAATAAACTAAAATGTACATGCCCTTCTAATAATAAAATTACGTAAATGCCAAGCAGAAAATAGTAGGTAGGAATTGCATAGTTAATTATTATATTTAGAAGCGTATATTATATATAGTTTGAAAGTATAATGTCATTTGGTACCAAAAGTTCTTACAAATTTTTCATAACCAATCATGATTTGAAAGGATAAAAGTAAAGCTTATGTTCAATTGCATTTGAATTTAATATATATTTTTTATGCATCATTATATTAGATATATTTTGTTGTGACAATTTTGATTATGTGTCTGTTTGGATCCTCTCTTTTTTAAGCTAGAAACTATATATAAACAAAAGTTAGGCCAAACAGATTTTGAAAAAAAACTCTTATAATGAAAACTCTTTTTTTAGTGCCTGTTTGGATCCTCTTATTTATAAGCAAAAAGCTATTTATAAACATAAGCTAGGCCAAACAGGTTTTGGAAAAAGTTCTTATAACGAAAAGCTCTTTTTTTATAATGAAGAAAAAAGTTGAAAGTTAAAAGCTCCTAGGAGGAGCTTTTTTTTAAGCTCTTCTCTGTTTTTCTTGAATTGTGTGCGTTTTTTAAAATGAAGAGTTATAAAGATAGAGAGAGAGAAAGAGATAATTTTCTTGAAATATGTGCTTTTAAGTAAATTTTAAGCTAAAATGTCTATGTAATTACCAAATAGCTTTTAGATTTTATTTTTTTTTAAACTCTTATTTTTAGCTTTAGCTTATAAGTAGTTTCTAACTTAAAAAAGAGAGGATCCAAACAGGCTCTTATAATGAATAAAAAAGCTAAAAGTCAAAAGCTCCTATAAGGAGCTTTTTTTTAAGCTCTTATTAACTTTTCTTGAATTGTGTGTTTTTATTTTTAAATTGAAAGTTATACGGATATAGAGAGAGAAAAAAAAATTCTTGAAATATGTACTTTTAAGCTAAAATTTTATGTAATCATCAAACAGCTTTTAATTTTTTTTTTAAACTCTTTTTTTAGCTTTAGCTTTAGCTTATATGTAGTTTTTATCTTAAAAAAGAAAGAATTCAAAGAGACTCTATATATCATGCACAAACATATAAAATTTACATATAATTATTATCTATTTTATTAGGATTTTATTAATCTCATGTTAAAGGAGATAAGTTATCTCATGTCATAGAGATAAACTTGTGGGCTCCACCACATGAAAAAAAAAGGTGACAATCATTTTAAGATGTGTAGGAGAGAAAACTTATCTCTTGTAGCATGAAAATAGTTTTTCCCATTTTATTATGCTAAGAATAAACAAAATGTATAAAAGTTTAAATGGTTCCTGATCAAATAAAATATAAACTATTTGTGTGGGCGATATGCATGTTTTTATTTAGTATATAGTTATTTGAGACAAAAAAAGAATTTGCATAGAAGATAAGCATTGCTTTGGTAGCACGGTGTTTAAAATTACATGCGTTAGGTGTAGTATACTACCAGAATAAAATATTAATTCCTTCTTTGGCTGGATTTGCACGCGCGCACATGAGTAGATGCACAACTACCCCACAATCACATTTTGTGACTTTTATAGAAAGCACAACAATAAGGGAATCTTTCCATTTATGGGAACAATTTGCTGGTAGTTGATGTCACTGCCAAAACCCATTTATTAATTTATTCATTCACCAATTCAAAATTGTTTTTTTTTGTTTATTTCTTTCTTTTCCTTTTCTTTCCAAGCATTATTCTTTTCATGCATATGCATATATGGAGTGTCCCTACATGCCCATCAAGGGACAGATAAACCACAATGCTAATTTCAAAAAACAAATCATGCTACTTAACATTTATATCATTATATTACTTAATTATATGAGTTTAATGTCTCTAATATTGTTGGAAATAAAATTATCCCTTACACATATAAAATATGTGTGGTTCATATTATTTTTTTCTCTTCTCCTCACATGGATCCTACATACTTTTATGTGTGCTTAGGAAATAATTTTGTCTCCTATAATTGTGAGACATTAAACTCTAAGGAGCTGTTTGGAGCACCTGATAAAGAAGATAGAATATGATAACTTATCATATCCTACTTTTATCTCTTGTTTGGTGGGTCAATAGGATATTATTAGCTTATCCTATTGTCTCATTTTATCTTATCCAATACATGATTTCTCATCCTATGGGGGGAGCTGGGTTAGGATTCAACATGATAGGATAATAACATTGGATACCCAATATATCTTCACGCTACCCAATATATCCCCACGTTATCTAATATATTTGTATTTATTGTATTATATTTTGTTTTTTCTTTCTCCTTTCTCCTTCTAGATAATCTTATCAGATTGCTAATCAGGTGCTCATCAAACACAAGACATGATATAGGCTTATCAGCCCCGTATCATATCCTACCCTTAACAGCCCTATATCATATCATAAATTTATTCTATCCTGTCCACCAAACGAGCCCTAATTATATATGTACACTTTTTCTTGGGTTTGGGAAGTGTTGCCCTTTTCTCTCATTAATATATATCTATTCTTGTTTTATTTTTATTTTTTCAAGAGTAGCATATTGACCACTTATTATATAAAATTATAAATGTGCATCAACTGATAAGGAGTTGTTCTAATTTAATTAATGGTTTTGAGTTTGAATCCCTTGAAATGCGCATGTATTAAAACATGGTATGGAGAGCTTTCCCGTATAAGTGATCATATTTGGTTCGAATCGAATTAGTTGAGTAATCGATGAACCAATGAATAACATATATATATATATATATATATATATATATATATATATATATATATATAGGGGCACAATTTTTTCTGCAGCGGCTGCAAAGAGCTGCTATATGCAGCTGACACAAAAAAATGGACCCCACTGCTTTTCTTAACAAAAAAGCTTCTGTATCCTGGCTTGTTGTACGAGCAGCAGCTGCAGAAATGATTTTGTCATACATATATATATATAGTTCAAGATCATTTTACACCAGTGTAAGTTACATTCTTAATCTTGTCCGTTAATCCCACTTATATCTAAGGGCTCAAATTTTTTGGTAATGTGAGTCATTGGATACAAGTGGATCAATGGTCAAGATTGAGTGTAAGACTTCTAACTCTTACACCGGTGTAAGAATATCATGCCCCATATATATATATATATATATATATATATGTATATATAAGGCTTATCGTTTCTCAAGTTGCCGGAGATAATTTTATCTCCGGCTAATAAATCATAATCGTACAAAGATGGATCAATGGTAATGAAGGAAGAGAGAGAAAAGGGAATCATAACCATTCAAAGGTGAATCAATTAATATAAGAAAATAAAGAAACAAAACGACGTAATTTTAGGGTGGCCGAAGATAAACTTATCTCAAGTTATCGAAGAAATATTATATATATATATATATATATATATATATAGGGAAAAGTATTTCTGCAGCCACTTTAGATAAGATTATCTACAGTTACCCTTTTTTAACTTAATATGACCGGTCATACTTAGTTATAACAATAAAGCTTCTTTTTTTCTCTTTCCTCAGACACTGTCGTCTGCTAAAGTGGTTGTAGAAATGTTTTCCCCATATACATATATATATATATATATATATATATATATATAGGGGTTTATTAGTCTCATTTTATAGGAAAATTTCTCTCTTATGTCATACTCACAAACCAACAATGGGACCCACCAAAATAAGATAGAAAAAAAATTAAATGGATCCAATATTATTTTTCAGTGTGCAGGAAACGGATCTGTCTTATGTGACAGATTAAAAGTAAAACCCATATATATATGGTTTTAAGAGTTATGTTGTAGGAAAAGTGATTGTATCATGTTACTGAGATTCGTTTTTCGTGCCTTAGTTTTTCTTTTTTCTTTTTTGCTTCAAAAAATGCAGGCCCTACAAAATGTTGTATATTTACTATGTCATGTTAAAGGACAAAACGAAAACCCCTATATATATATATATATATATATATATATATATGAGATTTGCATTTGTCATTTAACATGACACAGTAAAGTTTTCTACACACACAACATTTTGTGGAGCTCACACTTTTTGAA
Source organism: Gastrolobium bilobum (assembly GCF_033153095.1). Taxonomy (NCBI): domain Eukaryota; kingdom Viridiplantae; phylum Streptophyta; class Magnoliopsida; order Fabales; family Fabaceae; genus Gastrolobium; species Gastrolobium bilobum. Next base: position 511,434 of record NW_026898430.1, read on the forward strand.
GAAAAAAGAAAAAGAAAATTACGGCACGCAAAACGAATCTCTATAACATTACACAATCACTTTTCCTACAACATAACTCTTATAAAACCCTATATATATGCCAAAACATGAAAGGGTTTTAATATATTCATAAATCAAAAGTTCCTATTTAAATCATTTACACGTTGAAAAAAGAAAGAAAAGGAACACACAAAATAATGATAGTGAAGGTCTATTTAGCATAAAAGAATTATTGATGATGCTATGCTGGGGTTTTGTGCTTGATGAGCAACACCATTATTTGATGCATTGTGTTAACAACATTTACTATTTAAATGGGAGAACATTTAACAATTTCAAGTGACAAAATATTTGTGTTTGTTTTTGTTCCCCCGAGAAGTGAATGCATGCACTCTACAAAACAGTGTGATCACAGAGAATATGTGACCAAAGCCACAGTGCCAAAAACAATAATATTAATCATTTTCTTCAAATTAAAAAAACACAAAAAACAGAAATCCAGATTCTTTCCCAGATGCATCACAAACGAGAATAATTACTTGTATTTTGTTAACAGCAAGCTTATGTTAATTGATCTTAAATTCACGATCGCTGGATTTATCCTCATACTCATTTTAATGATTGTGTAGCAATGAATCTAATTTTTTGGGTAAAATACTTATGATTACTTCAATAACAATTGGGTTGGATCGCACACAGCTCAGCCTAGTTGTCTGGATCTTTGCTAGAATAAGTGTTGCAAGATGATGGCTTTGCAGGATGCACTACGGCTTGTCGTATGCTCTGTGGGATTGAGGACTTGTAGTCGGATCTCTTGATTGGTTAGGGCATCTGAGGGAAAATATCGGCAGGGTACTCCGATACTCAAGTCAATATGTGAGTGATGAGTTTTAGTTAAGATGAGAAAGATGATCAAACATGGCTTCAAGCCTTTGTTTATATAGTAGTTGGTTGTCTTACTTATGATGTCTTGGAGGCATTTGATTTCATTGGTCAGCCGAAGTGGCTCTTGCAGGATATTTCGTATGTGAGGTGTTTATTTATAGGCTATACCTCATAGGCACAGTTGGAACTAGATGTCTGTCCCTTAGCCATTATCTATTAGGATGACTATAGAGTCTTGAGATATTGATGTTGTGTAGCTGTAAGGCATTGAGCTGCTAATGTCGCTGTCAGTGTACCTGCGAGATATTATATACGTGGGATGACCATGTTTCTTTAGCCTTGAAGTCTTAGTTATTAGACCCTTCATAAACTAGATCTTGAATTTCGGGTGAGATAGGTCCAGATCAATTAATAACTTTAATTAATCTTATTAGTTTAAAACTGCAAAAAGATTAGTTGATTTTATGTTATAATTGTAGCTGTTAATTAGATGATTACCCTTTTCTTTAGCCTCTTCTGTAAGATTTTCTAGATCCCTCATTGACAAGAATAATTGACACGGGATAACCAAAATTATTTAACATTTATGGGGAAGGTTATACTTAAAAAAATTTTGTTTACTCCCGGAAGTACACTATGTATAGGGGTGTGCATGGGTCAGGTCGGGTCAGGTTTTTGTGCCGACACGACCCAACTTGGTTTTATAGGTCATGTATTTTGACCCGACCCACTTTAATTTGATCCAAGTCAGGTCTGACTTGGTTTGAATTTTTGAACTAGTTCAGAACCGAGTCGGATCTGACTGACTTGGTTTCTGAAGTGGGTCAAATCTGACCTGACCCATTTTTTTTGACTTTGTTTCGTCACAAAATTTTGTCGAAATTTCTATATTGCAAACGACGAAAATTTCGTCACAAAATTATTTTTTCTTCGGAATATTTTTTGACAAAAAGTGACGAAATTTTTTCTCTAATGAACATTTTTACAAAAATAAATTTTCTATCGAAATTTAGTTTTCGTCAAAAGTTTTGACGAAAATGTTTTCCTCCATCAAATGTTTTAAACAAAAAAAGAATTCCGTCAAAAAATTTGACGGAATGATTTTCGTTCAAAATTTCGATGGGAATGTGATCTGACGAAAATTGTTTTGAGGGAAATGTTTCATACGAAACTTTCGACGAAATTTAGATTCTCTAAAGAATTTTGACAAAATATTTTTTCCGTCAAAATTTTTTATCGAAATATTTTTTTGTTTAAAAATTTTACTCAATTTTTTGACAGAAATGTGTTCCATTGAAAATTTTAATGAAAATATTTTTTATCAAAAAACTTGACCAAAATATTTAGTCGAAAATTTTTGATGAAAATGTGTTTCACTAAAAATTTTGACGAAATTTTTTTTTTGACAAAGTTTAACGAAAATGTTTCTGTCGAAAATTTTCGCCGAAATTTGAATTCTGTAAAGAATTTTGATAAAAAAAAATTTCCGTCAAAAAATTTCGATGGAAATGTGTTTTGTCAAAAATTTTGATGAATATGTTCTTCTGTGAAATATTTTAACGAAATTTAGATTCTGTAAAAAATTTGACAAAAAAAAATTTCCGTTCAATTTTTTTACATAAATATTTTTAGTCACAAATTTTGATGAAAATATTTTTCGTCAAAAATTTTTGCAAAAAATTTTGATGGAAATATTTTCCGTAAAAAGTTTTGACGTAATTATTTTACGTTAAAACTTTTCTTTTAATGTAATTGTGATTTTCTTTTCCTTTTTTTCACATAATGGGTGTGGGTCAAGTTTTGGGTCAATGGGTCATTATTAAAACAAGTCAGGTCTAAAACTGACTCAAATAAAAGTGGGTCAGTATTTAAACCAGTTAAAAAAAAAAGGTATTTATGGGTCAGGTCAAGGTCAGATCAATGGCAGAGCAAGTGAACCAGTTTTTTTGCACACCCCTAACTATGTACTTCTGAGAGTACATAGTATAATTTGCAAAAATTTGTAAAATAAAATTTATAAACGGATCTTTCCCTAATATTTATTAGTTACAATTTCTCTGTTACTTACATATCTATTTTAATTTTCGATAAACCATATTCAATAAATGTCTTTTAAACCATTTCCAAAAGTACTTTTTTCAATATTATTTTATAATTAAATTTAAAAATTGGATTTTAAATATGATTTCATTTCCTTCTTAGAAGAATCTACATTACATAGGATTAATTAAGACCGGAAATAGGTCAAATGGCCTTTTAGAAACCTATAACATAAACTTATTTTTAACTAACTTTAATTTAATTTATGGGTTTTATTTCTCTATTTAGCATAAGAGAAACAAATTTTCAACATACAAAAAAGAGGAGTGAGTCTCACATTTATTTTTTTTTCTCATCTTACCTGTGAGTCGACTTGTAATTTTATTTCTAAAACATGATATAATTCTTTTCCTACAACATAAAAAAATTATTTCCCTTAATTTATTCAACAAACAAATTGGACTTTTGGGACACCTATTTAATTAGGTTTGGGAAAGATTTATTTCGTGTAACTTTTTTTTTTTATACAATCAATGTTAGTTACTAGGTGAGCTTTTTATTTGTTATACATTCATAATTAATTATTTATTAATTATGTGTTTTAATAAATATTTATTTTATATTAAATATATTAACTTTATTAAAAATTAATATAATTTTTAACATTAAAAAGTTTCAGTTCTTTTTTTTTAAGTTTTCTTGTAATATAGGTCTTTAAATAAAATTATAAACTAAGCTGCATTTTAATCTTTTTATAAAAATATCATGTTAAGAAAAGAATAGAAGATAAGGGTATGCATGACAACCTTTCCATAATCAGTTTTTTTTAATCTTTGTTTCAGGGAATAGAAATGGATGAAAAGCAGTGTTTGACGAAAGAGATTTATTTTTTTATTTCCTAAAATGAAACGGTTCAATTTTTGTGCTGAAGAACAAAACAAAGAATCAAGTTTTTTTTTTTGTTCCCGGGCACAAAATAAGAAACTTTTGTCCCTCTCAATCGCTCTTTACCACTACTATTATCACCAACATCACCACTATTATTATCACCATCGTCACAGCTACTGCCGTTACCATCACCACCACTATCACCACACTCGCTGCCATCACCATTACCACCACCATGTCGCAGCCGCCGTTGCCACCACCATATCATATAAAAAGAAAAGTGATGGTCCAAATTTTTTTTATAATTAATATAAATAATTTTTTATTCTATTATTTGTTATATTATCAAATGTAATTCTCATTTTCAAAATATAAATAAAATATGTTACCAAACATATTTTTTTTCTTCTCAAAAACTGTTTAAAGACACAAAAATAAAAAAATTATTATTTCCTTTCAAAAACAATCCCAGAGAACACTTGTCATGCACACATGTTTCTTTGCTTTCTTGAATATATTTTTTCGTACATACCGGTTTTTAACATTTTCTGTTTGAACGAAAAAAAAATATGGTAAAAGATATTCTTTTACTATTGAAATAGACAGGTTATCCCATCAAAACCACTTAAAAAATAAATTTAATTTTATCAATCTTATAGTGTTATCTGATTTTATCTCACATCCTCATTAATTTTTTTTAATTTCAAACCTAAGTGCATGTTAATATTCTTTTTAACAAGATTTAGTAATTCATTGTTTACTCCATAACTTTTGTCATATATTTAATGTTTTCTTCTCTTTCTCTTTTTTAGGTGAGGAATGTTTGTTTCTTTATTTTCTATAGAAAAACAGTAGCGGACCCATAATTTTTATAGTGGGGACAAATAACCAAATTACATATAATAAAATATGAACCTAATAATCTAATAAAAAAATATGAACCTAATATAATTTTTTTTTTAAAAGTTATTATAAAATTTAAGATCAATTCATTTAACTCTTGCTCTACTTTTTTTATATTGTTAAGCTCTTTTATAATTGAATTTGTGTTAAAACTCAAAATAAATTTTTTCAATATATATCAAAAATCATAAAAAAATTAGTCTTCCATTTGAATTCAAAGTCTGCTCTTCAATATAAGTTATACAAAAATATTGAATAAGGATTAAAAAATTATTTATTAATATAAGTAATGTGAAAGGGACAAAGAAAAAAAGGATGGTTGAAAATGAAGAGTAAGGTGGCCTCAAATTGGAGGAAGGAAGGGACAGTTGGGACTTGACAGTGGGCATTAAATAGCGACGCGTCAGATGCGCGATTCGAGAAACCCATTCGAAGAACCTACCAAATTTGGGTTTAACCGGCAATTTGAGAAATATTAACAAATAACAATACATATTTTACTATTTTTTTGGCAAATTATATTTATAAACTTTTTTGTTTATAAACTTTTATAAATTACATTTTCTTCTTCCGAGAGACGATAATGTAATTTATAAAAATTTGTCAAAAAAATTTATAAACGGATATTTTTCTTTTTTTTGATATTATATAAATTTTAAATTAATTTTACTATATATACATTTTATTAATTGAAATTCACATAAAATTTAGTTAATGTTCTATTCTAGGGATAGATATATTTAATCAAAAGATTAGTAAATTATTCTTGGATTTAAGTGCCTTCTCTAAATACTTATATATTATATATCTTATAATATAGCAAATCATTGTGCACAAATTATAACAGTTTTTATAGGTAGTATGGACAGTAACAACATAACAATAGATAGTAAAAAGTATTATATTTATAAATTTTACCTCTAATTTATAAGATTTATTATAATTTTGGACTTTTGGTGGCTCCTCTAAAAAGACCAAATGTATTAGGATTAATATATTGAATCGATACTCTCATTTTTATTTTTATTCTGTGATAAAAGATTGACGCTCTCCTTTAGTTATACTAGTTTCTTCTTTATATTGCCCATTATGGGCTTGGACTTCTTGTACAAGTTCATAACAGTTAACAATAAATAGTATTTAAAAAATATTATTAACATTTCTCTTAGAAATATTTTTAAATTTCACAATTGCTTTTAAAGTGAGCAAAATCGATTTTGAGGGAAATAATGAATTTTTAACCTTTCCGTAGAGTAAAATTATTTTTAGGTGCAAGACTCCAAAATTTTATTTCAAAATATATATATATATATATATATATATATATATGGGATGGGATGGGATGGGATCTTCAAAATTGATTTTACTTTATTGCCTAAATAAAATTAATTTTTTTAAATTCATTTTAAAATTATCATTTATAAATTTAATATTTTTAAATCAATATTTTTAGTATCAATTTTTTCAAAACTAATTCTATAAATTTTAAATAGAATTAATATTGAAAAAAAGTCATGCTACATAAATGTGATTTAAGGAAACATTGATAATTTTACCAAAAAAAAAAGGCAACATTGATAAATAAGTGTTCACTTCACATTTTGTTAATTTTTCTATCAAGTATATATTTGAATTAGTTTATTTTGAATAAATAATTATCTTTTATAAAAAAATTTAGAAATATATTTTCAGTATTGATTAGTGATCAAACCCCCACTAACTAATGGTATATATTAACTTTGGTATAAAACAAACTTTATTCTATATAAACCTTAATGTAAAAGAAAATAATTATGTATTCTCTTAATAGGGTAAAAAAAATAAACATTTAAATTCTTAAGGTTTAACTGTTTTTTATTTTAAGTAATTAAAAGGATATAAACATAATTATTAGTACAATGTTGTTGGACATATGACAAATATGCCCTATTGTGCTCTTGGATTCATATTAGAGTAAAAGCTCAAATTGGGCCTAACTAATGCGAGAAAAGTTCAAAGGAGAACTATGGTTCTCTCTTGTTTCCCTCATAAGCTATCTTTAGCCTCTCATGTTGGACAAGCGGTTTCAATACTTAAGAGGGGGAGGAGGTGAATCGAGTTTTATAAAATATTTTCACAAAGTGAATTTTTTGATATTTTAAAGAGTGTTTCTTCAATAAAATGATTTAACAAGAAAAAATCTAAGTGTAGGAGCAAGTGTGTGATTAATAAAGTAAGCAAGCGAATAAATAAACACAATCTAAAAATGCAATTTCAGGACTAAAGTAAGGAGTTTAAGGTTAGAGAAATTGCAAACTAAATGTATCCTGGTTCGGCCACCACCACCATGACCTACGTCCAGACTGGAGCCGCTCGATCAAACTTTTTCACTAGCTATCAAGCTTGAGGGTGCTTGAGGTTGACAAACCATTACAATCTTTCAAGACTTCAAGCTCTTTATCCCTTACAATTTTTCACTCCAAATTTCCTTAGAAATTTGGTGACCTCTCAAGTATAAAGATTTCACTCTCCTAACTATTGAAGAAATCAAATGGAGATGTTTAACGATAGCTATGTACTCTCAAAGTACAGATTATATAAGGTGAAGAACTATGGGTGTTGACACTTTCACAAGAATAAAGCTCAAAGAGTATTTATGATCAAGATGAATGAGAATAAGCAAGTAATATGATTTAAATGAAGAATAATGATCAAGAAGAAGTGTCTAATCAATAAAACAATGATTCCTATTTATAGAGGCCTTCCATGGATATTTATTCAGCCATTTTATGGCCATTATTTTTGTCTTCTGCACAGTGGATAATCGATTATCATGTGGTGGGTAATCGATAATCGATTACCATTGCCGGGGTAATCGATTACCAACCTGTTAAAAGGTTGGATTTCGTCTCAAAATGGTTTTCTCATAATGTAAATAAGTTTCAAATACTTTTAATCATTTGTTAAACATTTAAAAATAGATTTTCATGCTAGGAATGAATTTAAATGTTAAACGATGATTTAATGCATGTATTTGAAAAGTTCTTTGAGTTTTGTTCACGCAAGAAATCAATTTCCCTTTCAAATAATTTTAAGTCCTAAAACATATTACTTTGAGGGTGCTTGGACTTAGAGCCTTCTCTTGAAGCTTGAGTCTTGATCTTCTTTAAACCTTGTTCATTGACTTGATGGACTTAATAGATGTTGATTGATTCTCTAAGCTTCTTTTTGATTGTTGTACTTTGAAGCTTTCTTTTCATGCTTGTTTGTTATCATCAATATTCTTGAACCTTTATATTCTTTACATTGAGTGCATTGATTCCACATCCCAGCCTCTAGAGGATTTAGATAGCTTATGGTTATCAAAAGTGTCAAAAGAGAAAACACGAGTGCCCACAGACCAATCCCACTACCTTGAGAATAGTCTCCAAAACCCATGCATCACAAGAGCGGCTTCCTCTCGGCTTCCAAAGGAGATTTTGCAACCAGGAAAGTCGATTTGTTTCGTAGCTATTGTCTACAAGAAGATTCTTCCATGGTCATTCTTTATGCTGAAACACAGCCAACCCCGGAGGAAGCCTTATGCATGTACACACTCATAAAGGTATTTCTTTTGGGGTTGTGAAACAATGATGATTCGTCAACATACAAATGTACTAGATCCTAAATCGCTTTCGTTGATCCAATTATTCCAACAATTGGCATCAGAGCCATGGATGTACATTTGTATGTGAATCTAGTCTCACTATTTGTGTAATTTTTGTTTTCTTAAATGATATATGTGACATATAGTTCCATAGTGTTGGATTGCATAAATTATGTTATTTTATAATTCTGTTTCGTGAATGGATATTGTAATTGCAAGTTTTTTACCTTAATCCATGGTAGAGTGTGTTTGTATTTCATTTTGGGTTTGTAACAAGGAGACTAATTCTTTATGATTAGGTTTCATCATTTTTTTTGGTTCATTTTTATCTAAGTTTGTAATGAAAAGAAGATCAAAGAGAAGCTAAAAAGAAAGGTATATGCAACTGTTTGCACCTGTTTGTGTGAATCAAAACACGAATCAAAGATCTGACACTATAGAAATGTTGAGAATAAAAAATTGAGCAAGACGATGATCAGATCCGGCCAAACAGAGGCCAGATGTTCCCTCACGTGCCGTTGGAAGTGGTTGTGCGTAGGTATTATGCACTGTCAAAGGCAAGGCGTGTGTGGAAGCTCTTTCGAGGCAGATTTTGGTGGCAACAATTTTGTCTTTTCAAGCTGGTCCTAACCTTAGGTTGGCATGTTGAGACGACTTCATATGCGGCTCAGTAGATATAACGACTAAGGTTGCTAAGAATGAGTTTTGTAATATGGACAAAACGTAAAATGTCAATCTTTATTTTATCACAAATGTCTTTGGTAGTTGAATATTAGATGTTGGACCATGGAGATCTAAAAAATTCACCTATAGGTGAGAGAGAGAAAAAAACATGCTGAAGAAGAGATTATTAACGGCTTCAATATAAGTATTAAAATCTCATATAATACACTAGAAGGATTCTCTCCTGATTATTCACATAAGAGGGAGGAAGGAACAAATATATCGCGACGCATTACAATTTCACCCATAAATATTTTTCAAGGCAATATTATTTAACTATTTCATTTATATTTTGTACTTTACCTAGGTACAATTTTTCTCAATAAATGTTTTGGACCGGCTGGATCGCTTTATTTGAGTATCAACTTGGATCGCCAACAAGGCTAGACCACTTATTCATAAAGGGATAAATAATCATTTTCACATTACTTCATTACCCCTCACTTCCATGTATGGATGAATTTTACACGTGAAGAATCACTCACCTTCACATCTTAGTGCGACCCACAAGAGAAAATGATATGGCATCACACTTTTATGTTAGGGGAATCTTTTTTATGCTATAAATACTTACATTCCTCTTTAGAGAACCATCTTTATTTCCATTACTTATTTTGTTGAAACATTTGTAAAAATCTTCATTCACCAACCATAATTGAGCCCAATCACTTCTCATTTGATCCTCAACTTGTTTGAGACTTCAACGGTGACATTATTGAGTTATAGTTTATACTGTCATTTTTTTAGAGTCATTGTTACATCGATATTCTACACCATTTAAGAGAAACACCTTCACATTTATCATTATTATAAGTTCAAGAAATAAAATAAAAATTAACAATTGAAATCTTCAAATTGAAATGCAATTATTTATTTTTTATATTTAAATATCGTTACTTCATATTATTAACAAGATTGCATATGATAATTGATATATATATATAGTAGGTTCCAGAAGTGAAAGGGGGAAATGAAGTAAAATAGAGCAGAAATGGAAAGCAGGAAAGTAGACGGACTACCACATGAATATTAGCAGTAAATTAAAATGCAGAATTTAAAGGCATAAATAAATTTAAGGTGAACGCTGGGGTAATTCCACTAGCGTGAAGGGAGGAGAAGAGAAGAATTGATTTTACATAGACAGATATGGAAACAAGTTTTATTCAAAACATAAAGATTACAGTTACAGATTAAAAGATTCAAGAGAAAACAGAAAAGAATAGAAAACTCAAAAGTACCTCGCAGTCTCTCTCTCTAGACTATCTCTCTAAAACTTGGTAAATGAAAGGATGCCTTCAACATTCTGAAGAAACCCTTTAAATAGATTGAAAATTCACTATTGCTACAGTACAAGTTGTATGACCGGTACTATTTCAACAATGCAGGTTGAGTGAACAGTAACTGACTCGTGTTATTATAGTTCCTTCCGACACTTTGATTACATCACTGCATGCGTCACCTTTTGCTGACATCATGCTCGTGTCATTTTGCCATCAATGGCACTGCAGTGATTTTCTTCAACAGTCTTCTGCTAAGTTGATTCCAAAATAATCATCCTCATTTTGGTAGAAGTCATCTGCTAAAGAGGAGATGGATGAAGAGGGAGAACCAGTTTTTTGTTTAAAACTTCCAGTTTCTTCCTCTTGAAGGAGTTGGAGGATGCTCTGCAAACTTTTTGCAAAGCTTTCTTTGCTGGTTGAAGCAGATAGTGCTGCTGTAATCTTGGCCTTCTGGTTCAAGAAAGTGCAATTTTCTGGATCAGCTGGTTCGTTATGTTTTGGATGTTGTTTGAACCAAAGCTTGACATTTTTCGGGCAAGCTCTAGATGCATCAAATTTCGTCCATCACTTGACAAAAGCCTGTCGTTTAAGTATTGGCAGTTTGATGCCAGATTTATCTCCATAATGATACTGCCATGAAAATATTCATGCCAAAGAAATTTTAGAGAAAAAGTGCAGGTATATTGGAAACGGATATGCTATTTTGTCAAATTTTTCTGAAAAGATTGTTAATCCTTCGAACACCATAGGTGGAAGGATATCAAGGATTGGTCCAAAATAATCCCACCATTTGATAAACCATTGAGGGAATTTATATTGCACGTTTTGTTTAAAATAAATTAACCAAGAGTATTTATTTTCTTTATTTTGTATAAAGAATACATTGGTCCAGGCTAATTCATAATCCCAGTAGTTATAACCAATTGGATCATAAGGTTGGGATAATTTGATAACTTTGTTTGGGTTTTCATATTCTGATGGGGTAATTACTTTCAGAATCTGGATGGTTGAATGAGTTATAAACTCAGGGTCTTTTGGACTTCTGTGTGTTTGATTGAAATAGAGTTTGAATCAAGTAAAATAAACTCATAGAAATTTTGGGATTTATTTGAAGAAAGGGGTTTGAAATGGAATTGATTGCCTTTGAAGTCTTTAGGAAAAATCTTCGCATGTACTTTGGTTGGCTTATTATCCCAGTAGGCTGGTTCCATTTGAATAACTTCTAGGAACTTGTTTTTTGGGATATATGGTGTTTGGGCTTTTGATTTTTGGGTAAAGATTGGTTTGGGTTGAATTTCTAGGGCCTTGTTTGGAAGGTTAGAAATCTGTTTGTTTTTAAGTTATCAATCAAAACAGAAAGACGTTCTTCCTGTTCATCTTCTGAGGCTATTTCAGCCCATGATTTTTTAGGTAGATGGGTCAAGCCTATATCTTGGAGGGTTTGGAGGGTTTGGAGGGTTTGGATTGGCATAACGTAATCTGCTTTGGTTTGTTTAGAAGACGAAGTATCCTCCACTCTTTGGGTGGATGACCCAGTTTGGGGTTGGGTTGATGACCCATATTGTTGCTGGGTTGGAGACCCACACTTTTCTGATTTTTTAGCTAACCCAGTAAGGATTAGATTTCCTTTCCTCTCTTTAGAAGAGGTTGATTTTATCGATTTCGGCATTTCAGGAAACTGTTTATCTTCCTTGCAGAAATTCACGAGTGAGATAATCAGGGAGAGAGTTTGAGGTGCCTTTGAGATATTCAATTTCAAAATCAAAAACACTTAAGATTGCTTGCCATCTAGCAAAAATTTGTTTAGATGCTAAATTCTTTACATCCTTTTGTAAAATGTCTTTTGCAGATTTGCAATCAACACGGATTAAAAACTTTTGATTTAATAAATCACATTGAAATTTTGAAATGCATAAAACAATTGCTAAAACTTCTTTTTTGACAGTGGAATACTTTTGTTGTGCTGAATTCCAATGCTTTGAAGTATATGCAAATGATATGCTCTTTGTCTGAGACTCTCTGTTTGAGAATGCCACCATAACCTATGTCTGAGGCATCAGTTTCAACAATTTTGAAAGCCTGAGGATTGGGAAGATAAAGACTAGGAAGTTCCTTTACCTTAGCTTTGACCTGTTTGACTACGTCAGTATGAACATCAGTCCAGGGAGGAGGGTCTTTCTTAAGACGATTATGGAGAGGCTTGATTAGATTATTAAGCTGAGGAAAGAAGTTAGCTACATAATTTAGACAACCAAGGAATCTCTGTAATTGAGTTTTATCAATAATTTGATTGGGAAATTTATCAACAAATTCAATGGCTCGACAGATTGGAGTAATAATCCCTTGATAAATGGTATGACCGAGGAACTTGATTTTTGTCTGAAAAAGATTGATTTTTGATTTAGAAAGAGCTAAGCCATTTTTCTTAATTATATTTACAAAAATATGAAGATGTTTGAAATGTTGATCAATAGATTGAGAAAAGATAAGAACATCATCAATGTAGACGATGGTGAAGGTTGAGTATGGATTGAAAATGTCATTCATGATTCTTTGAAACTCAGAGGGAGCATTCTTCAGACCAAAAGGCATTACTTTCCATTTGTATTGACCAAACGGAACAGTAAAAGTTGTCTTGTAACATTCATTATCATTGAGCTGGATTTGCCAGAACCCAGATTTCATGTCAAATTTAGAAAATATTTTTGCCGAGTACAGACGATTGAGAAGATCTTTTTATTTGGAGTCGGATAACGAATCCATTGAAGAGCTTGATTAAGAGGCTTATAGTTGGTGACTAAGCGGGGTGTACCACGCTCAATTTTTGATTGCTTGTTGACATAGAAAGCGGAGCATGACCAGGGACTCTTGCTTTTTCGGATGAGACCTTTGGCTAAAAGATCAGCAATTTCTTTTTGACAGAAGGTAAGAAGTTCACCACTCATTTGAATTGGACGAGCTTTGGTTGGGATTTTCCTTTCATTAAAGTCTTTTTCGTAGGGAAGATCTACGATATGTTTTTTCCTCTGCCAAAAAGCATTTGGAAGATCAGAACAGATTGTATTTTGGATTTGTTCAAGCAAGACTTTGATTTTTTGTTGAACTTCAGGCTGCTTTAATTGATTTTCAATATTCTTAAAATAAATTTCTTCTTTAAGAAAATTGATTTTCTTTTGTTTGTAATGGATGAAATTCAAATATCTTATGATGGGTTTTTTAAGAAATTTGAAAAGAATTGGTTTGTCCAGATGATAAGTAATTATACCTTCATCCGTGATAGTTAGAGGAAAGAGAGATTTGATAAACAGAGTTCCAAGAATAACTCCATTTTTTAGATTTTTAACAAGAAGAAACGGTGTTTCAACTTTTAAATTATCATTTTCTATGATTGCTTTAGGAAGTTTGTAATTGACTTGAAGTTTTGAACCACTAGCAGTGCTAAGACGTTCAGAAGTTTTTTCAAAGTATTTAGTAGGAATTAGACCTTCTTGAATGCAGTTTGAATTTTTCCCTGTGTCAAACAGAGCTTCAATTTCAAGGTCAAAGTTACCTACATTAAGTTTGATTGGGATGTAGAATTTTTGAATTGTTAATTGATTAATTAAACCTAAAAATTCTTCATCTTTAAGATCTTTATCTTGTTTAGAAAGAGTATTTTTTGTACTCGTTCCTATTGATTCTTCATTTTGTAATTGAAGAAGGATATTATGATGAGTTTGTTGTTATTCCTTGATTTGTTTAACTTTAGCTTTGAAAAGATTAATCTCATGTTGAACATCTTGAACGGTTATTGGTTTGACTGTAATACTCTTTTCAAGTTTTTTAAGGGTGTCTTTAAGATTAAACTTATTAGGGACCAACAAATCTTTAGATTTAGAAGAACTGGTTTCTAAGGAAGATCTTAACTTAACTAAGTAAGCTTTCTTTTCTTGAGGATCAGGGATTGAATCAATGACTTTGAACAAGAGATCTTGCTCTTTAGTCATGACATTAATTTCCTGCGAGGATTGTGAATCCTCACTAGAAGATAAATCATCTTCTTGGATCTGATTTAAGTCTTCAGAAGATTCTTTTCCAGATTCTTCATCTAAGGTTTGAATTAGAAGATTATTGATTTGTTCTTCAATAGATGGATCTAAGTTTGTTGGCTTGATTGGCTTGGATATATTTTGTGATTTATTTATTTCAGTATTTGGTTTAGAATTTTCATTTTTAAACCTTTTATTGTTATTAGGTTTTTTACGAAAATTCCTAAAAGTTTTAACCTGCTTATGTTCTTGTTTTTTATGTTTTTTATGTTTTTTAGTTTTTGTAGTGCAAGGTAAACCAAATTGTTCACAAAATGATCCTAAATCTTTATGATTTTGAGCCTTTTCTTTTGCAAGTTGACGT